>NC_136061.1:711119417-711711917 GCF_964261635.1 Lissotriton helveticus
AAAAATATACTTTCCTTCTTTCTTCACTTTCGCTCTGCCATTTTCAGATTGTTGTTGCAAAAATGGATGGAATTTGCATCGCAAGCACTTGTAACACCATGCACGGATTTTTGCAGATCTGGCAGTGAATGCATACTGCTTCAAAAAAGAATCAGAAGAAATCATTACTTAGTTTAAAAATCCTAGCTTTCAAACGTGGAAATCTTAATTGAGGCCTTAATGAATAATATTGCTAATGTGATGGATCTTGGAATGTTGGATACATTTTTCTACCTTACTATTTTTACAATGTGCTACTTTTCCTGACGCTTTCTAAAGAAGGATAAGCCTGATATTCCATTCAAGTGTTTATTTCTATCATGAATATCACTTGATGGAAAAATTACTTACTTATAATTCTAGTTCTCTGATCTTGGGTATCTTCACTGAAATCATAAACTCCTCTAGATCCTCCCATGCTGCGGCTTTAGGGCGCCATCAAAACACACTGAAGCAACTGCCAGTAAAATATCAGATGGGATGTGCTGTTGTCCTCAAAGCAGCACTGTCAAATGTCAGCGCACCAAATCTACTACTTATCTGTATCCATGTACTATACAGATTCCGATACTTAAGGGCTAGCAAAGATAATGTTACACTGTTTTACTTTAGAGCACTTTTAAGTTTTGATTGGCATTCTTTAAACAGAAAAAAACGAAAATCAGCAGTCTTAGCTTAGAATGCGGCATTGTGTTTAAAAATACCAAATACATAAATAAGACATTTATTTGATAAAAAACTGTTTAGGTAACTTGAATAGGGGTTTGACAGTTCTAATAGTTATTACTACAAATGAAGATTCCATGATGAAGAAGAGCATTATAGGTCATCATTGTGGTGTTTGTCACAGATGAGTGATACCATTAAAAACTCATTATGATGGATTCGTAAAATAATAGATTTTATCAACATATTTACCATTTCATTCAACTTCTTCTGCAAGGTGTATTTGGAGATCTAAAAAAGACAAAATGCTTGATTCAGACAAGTGGTTTACTATGTTTTAATGTGTTATAAAGTTAGATTATTTTGAATGATAGAGACTTTGATGAAGAGATTTTCTTGTAGAAGTAAAACGGTTCTCGAAACAGCTGTAAATGGGTTGCGGTTAAACCAGGAAGTCTTTTAAGAACTCTCTGCAAGCACATCCACCACATCTCTCAAGACACATCATTTTTGGAGAAATGGTCTATTGCCTACACGCACACAGACAGACATACGCATATAATACATAGGCAGCAAAAACATGAAGCCAAACTTAATTAGCTATGTCCACGATTTAATGATTAGTAAGCATTACATAATAAATATTATCAGTGGATATATATACTTAATAGTCAAGTACTTCTGACACTCCAGTCTTGAAATCAGTCTTTTCTGAGGTGTGGCGCAAAGAACCATTTAAGAGAAAACACTTTATAAGTGATCACTCAAGTTCAAGTTCAAGTTCAAGTTCAAAGAAACTTTCTTCGGTTCTCAGATATAATAACCATAACAGCTATATATGTATCAGCAATAGTTAATAAAATCACATAAAACCATAATACAGATTAATGCATAAATACTGAAACCGAATCAGAGTATAATACAATATATAAAAAAAATAATAATGAAGCCATTTATCCCATGTCAATAATTCATGTAACGGTAATAAAATGGGCAACACGAAGAATTCTATATACAAATGTCGCAAAGGGGACGGTAAAATAAAATCATGAACTTGAAATTATCACTCAGCATTTAACACCAGTGTTTTTCAAAGAAAAAATCAAGTCTTTGTCAGCCACGTAGGGTACTAAATAGCACCGCTTTGTACTTCTTATTTTAACTAACTACTTTTTAATACGCATGCTTCACATATTATTTCGCGTTTTCCCTTCAATTAAACGATAAAACAAAAGGATATAGCTATATTTAACACATTAATTCTAATTTCAAAGAATTGCTTCAAATTCAAAAATATGCATCATTAAGTCAATTAGTCATCAAAATAGTGAGCTATGCAATGCACTCCTTGCGTTTTTAGCGCCGGATACTCCCTATCTAATACCTGCTCCCCAGTGGAAGTTCATAGAATCAAGACAGAGAGGAATAAACGCGATTTGCCCAGGATCACACAATGGTGTCGGCGCAGGAAATCACGTTTAAAACCCTAGACCCGGATTGCTTAAACTGCAACAGACAAAGGTATGAGAGCACGTTATATGTGCATTAATGCACAAACAGTGCATCCTCAGCACAAATGACAACCCAGTTTACGGTAATCACCACAGATACGCCAGAGCCGCGTGACCCGTCAGCCAGCTTTTATCTGGAGCAATCTAGAAGAGGGGGGGCCCTGCCCTGTCACTCAAACAAAACCGCCGTGCAGCTGGGAGGGGTATTTATTCTCTACACGCAGTGTTTCCCAAACTGGGGTCCGCGGACCCCCAGGGGTCCGTGACACATTCCGAGGGGGTCCACAGGCAACTGTTTTAAAAGCACAGAAAGTTTGTTGTATAATTAGCAGCTTTCCAGCAACAATACAAGTGTCAAGATAAAGCCAGTGATTACTGTACCTGCTGGAGCGTGAGGAGAGTTTTGTTTAGTGGCAGCTTTGACTTAACTAATGTAGCACAGAGGGTTAATGTGCCTACTGCAAAGAACGTGTAACATGCATTTTAAAAAGCAGCATTTTATGTGCATAGGTTCGTGGTTACTGCTTTTGTCACAGAGATTCTTTTGTTACTGTGCACTTCATAAGTGACAATCGTAATGTAGCAGAGGGACCTATAAACTGTCATCAAAGTGCTGCTTCCAAACTGCATGGTACCAGTTAGTAACTTTTGTTTTTTCAAAGTTATTCATTATCTTGATACTGCTAAAAATATTTATTTGGGTGGAAATACATTTTTAATGTTAAAGTCAGTGCTAGCCACTGTGTTATGTTCTGAATCCTGAGTTTGTGCTTTTCCAGACCAAGCACTCTTTAAACATTTTATATACACACTGATTTACATGCACGATTCAATGTCTCTATATGTGTGTGATGTAAAGTGCTCTGACATCCTACAATGGTATGAGAGATGCTATAAAATAAATAAAATATATGTGACAGAGGGGCTATTACTTCAATATAAAATACTAAGGGCCAGATGAACGATCTGTTTTTATATGCGTGAACGGGTTCGTGAACCCGCTTTCACATGCAAAAACGTATTGGGCTATGTACATTGCCTATTTCGCGAGTCGCAATTTGCTTGCAACTCGCTAAACAGGTTGTGCAACTTGGGAGATGCGCCACGTTGTAAAGCCCTGCACCAGAAGGAGGCGTTCCGGCGCAGGAACGCCTACTAAAAGTGGCTGAGTGAAATCTACAAGATTTCACTCAGTCACTTTGGGGCCCATGCTGAGTCAAAACCCTGCGCCTGCTTGAAGCAGGCGTAAGGATTGACGCAGCATTAACAAGATTCGGCCCCCCAGAGCACTGCTGGAGCTGTGTCGCACTTGCGACGCCACTCCAGCAATGCGCCACCTTTACGGCACAGATACGTCATGCATCTCTGCTTTTTTGCCCCATGAGGCGCAGCATTGTAAATGCGGCGCATCAATGGTGGTGGAGACATGGCACTCAATAAGTGGCGCATCCCTGCTGATATGCATGGATGCGTCACTTATTGTAAATCTGCCCCTAAGTACTTTGAGTATTTGTTTTATGTGCACACGTTTGTATTTTTTTCGAATTACTGTTTTCATATTTGAAATTTAACTCATACAAATTGCTTGGGGGTCCCCGGCTTCCAGTGGTGACTCAATGGGGGTCCTCAGGAGTCAAACGTTTGGGAACCACTGCTCTACAGTACAGGCCAGTAATGAAGAGTGCACAGATACTGCCATTTCCACAGCAAACACTTGAATGTAATTATGTGAGGCGAGGCACAGCCTGACATCCAAGGGCAATGCGCTTCAAGTGTGTGGAAAAACAGATTAACATTTTTTCTCACGGAAACAACCGCTGCGTGAATTTACCAAACAATGCTTTTTGGAACAGCACAAATGTTTAACTAAAGATAGACTCACACATACTCTCATTACAGCCCAGAAAACGAATGTTTCTACAATAATTTTATGTAAGAAGCATCACCGTCTAACTGACGAAAAAAGACAAGGCAATACATTAATAAAAATGCATATTACTCGCTGAAATTGGTGCCAAGGCCGAAGGTGTCTGCGTGTTGCAGGGAGGCCACGGGTCCGTGGCGTAACGAAAGTTTAAGGGCACCCCTGCAATGTCCACGGAGGTGCCCCGCTCTGTATTTTAATCGGAGCGCTCAGGCCTGAGTATCCTTGCAAGTGGGTCCGCTGCAGCTGGGGGAGGCCGCACCACGGGGGATGCGGGGGCATGTGTTACACCCCTGCCACAAGTCATACGAAGTCCTAAAGATGGACAACTAGAAAGAATCCCATACGGAAGAGAGGCAATCGCACACTGTGCCAGGAGCTGAACGCGGTCTGATGTATGTATGTATAAATTGTTTTGTAACGCGCTCTGTTACTTGGGAGTATCCTGGCGCGATGGAAAAAAGCGGGGGAGAGCAGCAAGGAGCGACTTATGTCACACTTATAAACAGATGGGTTTTAAGATTTTTCTTAAACTGGGCTACGCCTTGACTAGAACGCAGATGCAAGGGGAGGGCGTTCCAGGCACAGGCCCCTACAACAGCAATAGACTGACCACCCAGCCTGGCTCGCCTAAACCGAGGAAGGGTCATTTTTAACAGCGAGGATGGCCTAAGGGCTCTTGTAGGGACATAGAGAGTGAATCTCTTCTTCAGATAGGCCGGACCTTGGTCATGAGTGGCTCTAAATGCAAGCACCAATGATTTGAAAAGGATGCGTTGCGGTACTGGGAGCCAATGAAGACCAGACATATGAGACCGGACGCTCTTCCATCTCGGAACATTACAGAGGAGACGGACAGCGGCATTCTGAATGACTGACAACCGCTTAACCAAGTAAGCGGGAATGCCGCTAAACAGGGCGTTCGCATAATCTAGTCTTGCTAAAATAAGTGCTCGGGCAACAGTCTCCCTAGCCTCTCTAGAAAGCAGTGGAAAAAATTTTCTAAGCATTCTTAAAGTAGCAAAGCATGTCCCAGATACTTTCTTTATGTGGTCCTCAAATCTTAGATCCTCTCCAAACCAGATCCCAAGATTTTTTGCCGGGCCACCCATCACCTTGGGACAGGGAATATTCGGGGGCCACAGTGAGTTCTTGAAACTGGGAGGGAAGGAGCCATAAAAGAGGACCTCCGATTTATCCTCATTGCATTTTCGCTGGGCCAAGGTTAGCCAGCGAAAAACTGAGGACAGGCAAAGCTGAACCGTTGCCGTGTCTAAGTGATCATCTGGCCAAGTGAAGAGTAGCTGCGTATCATCAGCATACCCTATAATTTTAGCCCCGTACTGTTCTGCTAAATAAACCAAGGGGGTGATGTATATGTTGAACAGTAGGGGGCTAAGGGTTGATCCCTGTGGTACCCCAGTAAGAAGTGGTTTAGGCTCAGAGGAGAAAGGTGGCATCCAAACCTGTTGTGTCCTGCCAGAAAGAAATGAGGACAGCCAGGCTAGGACATTGCCACCAATGCCAATTGTAGATAACCTGGCAATGAGGAGTGCGTGAGGGACAGTGTCGAAGGCGGCAGAGAGATCCAATAAAATCAGGACCGCTCTGCCGCCCCCATCCAAACACTCCCGGATAGACTCCGTCAACTCTACCAGCGCCGTCTCCGTGCTATAGGCCGCCCTAAAGCCTGACTGGGCTGGGTGCAGAGCATTCGAAGTCTCGACAAACCTTTCCAATTGGCGAAAAACCACTTTCTCACATATTTTCGCCAGTGCGGGCAAAAGGGAGATGGGGCGATAGTTGCCTGGGACAGTAGCATCGAGGCCAGGTTTTTTCAGAAGCGGCAGAAGCTTTGCCTGCTTCCATTTACCAGGGACCTCTGCCAAAGAAAGAGAACGATTCACTATCTGGGTGACATCCCTACAGACAATGCTGGCCACATCCGCAAGTACACGGGCAGGGCAAGGGTCTGAGGGAGAACCAGATTTGAGGGACTGGAGAAGGAGCAAAATATCACACTCTGCGGCCGGTAAAAAGTTAGTGAGCTGCTGAATTCCACCATGGCAAGGCCCGATAGAGGGGCCATCCCCTAAACTTTCAGCCGGTAACGCAGAGAGCAAATCCTGCTGAATCTTTGCTATTTTGTCTATAAAAAAGTTAGACAAATCTTTGCACCATTCTGCCGAAGACGGGAGAATGGCGACTTCAGCCACTGGGGATACAAAACTTTTAACAATTGAGAAAATTTCTCTACTGTTGTTTTCCGCTTTGGCGATTCTCCCTGCATAATAAGTCCCTTTAGCAGTTTTGATGGCGGCATAGTAATTTTTTTGGGCTACCCGCAGGGCAGCCTTTGCGTCAAAACTATATCCCCGCCTCCAAACTCGCTCTAACTTTTTACAGCCCAATTTTAGCTCCCTCAGCCCAGGCGAGAACCAGGGCTGAGAGGGGCTGTGCCGCACCCTAAATACAGTGGCGTGTTTAGTGGATGCATTCACCGCCTGCAGCACCCTTCCATTAAAAACATCAACCGCCTTTTCTAGCTCGGGGGTGGGCTTCATACAATTTTTTAATAGCTCCTGGCCGAACATATCCAGGTTGATCCTCTGGGGGTGGCCAGCGGGTAGTACCTGGGCAGGTCTGCCTACATTATCCACCTCCCATGAGAATCTAACGAGATCATGATCCGACCAGGTGACCTTTTCAACGCCTAATACCTTGATAGGAAAGTTAGAGCACACCAAGTCCAAGAGATGGCCTCCGGCATGAGTAGGAGAGGTCACCCATTGCTTAAGCTGTGTCAAATCAAAAACTTCCCCCAGTCAGCGCGTTTCCGCAGATTCAGTGTCATCTACGTGAATATTAAAATCACCGACCAGAAGAAATTTTGGAAAACTCAGGGCCCTTGGCACTATACATTCCTCCAAAGTTTCTATAAAGTGACTAACATAGCCTGGAGGTCTATAGATCAGGGACCCTCCTAAAGTAAAGTGGGGACTGATAGTGAGAGAAAAATGGAGAACTTCACCGCCAGCCCCTACCGCTAGTTGCTCAGTGGAAAAATGCCATTCTTCCTTAAAGATCACCGCTACACCTCCCCCTCTCCCTGATGGACAACCAAAATGAACAATGAGTGAACTCGCCTAGGAGGGAACCAAGTGCCCAAAGGAGGACAATGCACTAATAACAAGCCAGCATTTCTGAATGCCACAGATAACAACCAATGGCAATCGGTGGGTGTGCCAAAAGCCCACAGAAGATATACACAAGGTCTTGCAGACAGCCCAAGCAGTGATGAGGCTCGACCTAAAAAGTGACATTTCCCAGTTTAACTCCCACCTAACTCTTTGCTCCATAATACACAAAAGCTGTTGGACTGAATTATACCAACACGGAACGAAATGAGAACTTTCAAGGAAGTGCCTTGTTTTCTGTGGTAGAAATCCATTCAGCAGTTTTCAAGAACTTAGCGTTAAAAATGATTTCAGTCTGGGCATGAAGAAGTTAAATCATAGAGCTATTTAGACACCTGGAAAGGTATATTTTTGATTTGACTATAATAATGCTGGCGCTATGTGCCAAATTTTCAAGAAATTTGGCAGATGCTTAGCATATTTAGCATACTCGGTATTTCTTTAAACATGTGCACATCTTGCACGCGGGGGCAATGTTAACACGCATTTAAAATGCAATAGGTCTCACATTTGTGAGAGTTAGAGCTCTTGGAGTTGTAAATGGTAATGTCTTTTACCCATGTGTTTTGGTTTGGAGTGGATGCATGGGGTGTGGAGTCAAAATATGTGGGTTGGATTGGAATTGTTAGTTGTGGAATTGTGTGGTGTGAAGTGGATTTGTGTAGTGGAATTTTGTGGCATGCTGTGCAGTGGAATTATGTGGATAGTAATTATGTGGTATTGAGTGTACTGGAAGTATGTAGAGTGGGATTGGTTATCATGGAGTGGAATTACGTGGAATTTTTTTGTGTTGTGGAGTAGTATTTAGTGGAGTTTACTTATGATGTGTGTTGTTGAATTTTGTGGCATGATGTGGAATTCTGTGGTGTGGATTGTATGTAAATGGTGTGTTGTGTAAATGTGTTGTTGAATTGAATTAGGTGGTTTGTTGCTGAATTATGTTGTGCGGAAAGGAAATTAGTAGAGTTGAATTTTGTGGCGTGGAAGTGAGCGGCGTTGAGTGAAATTATGCTCAATGGTATTATGTGGCATGGTGTGGAGTGTATTTGTGTGGATTGTGTTACCAAGTTTAAAAATGGTGAACCATAATTACAAAGAAAAGCGGCCTTTCATTACACCCAAATTCACAAAATTAAAACACGTCCTTCCTCCAAAGATTTTTGGAATGGCACAAACGTCTCTTCAATTTCAGACCCAAGCAAGGAGGAGCTGCAAACAAAACACAACTGTTGATTATGAGCAGGGAAAAAAGAAAATAGTTCCAAGACCAAACACTTCAACATAGAAAATAACGGGTGTGGGTGGCTACCTAGAAGGCAAATATTTGCACGCGCACATAATTACACTTTCATGTTACTCATTTTGCCCAACCTCGGCATAAACAACTTATGGGCAGTTTCCAGGCCAGCCACACAGATGCAAAAGTGCTGAGTTAGGAGAATGAGAAACAGGGGCAGAATCTCTGATCCCTGGCTAAGCCATCTTAAAAGTGTGGCATGGAGCAGAACAGAAGGAACTCAGAACACAAACTTGAATTGAAATGGTAATACACAGTCACATGTTGTTTGCTGTATGGTAAGTATTACTAGAAACAGTTTATAGTTAGTGGCTTGCCTGGTCTTTCCCCAAACACCCTTTGATTTGTTCTGAATTGTAAAAATGCGAAGGAACTTGTGACATGCATATAACACAGTGTGGTTAATCTTTAAAACATATCTTATCCATGTCAGTTTACTTTGGGAACAAGCAGCTTGCAATACTGAAAAGCCCAGACAGAGCCCTTAATTGATGCACATTTGTTTACCACTGGACTTCAAAGTAGGGAGAATAAGTATATGAGATGCGGAGCAGTTAGCGCCATGTGTGCAGTAGAAGCAATCAGCGCCCAGGTGTTATTCCTGGCTCAGAAGACATAATCAGTGGTGACGAATGGTTGTGGAGGGGAAGAGTTTAGAAGAGTAGGAGGGGGTTGAGACTGTGGAACTGAGAACTGGTGGCAGAGTGAGTGGGGTTAGGAGAAGAAAGTTGCAAATGGAACCAGATTTATGGGCAGTCTTCCATTGGGAGGAAGCTGTGAGCCAAGGAGGGTGTTTGCAATTTAGCGAAATCCACCGCAGCAGACTAACAAGAATCGAAGACAGCCTGTGGGATAAAGGCACTGAGATGGAAAAAGGCTCTTCAAGTGTGAAAGGCAAAATGTGGCCTGAAGGGAAATGAGGGGGAACCAAAGAACCTCTGCAAAAGGAGCCGGTGAAGGTAAAAAAAAACTGAAGCAGTACAATTACAATTACACTTCAAAGAACTTTATTTGGTTTAAGTTGCAAACCATAACAGTTACACATACTACTACATCAAAAGGTAAAGGACATTATTTTTTTTTAAAAAGTATCAGCAACAATATCCAATCAATAATTGATTTAGGGCATTAAAAGAGAAATCGTTACAGTTCATGAGCAACAAAAAGCGACAGTGCATTAATAAGATGATGTCCATAGCAGCATACAGTTAATAAATAAGTACTAACATTTTTGAAGAGAATTCATCACAAGTCCATACACTTCCTAGACTTAACAATTGATTTTAAAAATTCCACGATAAAAAATAGGCAATCCTCCTTCAATAATTGTAGATACATCATAGCTGGTCGGACCTGCCCAAAATTGAGTTTTTTTAAAAGAGGGACCAGATAGCGTTTGCAAGGGAATTCATACAATTGACATAAAAACATAAAATGCAGCATATCTTGCGGAGACTTTCCGTCGCAGCCACAGGGAGCTGCCACTTTATTATTAATAAAACATTTTGGTCTTACAATAAGTAATGAAACAGGTTCATGTGAAACCTACTTAATAGGAATTTCTCGTACGTAGACAATGTACCCAAGAGATATGGCTCTGCCCTCAGGGTTGTTTTCAACATGATATATGTCCGTACGCTAAGCTTCTGTAGCTCCTTAGCTTCCCTGGTCAGTTTCCTTTCTAATAGAAAGGCCGTTTAAATTGCCTCCACATCTCCCTTCTTAATATGTTCAGGGTTTACGTATAACTCACCCCGCCCTAAACTTGCGAGATTTTTCATAATATAATTCAGCCACGGCACTGCGGTCGAATTATCCAAGGACATACAGTCTTTTAGAATCAGGTGAGTCAGGGGGATATCAGGGTTCAACCACGTTTTTAACCAACCAGTCAGTGGACGCAAGGAGACTTCATCACTGACAAACTGGATCCCCAGTTCCTCATGGACAACTAAGTTTGATGTGCCCCGTGGGACACACAATACACGTTTCAAGAAATCGTTCTCCGCAATTTCTAGGCAGTCTCCAACTTTATAACCCCATATTTTGCTGCCATAGGATGCTGTGGCCAAGGATTTAGCCTTATAAACTTGCAGAATGGCTCCAGTAGGCTTTTTTTCCCAGTTTGGAAGCAAAATTTAAAATAGCTGTGTTCACCCTCGCAAAATCTCCTTTCTTTTTCAGTATATGGGGGCCCCATTTAAGCTTGTTGTCAAAAAGGACCCCTAAATAAGAAAACATATTAGTGAGGGGGATTTTTGAATCTCCAACCTTGAATCAGAAGATCTTTTTTGGAGGCTGCCCGACATGCATAACATAGGATTTAGTATTATTTATTGTCAAGTCCCTGTCTGACATAAATGCAGAGAAGGCAGTTAAAAGTGCTTGTAGTCCCCTTTCCGTCTGGATATGAGGACGGCATCGTTCGCATAAAACAGGACAGGTATCCCACGCCGATCTACTCTGGGGCAATCAGCCCCCAACCCCCTCAGAACGCTATCTAGTTCATTGATATAAAAATTAAACAAAAAGCGAGCCAAAATGCATCCTTGTCGGACTCCCTTTTTAATATTAAAATCCCTTGTGACACTCAGGTCCTGGGAAAACCTGACATTTGCTTTTGTGGACCTGTGTAGATCCTCTAGGAAGTCTACAACACCATTTTCTACTCCCATTGCCAGAGCATATTTCTGTTGACACAGTCAAAAGATGAAGACAAGTCCATGAAGGCAAGGTGAATAGTCTCCGGGAGAGCCACAGTGTACTTACTCAAAATTAGAAAAAGATTAATACACTGGGTAATGGTAGATCGTCCCCTACAGAACCCATACTGGACATTGGACAAAATCTTATTGTCCTCTGCCCATGATGAGAGTCTCTGCAGGAGGACCCTCCCCACCACTTTCCCCACAGAATCTAAAAGTGATATGGGTCTATAACAATGGGGACTACTTGTGTCACCTTTTTTTAAAAACGGGGACTATCATGGATGTTGCCCAGGTCTGAGGACAGCTATGTTGTACTGCAGCATTAAAAACAGACTCCAGTATTGGTGCCCAAAAAGAGGGGTCTGACTTAAAAAGATCTGGGGGAATGCCATCAGGGCCGGGAGCTTAGCCAGCGGTTAGACCGCAGATGCCTTCCAGTATTTCCTCCCTCCCAAATCTTATATCCACTACCTTGGGGCCAGATGGTATCTTATCATTCTGCTCGGGGGAACAGTAAAACATTTGCTCATAATGAGCTTCCCATTCCTCCTTAGTTATATAGCATTCAAGGCCGCCCCCCACCTCCTGATCAATAGGGTTTTTTTTAGCACACTGCAGAACTTCGAGCTATTGCTAAGGGCTTCAGGGTCCAGTAACTCCCCCCATGCTTCATCCATGTACAGACCCACTCAGAGACTCATGCACCTACTTAAATACCCGTTTATAGACTTGTGCACAGTCTAATACGCTCTTAGAGACTCTTATACCCACTCACAGACCCACTGAGATACTCATGCACCCACTTACAGACTCACTCAGAGAGTCACACACACATGTACAGACCCGCTCAGAGACTCATGCACACACTGACAGACCCACTCACATATACACGTATGTACTCACAGATCCATGGAGGCACTCACACCCACTGACAGACCCACTGACAGACCCACTGAGACACTCATAGATTCACTCAGATACTTATACACCCACTGACACACCCATACAGTCACTCACACACTCAGTCACAGAACCTCTTAAATACTTATGCACTCAGTCATTCACTCATAATGTCAGAGGCTCACACAGCCACTCACACTCACTCAGATATACACACACCCACTCACCCACTCAAAAGACGTACGCATCCACTCACAGACCCACTCAGACACTTGCCCTCCCATGTCCCCATTCATTCACCCGCTCAGAGACTCATGCTCTCACTCACAAACCCATTGATACTCATACTCCCACTCACAGATCCACTGACTCATACACCCAATCACAGATGAACTCAGATACTCACACTAATACAGTCACTCACACACTCACTCACAAACCTACTCAGATTTATGCACCCAGTCACTGATACACTCAGAGACTTAAGCACCCACTCACATTCCCACTCGGAGACCCATGTACCCACTCACAGAACCACTCAGACACTCACGCTTTCAGTTATTGACCCACTGAGAGACTCATGCACACACTCACAGACCCACTCTGACACTCATGTAACCACCCACTGACCTAGTCAGAAATCCACTTAGACATTCATGTACCGACTCTCAGATCCAGTCAGACAGCCATTTACTTACTTACAAATGCACAAAGGCACTCATGCAACTACTCATAGATTGACTGAGAGACTCATGCAACCAATCACAGACCCATTGAGACACTGATTCATATAGTCATAGATGTACTGAGACAGTCACGCACTTTGTTACAGAACCATTGATAGACTGATGCACCATTTCACAGATCCACTCAAACACTTGTACAATGAAAGAGATATTACTGATACAGTGATGCACGCAGTCACAGATTCCACTGAATGAGTTATACTCTGTGTTATAGACATTAAGGGAGTTATATATGCCATTATAGAATATTTTGTATAGTAATGTGTTCAGTGTATTGGTTATAATTTATTTAGCTATTATAAGTTTTGTATGTGGTGGTGTCTATTGAATGTATGCTTTTGTTTTGTCATTTCGCAATGTATTTGCGGTGATCGCGGCTATGATATCATTGCAGTGCCAGGCATCATCGCGAAAATGGAAAATCAGTTTAAAAGATTGTTTTTATACAAACTCCCTATAAAAGGACATTATAATTAGGAAATAGATTTTTTTTTTAAACCTCGAAATTCACTGAAAAAAACAAAGGTTACAGGGACATTAGGCTGACATTTCACCCGTACAAAATCAGAGACATTCAGCAGTTATAGTTACCTGAGCTACCTATAACTCATACCCCCGCACTGCTAATGACTTCTGTTAGTGGTTCAGTTAGTGGCTCTATGGATGAGTTGAGTTGATGGCAAAGACCCCCCCCCACCATCTGATTTGTGGTGGCCGGCAGAGATGGGTCAAGCCCCCTCGCCTAGCCATTCAGCAAGAAATCTAGGTGTGCGATGGGACGATAAGTTGTCCTTTGTTTCACACATACAGCAAGTTGCTGGCTGCTGTATGAGCAAGTTGAGGAATTTACGTAAGATCCTTCGACTTCTACCAGTTAGCTGCCGAACAACTATAATCCACGCCACAGTTACATCTAGGCTGGATTACGCTAACGGTCTGTATCTGGGCCTACCAAAGTACCTTATACAGCAACTACAACTTGTCCAAAATGCGGCTGCGAGACTTTTAATGAGGATTCCGTTCAAGCACTCAGTCTCTCCGTACCTCCTTTCCCTTCATTGGTTACCAGTTGCCAGTAGAATAAAATTCAAAGCACTTACTCTGGCCTTCAGATCTCTATACGGAAACTGCCCAAATTACCTGAAAGTTCGACTACCAAGGTATTCCCAAGTTCGCTCGCTCAGATCCAACAACCATGTGCGACTGACAGCCCCTAGAGCTAAAAGAGCCCGACTGGGCGGACGAACCTTCTCGGCCAATGTGGCCAAACTATGGAACTCACTACACGTCACTCTCCAACAGGCCCCATCTGAAGCCTGTTTTAAACATCTGCTGAAAACCTGGCTGTTCACCCAGTCATGCTAAATGCTACCCTCTCCAGCTTCCGCGGTCTTATACACTTGTTCTCTCAGCGCCGGGACACCTCCTCGTGAGGTAACTGTTCGCGCTATACAAAATTTTGTATTATTATTATTATTATGTGTTACTGGCTGTAAGGATGAGTGACGAGATGTGTGAGTGTTTGTATGGTATCTCTCAATGAGTTTGTTAGTGATTGTGTTGGTGTATGACTTGTTTATGGGTGTGTTAGTGTTTCTCTAGATGATGTCATCATTGATGTAATGCTAGATTTCATCAGTGATGTCATTTGAGATGTCATCATTGATGTCACTGACCATGTCAATAGTGATGTAATATGTGAGGTCATAAGCAGTGCATTGGGCGTGCGTTAACTAAAAATGGCATCAACATATGGCTTGCTGTGCTAAAATCACCATCTTCCCAACTTTCAGGAACATGCTGAGCTGAATAAAAAAAAAAAATTTCTACAACTGTGCCATTTTTTGGAAAGGTAGCCCATTGTTTCTATTCTTTGTGCTCTTAACCTACTTCCAGATTCTAGTGGAAACTCCGTGGCTGATCCCGAAAAGCTAAATATTTCTGAAAAGTAGACAAAATTCCAAATTCAGCAAGGGGTTATAGGTGTAGATCACTCAAGGTTTCCCTAAAGAAATTGGAATAAAGAAATACTGAAAATAAGTATGAAACAATACAATATTTGTGACAATGCTTTCCCCTTTAACTTTTTGTTACAAGGGTCGATTTGCAATATACCATTACGTCCCCGAGGCTCTTCTGGTTGTGAGAATAGACAGGGTTTGTAGGTTGTCTAAGAGCCCAAAGTACCCAGAGGCAACAACTGAGCATTGTTTACCGAGTATAGACCAATTCATATCGTGAAATATGCAGCGTGAAATTTGAGTATCAAGAAAACCTGTGTATTTCTGATGGGCACAAAATGTGGAGTTTAGGATCAGTGGTTATTTGTCCATCTCTGAATTTATGGGTGCACTTACTAGCATATGATTTAGAGAGTATTTTTCAAAGTGTCTTCTTTCTTACCCAGTGACTTACATTTGGAAGGCACAAATGCAGTGAAATCCAATAGATAATAACAAATATCCTACTATTCTATGATCCCACCTGTCGCCTGCTAAAATTGGTACCTCACTTGTGCAGGAAGACCTACTATCTGCTACAGGAAATGGCTCAAAACTCAACATGAATACATCACATTGTTCCACTCAAAACTGGCCCCTTTTTTCAAAGTGGGTAGCTGGGAATTTTGGGCCCTCGCTCAGCCAACACCTAGGGAAGCCTAGCAAATCTGTACATTTTAGAAAACTAGACACCTAAGGGAATCAATCATGGGGTGATTTGTAGGGCTCTCACCTGATTGTTTTACCTAGACACCCTTGCAAACTGCAAACTTTGACAAAAAAATTACATTTTCCTCACATTTCAGTGATAGAAAGTTCTGGAATCTGCAGGAAGCCACAAACATCCTTCCACCCAACATTACCCTAAGTCTTCCAATAAAATGGTATCTCACTTGTGCAGGTAGACCTTGTGTCTGCAACACAAATGGCCCAAAACTAAACATGCCCACATCACATTTTTTCCCTCAAAGCTGACCTGTTTTTTTCAAAGTTGGTAGCTGTTGTTTTTGGGCCCTAGCTCAGCTGGCACCTATGAGAACCTAGCAAACATGCACATTGTTGAAAACTAGACAACTAGGGGAGTCCACAGTGGTGTGCCTTGTGTGGATTCCATTCGTTTTGTTTTACCTACAATGCTATGCAAACCTCAAACTTTGCCTGAAACCATGAAAGACTGTTGCCCCATTTACTTGGAATGGGGGCATGGCCACGCCAGACAGCCCCCACCCCTATATTTAGAAAAAACTGCTGGCCTCTAGTGGGATTTCTCCCCCTCTTCACCAAGAAGGGCAGATTGGGGGTAATTTCCGAAATCTGCCTGACGGGGCGGGGGCGGGGGTGCAGAAAGAGTGTTGCTCATTTTATTTGGGGTGGCCAGCCCCCACACCTACAGTCAAAATAAACTTGCCCTAGAGTCCAGTGAGCTTTCTGCCCCCCCGTGACAGATCCCGGGTAATTACCGCATGTGCCCCTGCGAGGGGAGGGGGAAGACAATTCCACCATTTACTTGGGATGGGGGAATGCCAATGCCCATGATGAGGAGCCGCCACCACTATATTTAAAAAAAATCTGTGGCTTCTAATGGGCATTCTGCCCCCCAGGGGGGTAGATCATGGCGATTACCCCAATCTGCTCCCCGAGGGGGGCAGAAAGTCTATTGCCCCATTTAGTTGGGGTGGGGGCATGGCCATGCCCATGGGGTGCAGCCCCCATATGTTTTCTTTTAATCCCTGGCATCTACTGGGCTTTCAGCCCCCCAGGAAAGCAGATCAGGAGTAATTACCCCAATCTGCTCCCAAATCTTTTCTGAGTAACTTGGGGTGCGGGTATAGCCATTTCCATGCTGGGCAGCCCCTCTTCACCTATATTTAAAAAACATTCCCTGGCGTCTAGTGGGTTTCATGCTTCCCTGGGGCAGGGAGGCAGATTTGGGATAATCACATCACCCCCATCTGCCTTCCAGGTGGTGCAGACAGACTTTCACTGTAGTTTGTGGGGATGGGCGCATGGCCATGCCCATAATTGGCATGCTGCACCCCTTATCAATATTATTTTAGAAACCTTGGGATTTAGTGGGCTTTCTGCCCCCGGGGGTGGTCATATTGGGGGCAATTACCCCCTTTCGCCTCCCTGGAGGGAGAAGGTGTATCTCTCTTATTAGGATGGGCGCGTGCCTATGCCCTTGATGGGCAGCCCCCACCTTTATATTTAAAACATAAATAAAAGATTCCCTGGTGTCTAGTGGTCTTTCTGCTTCCACAGTGGGGTGCAGCCACACCAACTGTATTTATTCTAGAAAACAACCCTACTGGACTTTCTTCCCCCCATGGGGGGCATGTCTGGGGTAAATTCCCTCATCTGACCTCCAGGAGGCAGAAAGACTGATCTACTATGGAGGTGAAGGGAGCACATGACCTTGCCCATGTGGACACTCCCCCAAAATCCTTGGTGCTAGAGTGTGGATCCCTCTCCTATGGTGATCCCCAAGCAGGGACCCACTGTGGAGGGATATTATTTCGAAAGGGGAGAATAAGGGGGGATTCCCCCTTTTCCAACAATACTTCTTCCACCCCAGTCACTGCTCAGAGAGGGGCTGAGATGTGCCCCCAAGCACTAATTCAATGAAAGTAAAAGGAGACAATGGGCTTGTTTTGCTTTCACTTTAGTGTAATGACGTCTGTGCGCTGATCTACATCACACAAACAAAAAAAAAAGAGACTCTGATTGCTCGGGAAGCTCTTTTCAAGCGTTCAGAGTTTAAAATATATTAAAGGACTCGCTTTGCACCAGAAGGGCCTTTAGGAGCCTCCCCAGTGTCAGTCAATGTCTGACACCCGCACGGGGGAGTTAGTGGGGCCACACCTGTAATCAATCAATCAATCAGGGAATTGTAAGTGCACTACTCACCTGTGAGAGTCTCAAGGCGCTGGGGGGTAGAGGGGTCAGCAGTTCTATTCAGTCGAAGAGCCAGGTCTTGTGGGCCTTTCTGAAGGTGTTTAGTGAGGGGGCTTGTCTGATGTCATTCAGGAGTTCGTTCCAGGCTTGGCTGCGATGTAGGAGAAGGCTGTTCCCCCTGTCCTGGCTCTGCAGATGCGAGGGGTTTTGGCGAGGCCGAGGTTGGAGGATTGGCGGTTTCTTTTGGGTATGTGGAAGGTGATTCTCTTGTTGAGGTATTGGGATCCGGTGTTGTGTAGGCATTTGTAGGTGTGGGTGAGTATCTTGAAAGTGACTCTCTTCTCGATGGGGAGCCATTGGAGGTTCCATAGGTGTTGGCTGATGTGCTCGTGTCAAGGGATGCCGTGGACGAGTCAGGCTGCAGTGTTCTGTATCGTCTGAAGATTGCAGAGTAGAGACTTGTTGATGCCGGGGTAGACGGCGTTTCCCTAGTCCAATCTGCTGGTTATGAGTGTGTGGGTGGCAGTCTTCTTTGCCTCAGGGGGATCCATTTGAAGGTCTTTCGGAGGATACGGAGGGTGTTGAAGCAGCTGGAGGCGATGGAGTTGACCTGTCTATTCGTGTAGAGGGAGGAGCTGAGTATGATGCCGAGGTTACGGGCGTCGTTCGTCAGGGTTGGAGGGCTGCCGATGACAGTGGGCCACCAAGTGTTGTCCCATGCTGACGGGGAGGTTCCTAGGATGAGGACTTCTGTCTTCTCCGCGTTGAGCTTTAGCCAGATGTTGCTCATCCAGGATGCGCCGTCCTGCATTCCATCCTGGAAGTTAAGTCTGCTGATGGTGGGATCCTTCGTGAGGGAGAGGATGAGCTGGGTGTCATCGGCGTAGGATACTATGCTGAGGCTGTGCTGTCTGACAATGGCGGTGAGAGGGGTGATGTAGATGTTGAAGAGGGTTGGACTGAGCGAGGATCCCTGAGGTACTCCGCAGTTGATTTCCGTGGGTTCCGAGAGGAAGGGTGGCAGTCTGATTCTTTGGGTTCTCTTGGTGAGGAAAGAGCGGATTCAGTCGAGGGCGGTTACTTGTATGCCAGCGTGGTGGAGTCTGGTGGCGAGTGTGCGATGGGAGACGTATTGAAGGCTGCTGAGAGGTCGAGTAGGATCAGGGGTGCGGTGTGTCCTTGTCGAGGAGGGTGCGGATGTCGTCTGTGGCGGCTAGAAGGGCAGACTTGGTGCTGTGGTTGCTGCAGAATCTGGATTCGAAGGGGTCGAGGATGGAGTTGTCTTCGGTGAACCTTGTTAGTTGGTTACCGACCTGCACCTTGTGGTGTCTTGAGGGTGACCACAACTCGAAGTCTTGCTCACCCTGGTGGGCCATGGCACCGAAGGCTTTGAGGGAGCAGTCCCTAAAGCTGTTTGTAGTCTGGCAGTCGTTGCCATCTAGCGCGACTATTAGGAGATCTTGGTCCCGATTGAGGAAGTAAAGGTTGCAAGATCGTTTTCTTTGCACTTGACACGCGTGGAAGAAGCACAAAAGGAAGAAGTCTAGAGAGACTTTGACTTCACCTCGTCCGTTGAGGATTGACGGGTGAAAAACATCAACATTCCAGGCACGGTTCCGCGGCGCCAGCTCTGACTCCACAGCTCCCCTCGTTTCCAGGAGTTGGAGCACCCTCCGCTCAAATAAGAGTTTTACAGGGCCATGTTCTGAATATTTTAGTGGGCTGACCCCTCGTGTGTGCCTCCAGGCCCTCAGGGTTGGAAGAGGCCCCATCAGGTTGCGCTGTGATGGCTCCCACTGGGACCCAGTAGGGTCTCATAGATCCGCTCGCGGATCCAGATAGACGCCAGTGGTGCCAACGCAACCTTCTCCGGCGTTGGTCCAGAAGTTGATGCTTCTGGCACCACTGCGCCTGCCCCAGTCTGATTCCCAACGACTCTGAGTCAGAACGGCACTGATTGACACCAATTAACATTTTGAGGAGGTTACAGGAATGGGAGAAAGGTGGAAGGGGTGCTGGACCCTATAGAACACCATTTTGTCACTCCTGGACTACAATGAGAAGCTTGCGGAAGCCAGTGGACTGGACACCTGTCCAGATGCTCGTATGCTCTCTCCACCTACAGTGGCTACGGAGGGGGGGCATCTTATGCTATGGTAGGGAAGCGGGCAGTGGAGCTCCTTGACCTGGAGCTGCCCTTGGTGCAGGTCAAAATGAACCTCTTGACTGAAGTGCTTCAGCTGGGGCTTCCTTATCCAGACCCCTTTTGCCCTTCAATGAAGCACTGCCGGATGTCCTTCTAGGCACTTGGTCCAAGCCTAGCACAGGGGCTCTGTGAACAGGACAATAAACCCCGCTTTCGCCCTGCCCTGGTGATCCAAGTTTCCCAGCCAACATCCTACCCTTGAGAGCTTGGTAGTTGAAGCCTTGACATCCCATGGTGCATGACCTTCCAGTCCCCAGGACATGGAGACCAAGAAGCTGGGTGCACTTGGGAAGGAGATGTTTTCTTCCCCCAGCCTAGCATTGCGGACAGTGAACACTGCATGCCTTTTGGGCCGTTTCTTGCATTGCTTATGGAAAAGGGTTGCACAAGTGCTGCCACAGGTCCCAGAGGAAGACCTTGTAGTGCTCTCCCTAGCAGTGAGAGATGGGGGATGCAGCAAAGTTCACCATTAGGTGTGATCTAAATACAACTGACTCGCTGGGCAGAGCGTTTTTGTCCACGGTGGCATTTGGATGCCACGCCTGGCTGAGAACATCTGGCTTTTTAGGGGAAGTCCAGGCCAACCTCATGGATGTCTCATGGACATGCCCTTTGATGGGACTCATCTTTTCGGAGAGAAGGTAAACTTGGAACTGGAGCGCTTCAAGGACTCTTGGGCTACAGTCAGGTCCTTGGACCTCTCAGTGACACCTCGCCCCCAGTTTGCCTTTCACCCCTTTCGTGGCAATGGAAGGGGCTTTTAAATGCGTCAGCCTTACACCAACCGCCAGCCTGCACAGACTTCCCAATTTGTGTGAGGACAAGGACACGGTGCATTCCGACGTTGTGGGAATAGTATCCAGAAGTCATCCACCACCAACCCCTCGGCAGCTGCAGGCTCTAAGTCCTCCTGGTTTGGTTCTGCAGGACCATGGGTGTCCAGTTGGAGGAAAAATCCAGCATCATCTCCTCCACTGGCAGTCCATTACATAGGAGGAATGGGTCTTGCAGATCATTCAGAGGGGTTATTCCCTCCCTTTCAAGTCTTTCTTACCCCCTGAACTGACATCTCAAGGACAGCTGGCAGAAAATAATCTTATTCCGCTCTGAGAGGAAGTTACAGCTCTCCTGGACAAGGGGGCTCTAGAAAGGGTTCTAATATTAGGCTGTGGTTGTTATTCCCGTTACTTTCTGATACCCAAAAAGAACAAAGGTCTTCATCCTATTCTAGACCTCCAAACCGTCAATTCAAACAGGAGAAATTCAAGATACTCACGTTGGCTCAGGTCATATCTGCCATAGACCAAGGAGACTGGCTGGTAGCTTTGGACTTGCAGGATAGGTATTTTCACATCCACAGGCAGTAACTGAGGTTAAAGGTAGTCCGCGAGCACTTTCAGTTCATTGTGCTACCCTTTGGCCTTACCAGCGCCCCTGGGATGTTCACCAAGGTGATGGCGGTTGTTGCAGCTCATCTGCGCATGTTAGGAATTTCAGTCTTCCCCTACATAGACAATTGGCTTTTGAAGGTGTGCTCGCTCCAGACTGTTGTTTCCCACCTCCAGACTACTGTGGACCTGGCTCTTTCTCAGATACTCCCTTTCATTGGAGCTGTTCGGGACAAATTGCAGTTTCGGGCTTATGCTCCCGAGTATCGAGTCCAGGATATTCAGGTTATGATACTGATGTTTCAGCCTTTATCCTGGATTTCGATGAGAATGACTCTGAGGCTGCTGGGCCTCATGGCCTACTGCTTTCTGTTGGTAAATTATGCCAGATGGCGTATTCGGGCTCTGCAGTTTGACCTGAAGTTACAATGTGTACAGCATCAGGTGAATCTCTCTGATGTCGTCCAGATCTCAAAAGGAACTGCAAAGGACCGGCAGTGGTGGGTTATGACCTGCGATTGGATCAGAGGCAGACACCTCTCCCTACCCCAACCAGATCTCACAGTAGCAACAGATGTGTCACTCCTGGGATTGGGCGGCTATTTTGGGGAGGTGGATATCAGAGGACTCTGGTCTCTGGCGGAATCAGGACTCCATTTCAACTTGTTGAAGCTCCCTGCGATTCGACTAGCATTGAAAGCATTTCTTCCCTCTGTCAGGGGTAAGTTAGGCAAGTGTTCAAAGACAACTCCACCCCTATGTAGTACTGCAACAAGTAGGGCTGGATGGGACCCTTTGTCTAGTAGCCCTGAGTCTCTGGACATGCCTGCAACAGCAGAGCATAACCCTGGTTGTTCAACACCTAGCAGGTTCAATGGCTGCCAGGGCAGACAGATGCAGCCATTGATGCCTAGCGGATCACGAGTGGCGTCTCCAGCCAGAGGTGGCGTAAAGTCTCTTTCAGCAGTGGGGAAAGCCTTGGTTAGATTTGTCTGTCTCCGAAGAGAACATGTAATGTCATTTGTATTGCGCGTTGGAGTTTCCAAACAAGCTATAGTTCGGCAAGGCTTTTCGTCACGAGTGGAGCTCAGGCCTCATCTAGACCTTCCCACCAATACCACACCTGCCTAGGGTTCTTTAGAAGATCAGGAACCACCGGGCCCCTTACATTCTTGTGGCTGCAGACTGGTCGCGGAGCGTTTGGTATCCCAAGCTTCTGAAAATGAGCATTGATTCCTTAGATCAGGCTGCCACTGTGGGACGATCTTCTGTCACAGCAGCAGGGTAGGGTTCCCTACCCGAACCTGTCAGCCTTCAGCAACAGTTGATAGCTTTTGACCTTCGTCCCGAAGTTTGAAAAGTTATTCTGGCGGCTACGTGTCCCTTCACCACAATGATATACCTCTGCCATTGGAATTGGAATTTCTAAAATATCATACAGAAAATTGTATTGACCCTCTTTACCACTTCTCTTTCTGATATTCTACTCTTTATTCTTAACTCTTGCATAGAAGGGCTCTCCTCTGGGCACTCTCAAGGCTTACCTTTCAGCTCTGTACACTTTCCTGCGGCACCTAACTAACCCTCTTTATTTACGTCCCCTATTGTAAATACATTCCTGAAAGGCATTGTACACATATTTCCCACTTCGCCCTTCATAATGCCTCAGTGGAATCTAAACCTGGTTCTCCCTTATATTGTGTGTGCTACCTTTCAGCTGTTACACAATTCCATCAAGATAGGTTTTCCAGTGGCGATAATATCTGCCAGGAGGGTGAGTGAGCTGAAAGCTTTATCATCCAAGCCTCCCTATGTTATGGTATTTGCAGACAAGGTGGTGCATCTTATTTGGGCCTCTTTCCTGCCTTAGGTTGTAACCCCATTCCATTTGGGGCAATCTGTCACTTTGCTTGCCTTTTATGCTCCTCCATATCCCTCTATAGAGTGTTGTCGTTCTACCTTGACCACAAAAAAGAGATCTGTGTGGACATCCAACTCTTCGTTGACTATGTAGGCCAAAAAAACGTCAGGCAGTTCAGAAACAAACCATTTTGCGGTGAGTCGTTGGCTCGTGGTGTTCCAATCTTAGACGTCTGCCAGGCAGGAACGTGTACGTCCTGCATACTTTTGCAAAACACTGCTGCCTGGACAGTCAGGTCAGCAGGGACTGGCAATTCGCCCCTTTGGTCCTGCAGGACTTTTTAGTTCAGTCAATCTGACGCAAGCCCACCGCCTGAATGCTATGGCTTGGGTATCTGTTCAAAAGTAAGAATCTGCAGCTAGAAGTCTGTATCAGATGAACAAGCTTGGTCCCAATAAGAGTGCGTGTCGTTCGACCTTGACCACACAAAGGAGTTCCGGGTGGATGACCAACTCTTTATGGGGTACATTGGATCAAAGAAAGGCTGTGCAGTGCAGCGGAGGACTAACTTATGATGGGTTATCCTCTGCATTACAATTTGCTACGCTCTGGCCAAAAAGCAGCCTCCTGAAGGCTTAATGGATCATTCCACCAGAGTTAAGGCTGCTACCACAGCATTCCAATGTGGAATTCCAGTCCTCGACATTTGTCAGGCAGCAACGTGGCCATCTCTGCACATGTTTACCAAGCTCTACTGCCTTGACAGTCAAGTCCGACGGGACAGCCTTTTAGCCGCTCTATTCTGCAGTACTTCCTGGTCTAAATTTGTCTGCAGTCCCTCTTCCGGGGATGATATTGCTTGTGTATCTATTGTAAGATAAGGAATTTGCAGCTAGATGTCTCTATAAGATGGACATGTTACTTACGTTCGGTAACACATTAGCTAGTAGAGACAATACCTAGCTGCAGATCCTTACAGATCCGCCCATGCCTCCACGCTCTGTGGGCATATTTATTAACCCTGGGTGAAGCACTACGCTACGCTCGCGGAGTTTGTGAAGTCTTCGCAACTTCGCACTAAGCGAGCTGCACGTAGCACAGTGCGAACATGCGTAGTGCAGCGGTAATTTTTTGCTTGTTCGCGGTCCTGAACGTCATGTTCGCGACCGCGAGCAAGCAAAATGACATCCCGGCGAGATTCTCAACGCGAGGAGGTCAGGTTTCTCATTGTGAGTGGTTGCGCATGCTCGCGACCGCTCTCAATGAGAAACTACCTGTTCGCGTTGAGAAAGCTGCCGTTCGAGTAATAATCTACTCGAGCAGCAGAAAACTACAGCTCGCACTGTGCAAGATGCCGTTTTCAATGCTTGCACAGTGCCGGATGCTTGTCCGCACTGTGCAATCATTGAAGACGCATCTTGCACAGTGCGAACGTGCTACTACGCAGCTCGCGTAGTGCTACGTGAAGTTCGCGTAGGGCGAAGTGCACTTCGCGTAGCTTCGCGCAGCGCTACTTCGCGAACTACGCCCAGGGTTAATATTTATAGGGGTAGGGTTGCTCTCTTTTCAGGGCCCTAGTTTGGACACACACTAGTCGGTTCACTTCATAGCTCTACACTTCTGGCTTAGAAAGTCATAAAAAGTAACTGAAGTACGCGCACCTGGCAGGCGCCTATATAGATGACCGCAACATCACATCAGGAGCCAACAATGGTGTTGATGCCACGGAGAACCAAATGGAGCCACCCACCGACTGGCAGGGGTACTGCTCAGGCAAAAAGTTTCTGGATCCAGCCTGAATCCTGGGAAATTCAGTGGTAAGGAATCTGCAGCTACATACTGTCTGTACCAGATAATGCGTTTATGAAGGTAAGTAACTTGTTCGTTAAGAAAGACCATGTTTCCATTCGTAAGAAAAGCATTTTTTACTTGCCTATATCTGTGGTGCCGGTTGAAAAATCTTCACAGACCATTTCAACAAAAAAGTTCCCCAGTGATTCTTGTTCATGGAAAGTTTTGGGGCGATCCATCAAAAGGTGGCTGAGAAAAAGGGGGGGTCAAAAAAGTGTGTTTCCAAAGTTAATTCCCATAAGAATTTTAGACACGACTACAGCCCAAACCGCTAATCGTAATTACACCATATTTGGCAGAAACGTGGCTGTTTTGTGAATTTGTGTAAATCTATTCAGTAGTGTTTGAGATTTTTATAGATATCCAAATTTGTATACCTAAAAGCGCAGAGGCTGCACAAACCCTTCTGATCTTGTGCTGAGATATGATAGGCTCCCAACACTTCAACCAAGTGATGACAGCCATCTTGGGACTCTGTTTCAGGCTAGTCCCCGAAAAAAACATTTTTTAAAAGAAAAGGGGGCAGGAAAGAAATACTCTGACCACTTAGCTCTGGTTATGTGGTCCCAGTGGGACCCTGACAGGGCCAATAAGCACTTTCTAAAACATTTTGCAGCAAAAATGCAACAGAGCCGTGAATCTGCAGAAAAATATTTATGCACATGTTTACACTGTAGCCCCTGGGTGGGCCAGGTTCCGGGGGATTATTAATATATATATATAATATTTGGAGAAGGGGGCACACACGGCCTCCCTCCCCATGGCCATTCTTGACCCCAGAACCGCCACCTTTTCAGGGCAGGCCAATAGCTATTTTAATTGGACGGGGGACTGGGGACCACCACCTTTTAAGAGCCCTGGGGACCACCAACTCCCTAGGGCTTTCTCCCCAAAATGAATTCTATGACACGCCTGAGCTGGTCGGAGGTCCTGCCCCCTTTCTCCACCACTCTGCAAATGCATCTCAGTGCGTACTGCTCTTTAGGGGATGAAGTTCCCTTTGATGCTGAGGGTACTTGGGGGCTAAATACCCATCCTGAATACCACTAAGTTCCACATTATGGGACTTCTGAGAGCTTGTTGGAGGCCCTGCCCCTGCCACTTAGACACCCACCCTCAGGACCCATATAGCTGTTCACAAACCCACTCACATACCTACACAGCTACCCACACACCCACTCACACAGCTACCCACACACCCACTCACACACCCACATAAGCACTCATAGACACAGACCCATACACCCGCTCACACACCCACTCGCTGACCTATACAGCCACTCACACACCCACTCTGAAAGGCTACAGGTTACAGTTCGGAAATGAAATATAGAAAAAGGCCTTTGAAATCTACTGAAAAAAGCAAAGGTTACAGAGATGTTATAGTATGGAAAAAGTATTAAAAAACCCTTAAAAATTCCCTGAAAAAAAGCAAAGGTTAGAGGGACGTTCTAGTTAGGAAATAGAATGAAAAAACCTTGGCAATTCATTGAGAAAAAACAAAGGTTACAGGGATGTTATAGTTAGATTCACATTTGATGCGCACAAAACCATAGAAATTCGCAGTTCTAGTTACCTGAGCTAACTATAACTTACGACCCCCAATGTACTGCTTATGACCTTACATATTACATCACTCATGACATGGTCTGTGACATCACTGATGACATCTCAAATGACATCACTTAGGACATCAACAGAATCACTCATACAGGCTTCTCATACACTCATTTACACACACACAACTACACACATGCCCATTCACAGACCTATACAACTACTCACAGAACTGATTACTCATCCATAGAGCCGCTCCCACACCCACATACTCATACAGCCACTTACACAACCACTCTCTCACCCATACAGCTACTCATACAACCACTCACCCATACAGCCATTTACCCAGCCACACACTAACCATACAGCTACTCACATACCCACGTATTCACTTATACAGCAACTTGCCCACCCACAAATTCAGCCATACAGCTACTTACACATCCATTTATTCACCTACACAGCTACTCACATTCCTGTTCTGTCACCAATACAGCCTCTCAACTCCGCCACCCACTCTCCCATTTAACAACTCACTCAAACTCCCACACAATGACATACATACCCATTCACCCATCTGCTCACTCGTCCATACAGCGATTAACACAGCAACTCATTCTCCATATACAGCCAAATACACAACCAACTTACTTAAACAAACACTCACCATACAGCCACTCACTCACCCATACACCACTCACACATCTAGTCACTCACTCATATGGCCAATCAGATACCTACTCACTCACCCATAAAGTCACTCACACGCCCATTCACCCACCCTTACTGCCACTCACACAGCCAGTGACCGACATAGCCACTCACCCACTCGCTCACCAATGCAGCCACTCACACAGCCAATCTCTCACCTACACTGTTACTCACACATCCATACAGCCACTCAGACACCCTTTCACACACGGTTACACATAGTCGCACAGCCACTTACATAACATATGTTCGAAATAGTATCATTCATTAGTAGTACACAAAGTATACTAATTTACCTTGCGATATATGTTTAACACTCATAAACATTTACATAAAACTAACACTCATTGGATGATGTCAGTGATGTCATGAGTGATGTCATTTGAGATGTCATCAGTGATGTCACTGACCATGTAATGAGTGATGTAATATGTGAGGTCATGAGCACAGGCGCAACCCGTGCTGGTAAGAGCGGTGTGGCGGGGGACAGTCGACATGCGAAGACAAGGGAAACTTTAAATTAAAAAAAAAGAAAACATGGTTTCCCTTGTTGTTGTATGTCAACTCCCGCCCCCCCCCACCACTCTTATCTGCTCGGGCCGCATCTGCATAAGCAGTGCATTGCGGGGGCACAAGTTATAGTTAGCTCAGGTAACTATAACTGCTAAATTTCTATGCTTTTGTATGATTGAAATGTGAGCCTAACTATAACGTCCCAGTAAACTTCGTTTTATTCAGTGAATTTCTAAGGTTCTTTTTATTCTATTTCCTAATTATAGCGTACCTGTAACCTATGTTTTTTCTGTAAAAAATATATATGTGTGTGTGTGTGTATATATACTAGCTGTACCCAGCCACGCGTTGCTGTGGCTCAGTCTGGTTAAATGGAAGAGAAAGAAAAGAGTAAGCGCACGTTTCTAATATGTTTCATTTCACAATGCTTGTGAGTATACAATATGTTTTTGTGACTATTGTCTATATGTGTCCCTTGTAGTTGTTGCGCAGCAAGCAAATCGATAGGGTCTGTTCGGCCTTTCGATTAAAAGAATTGCGCGTATTGTACACCCACTCCCGGTCTGCCATCCTGACACCAACTGTCCATCCTAATATATGTAGACAATTGTCTCTATGCGTCCCCTGTAGTTGTTGCGCAGCATCTCTATGCGTCCTTTCTTAATGTTGCAAAGTGAACCAACTCATCCCTCCTTCCTCCACCCACTTCCCGGTCTGCCATCCTGACACCAACTCTCCATCCTAATATATGTAGACTATTGTCTCTATGCGTCCACTTCCTGGTCTGCCATCCTGACACCAACTGTCCATCCTAATATATGTAAAGTATTGTCTCTATGCGTCCCTTGTAGTTGTTACGCAGCATCTCTATGCGTCCTTTTTTAATGTTGTAAAGTGAACCAACTGCTCCCCCTCCCTCCACCCTCTTCCTGGTCTGCCACCCTGACATCAACTGTCCATCCTATTTTATGTGGACTATTGTCTCTATGCGTCCGTCCCTTGTAGTTGTTGCGCAGCAACCAAATCGATATGGTCTTTTCGGCCTTTCGATTAAAAACACAGGCGTATTGAACACGCGTGTTTTCTAATCCAACGTTGTGTTTATATAAACATGCGCTTAATTGAATCCAACGTTGTGCAAAGCAATCGGTGAAGAAATTTCTGAGATTTAAGATTTTCAACAAACGAACATTGACATTTTTATGTGTCTTTTCGGGCTTTCCATTAAAAATACGCGCGTATTCGACACGCGCATATTGGAATCCAACGTTGTGTATATAAAACATGTGCATATTCGAATCCAACGTTGTGTGAAAATTTCAAAGCAATCAGTGAAGAAATTTTAGAGATTTTCAACAAATGAACATTGACATTTTTATGTATCTGTTTGGGCTTTCCATTGAAAACACGTGCGTATTGGACACACGCGTATTGGAAAAAACCTGCGCATATTCGAATCCAAAGTTGTGGGAAAATTTCAAAGCAATCGGTGAAGAACATTTTGAAGATTTAAGATTTTCAACAAACGAACATTGACATTTTTATGTGTCCGTTCGGGCTTTCCATTAAAAACACACGGGTATTCGACACGCGCATATTGGAATCCAACGTACACCAGCTGGCGATGCTTCAGAGGAATGGAAACGGACACCAGTTTGCGTGGTTTAGGAGGTCTTAATTTATTTTTGCCTCGTCAGACGCGTTTCGGATAACAAGGTATCCTTGATCACTGATATATATATTTCCATCCAAACAGGTTGCCTTCTTGGGGATGCCCTCCCAGAAGGTAAGTCCCTTGAAGCTGAGGACTGTAGCAAAATCAGCCTTGCACACTGTACCCAGTAAGACGGCTCTATGCGTTTCAGACCCGTGTCCTTGATCACGAGGCTCACACACAAGGAATACAGCAAACGGCATGTACATCACTTGCTGATGTTTTTATTGGGTAGCGCCCTTGTGGGCGTGTGTCCGGCCCAAGAGGGCATGTGCCGCTAGGCACTCTGATATTCGCAGTCTTTACATGAAATAAAATACCCCAGAGGGTATTTTTCCATTTCCTCATTCTTGCGCATCATTGCTCCCCAGTGGGTTGATAAAATTGCACAAGCTGAATGCGCTTCCTGTAAATTGTCACTCATGCCCGAGCCTTCCACTCCGATCAGCACACCAGACCTCCAGTTGCTGCGGATCCGCTCTGATGCGGTGGTTCTGCCCCGCGACCGCATGAACGCAAACTATCCATCCAAACAGGATGCCCTCTTGGGGATGCCCTCCCGGGAAGTAAATCCCTTGAAGCTGAGGACTGCAGCAAAATCAGCCTTGCACACTTCATCCAGTAAAACGTCTCTATGCGTTTCAGACCTGCGTCCTTGATCACGAGCCTCACACACAAGAAAAAATAGCAAACTGCATGTAATTCACCTGCTGTTGTTTTTATTGGGTCGCGCCCTTGTGGGCGTGTGTCCTGACCCAGTGGGATATATATATACATAATATATATATATATATATATATATATATATATATATATATATATATATATATATATTTCAAGCAAGAAATAATTACGTCGCACTCTTCTCGGTTGTTTCCAAGCAGTTCAACAACCGAGAAGAGTGCGACGTAAATATTTCTTGCTTGAAATTAAATACGAGTCTGGTCCTTGACTCGACGCTCGCACCAGCTGACCGGCCGCTCCTCCTGAACGAGGGACGTTTGCTACTAAAAAAATATATATATATATATATATATATATATATATATCTATATATATATATATATATATATATATATATATATTCACTGAAAAAACCATAGGTTTCACACCAGTTATAGTTAGGTGGAAATTTTACTCGCATAAAACCATTGAAATTCCCACGTTATAGTTAGTTGGACTCACTATAACTTGCGCGTGCAATGCACTGCAGATGACGTCACATATTACATCACTCATGACATGGTCAGTGACATCACTCATGACATCACTCATGACATCTCAAATGACATCACTGATGACAACATCCTTGTGACAAAGTGGCAGACCTCCTATCAGCATAAAATAACCTTTGACACACACATTCAAAAATAGAAACTAACATTTTCTTAAAAAAGGAGAAACCAATACCAATTACAACAACTTATTAGGTAATTCCAACATCTACATACACATCCACTCATTCACCAACAGTTCTATATAGTCACTCATGCATGTACTTACTCATCATATGTACTCATACACCTATACATCCTGTTACACACTAATACTCATCCATATAGTTACTCACACACAAATTCACACATGCAAATAAACTATCAAAAAACCATTTACTTGATTATACTGCTATATACACACCACTACACATACTTCTACAGAAACAGAAACATATTTACTCTCTTAAACAATCAATTATAAAAACACATACTCACTAACCCACCCATACACACAATCATCCACCCATACAGTCTTGCACACATGCTGTCTTCAAAATACATACAAATAGTGAGTTACTCATTCATGCATCTGTGCTCTAAGTAATATCCCCCACCGAACCATACAGACACTGATACTGGTACTCAAAAAAACAACTAATAACCCATATACACACTCATGTAGCTACTCATCAACCCATGCAGCCACTTATACACAAAGTGAGACACAGATACAGATATTTAAATATTTAAACATTACTCGCTAATATATGTATTCACTAAGATACATTTAATAAGTCAGTTAACCAATCAATTTTACACAAAAAAAACATCCATTTAGACATTTATTTACCCATTTATTCTTCCATCAACCTTTAGATATACATATATAAAAAAAATATTTTTCAGAAAGATACACATTCACTGGATGATGTCATCAGTGATGTCATTTGAGATGTCATCAGTGATGTCATGAGTGATGTCACTGACCATGTCATGAGTGATGTAATATGTGACGTCATCAGCAGTGCATTGCACGCGCAAGTTATAGTGAGTCCAACTAACTATAACGTGGGAATTTCAATGGTTTTATGCGAGTAAAATTTCCACCTAACTATAACTGGTGTGAAACCTATGGTTTTTTCAGTGAATTTAATAGGTTTTTTAAATGCTAATTCCTAACTATAACTGGTGTGAAACCTATGTTTTTTTCAGTGAATATATATAAATAAATATATATATATATATATATATATATATATATATATATATATATATATATATATATATATTACCTACTGGCGGTCGCCAGTAGGTATATATAGTTAGGATTTTTTCTCTATGGGATTTTTGAAAATTCTATGTCTAATAACTTTGGCGTTTGTGGACGGAATTGGCTGAAATTTTCAGGAAAATGGCACATTTTGTTTCTGAGCAGCCCCTGAAAATTTTGGGGGGGTTCGTCAAGGGGGGGCCGAGAAAAAAGGGGGGTCCCAAAACGCGTTTTTCCCATGTTAATTTCCATAGGGCGGTTGGCCTCACTTTTAGCCCGAACGGCTGAATGGATTTGCACGAAACTTGGCAAAATTGTAGGGACTGGTAGCCCGATGTGCCTTTTGTAGGTCTCAATATATGTGCTCCAGTGGATTTTGAGAAATTAACGTTTAAAAAAAGATATATATCTGTAAGCGCGCTCTGGGCAGCGCTCCAGGACGCGTACTTTTCGCGCAACGGAGCTTTGTGAAGCGAAGCTGATTGGTTCTCTGGCGTCTGTCAACATTCCAAAAAGTCCGTAGCGGCCGCCATCTTGTCTCTCGGTAGGATCGAGAGACAAGAGGAGGCCAAAACAAAGGGGCAAATAACCATAAGGGGGCATAGTAGATCCTCCCTGACCCCCTAGGTTTAATGTGGAGGCTTTAAAACGGCCCCGCGGGGCAAAAAAAAATAAAAAAATTTTTTTGTTTTTTTGCGTGGGTAGCGCCCGGTCCGGGAACCGGGAAGCTTTCTGGGCAGCGTACTGCAATGAAAAATGAATGATAGACTTTTCAAATACTGTTGTTAATTGATTGTTGGTTTTGTTGATTATTTTTTATTTTTTTTTTTTTTTTTAAGGATTGTTTATTTTGTTTAATAATTTATTAAACTTTCTAACGCGGCACGTCATATGACGCATTACGCGACAACGCAGGTCCAGAATATAGTCAAAATGTCTCCACCAACCAGCGGACGGCACACAACCCCTTTCAGCAGGCTAAATAGTTCTGTTAAATGACAACAGAAGGGACAGGCAACAAGAACCATCAGTCAAAGAGGGGAGGGCAAGTTCTTCTCTACCGGGTCACGTTGGAGCGCTACCGGAACTGATCGAATTGGTAGTCTACAGTGTTTCTGGATGTTTCAGACTGAAGCTGGCGTTAGCATGAGAGCACCACCATTTCGTAGCTCCGTCGTGGCCATTCCACGAGCAATCATGCTAGGCGCTCCCCACCAGAAGCCTGCGGGAGTCGGGGGCCCCCAAGACTTTTGTAGAATCTTCAAGGATGAGGGGACGCTTTCGAGAATGGAGCCCAAGCTCTAGCAGACAAGCGTCCGAGTTCCAAGGTGTCGCAGGCCCATTTTAGTGGACCACGCCCAAATCTGAAGAGATGGCCGCCATTTTGAGAGTCCTGTGGCAGCCGCCTATCGCTGCACCGCAAGAGCGGGAGCAACTCAAGTACATGGTGAGCGAGACGCTGTAGTCGAAAGAGCGGGCGGTAAACAGCTGAATAGCGGAAGAGGCACAGTGTAGCAAAAGCGGGCTGAATGGCAAATGAAACGGAAAAGGGGTGCCCCACTACAGCGTGTCTTTAGGTGAAACGGATTGTGGGACAAGGTGAAGAATGGAAGAGTCACCAAAAGGAAAAAAGTTCCGCTTGACCCCGGGAGCCGGCCACCTATGTCGGGGGCGATCTCAGGCCACACCAGGGCAACACGACTTGGGGAGGGGGCCGGAGCCAAGCGCCCCCTCCGAGTCCGCGACATGACACCGTCCCTCGGGGGCCTCCGTCAAGCGGTTCAGGGTGGCACCGCATCACAACAGCCCCCACTTACTTTAAGAATAGTGAAGATGAAGCAATTGCAAATAGGCTTCAGACAATGTTACAAGCACTCCTCAAAACTTTGAACTTTCAGAGTGCATGAGTTGGGACAGCGAGGGGTGATTTGGTTTCTCGGACTGTTTTTCTGGTCTCTCACCACTGGCATACTTTAACGTTTTCTTGTTTCTAGGACATTAATAGGTTTTATCATTACGTTATGTTATCGTTTCTTTGTTTGTTGTTTAATAAAAGTTCATGTTCATCAGTGGCCTACTGATTTTCGTTTTCCTATTTTTTTCTTTCCAGGTTGTTTCATGGTAAAGTTTCTGTTAACAGGATACAGTGATCACTTCGTTATTATTGCATATGTCCTTTTCACTAGGGGTGCTCTCTGGTCGGGCCAGATGACGTATCTCTAGTAAATGGTCCGGGTGAAAAAGGTGCATCAATCAGTGGGGAGTAGATAGGCATGACAGATTACAACGGGGGAGAAAGGTCCGCATTACGTACCCTTTCACTACTTGCAAAGATTTTCCTACGTTTATTTGCAAACAGGGAATACCTCCAAAAAGAACTAATTCCCAAACAGTCAATGTTCGGACAATCAATCAATCAATGAGGAATGAAATAGGTACGACGTGTTAAAGGCTTGCGTTACCTACCCTTCACTATCTGCAAAGGGAGAGAGAATATTCCTATTCTTCCTCGTTTGCAGGTAGAGAAGATCCTTAAGAGAATTAACTTCGAACAATTCAATGCTCGATTGAAACAATCAACAAGGGGTACTGTGAACACAAATGAACGCCGCTTATGTACATACGCATTGCTATTTTCAACAGGTTGTTCCTAATGTTTCTATTTTAGCGAGGTCAAAAAGAGATCCCATTAGTGGCCTACTGATTTTGCTCGATTCCTTTTGTTTTTTTACACGATTTTTCGCTATCTGCAAAGACTAAACAGAGTATTGCGACTCTGTGCTTGTTTGTAAATAGAGAATGAACCAAAGAGAACAATCAATCAAATGGAGAGAGAAGCAGGCACGACGTATTACAAAGGGGGCAAAGGGCTGCGTTAACTACCCTTCACTATCTGCAAAGAGAGAGTACTCCTAATAGAAATGAGGGGTGGGGGGCAGTATTCAAAGCAGATCAGTGTGCATAAACACGAAAATGTTTTTACTTACCACGTACTTGACATTCGACAGCTTATGATATTTGCTATTAAAAAACCATTGAAATTCACTGAAAAAACCATAGGTTATAGACCATATATAGTTAGGAATTAGCATTTACAAAACCTTGAAAATTCACTGAAAAAACCATAGGTTATAGACCATATATAGTTAGGAATTAGCATTTAAAAAACCTTATTTTACTCACACAAAACCATTGAAATTCCATATATAGTTAGTTGCACTAACTATATATCGCGCACCCGCAATCCACTGCTGATCATGTCACATATTACATCATTCATGACATGGTCAGTGACATCACTGATGACATCACTGATGACATCTCAAATGACATCAATGACCACATCACTGATGATATCATTCATGTGACAATACAATGCATCTCCTCACGTTTTAATATAACCTCTGTTTCACCCAGTGTTAAATACAGAGTATAATTTTTGAAACCATTGACACACCAATACTAGTTACTACATACGTACTCACTGATTCCTACGTCTACACACACATTCACTCATTCACCCATACAATCATTCATACATACAATCACTCATCTTTACAACACTATCATATGCACTCATACACCTATACAGACACTTACACTCTGCCACTCATCCATGGAGTTACTCACACACCTAGTCAGTCCTGTAAAGAATCAATCACACTTCCATTTTCTTGTCTATACAGTTAAACATAGAGCACCTTACATTTTCAAACATACACTAACACATACTTACTTTCTTATACAATCATTGATACAAGTACACATTGATCGGCACAGAGTCACACACCTCCCAGCCAGCCACACACACACTCAGTCTCCTATACAAATACTTGGACAATCAATCAATAACCCATATAGTTAATCATATAGCTACTGATCAACACATGCAGCAGTTTACAGAACAACAGACATAATGATGCACAAATTAAGACAGTTTAGTCACTAACCCATGCACTCAGTGAGACACATTTAATCACTCACTCATACATTCAGTCATGCACCTACTAAATCCTTCGTCCAGACACTTATACATCTACTCATTCTTTAATATGTAAAACATATTTAAACTTTACAGAAACACACAGTCACTGGATGATGTCATCAGTGATCTCATCAGTGATGTCATTTGAGATGTCATCAGTGATGTCATCAGTGATGTCATTTGAGATGTCATCAGTGATGTCATCAGTGATGTCACTGACCATGTCATGAATGATGTAATATGTGACATGATCAGCAGTGGATTGCGGGTGCGCGATATATAGTTAGTGCAACTAACTATATATGGAATTTCAATGGTTTTGTGTGAGTAAAATAAGGTTTTTTAAATGCTAATTCCTAACTATATATGGTCTATAACCTATGGTTTTTTCAGTGAATTTTCAAGGTTTTGTAAATGCTAATTCCTAACTATATATGGTCTATAACCTATGGTTTTTTCAGTGAATATATATATATATATAAAATTTATATGGCAAAATGAAACCCCTCATTTTGTTCCTTTTCAAATTAAATGTATTAAGTGTTACCACTTTATTCCAATCAAGATGACTTCAGGTGTGCCATACTTTTGTCATAAGTAAGACTGTTAGCGTTCTAGTTGTTCTTTAGAACACTCTGGGACATTCTGTCATTGGGCTATAGTTGGGCTACATCTGGCTGATATCTGGGCTACATTTGGGCTCTTTTGTCTCTGGTGGCCATCGTGGGAGACTGCATATCAGAATTTTTTTAATGAAATATAAGAGGATTTGAGAAGTCACTCAAAATGTGCCCTAATTTTTCTTTCTTCAGCACTAATCATAATTTCTATGGCAAAATGAACCCCCTCATTTTGTTCCTTTGCAAATTAAATGTTTTAAGTGTTAACACTTTATTCCAATCAAGATGACTTCAGGTGTGCCATACTTTTGTCATAAGTAAGACTGTTAGCGCTCTAGTTGTTCTTTAGAACACTCTGGGACATTCTGTCATTGGGCTATAGTTGGGCTACATCTGGCTGATATTTGGGCTACATTTGTTTTTTTTTGTCTCTGGTGGCCATCTTTGGGCTACATTGGGCTACATTGGGCTACATTGGGCTACATTTGGGCTCTAACATATATATAGCCCAATGTAGCCCAATATATATTTTTTCAAAGTTAATTTTCGTAAAAACCACTGGAGCATATATCTTGAGACATAGCAAAGGCACATCGGGGTACCAGTGCCTACAATTTTGCCAAGTTTGGTGGAAATCCATTCAGCCGTTCGGGCTAAAAGTGAGTCCAACCGCCCTATGGAAATTAACATGGGGAAAACACGTTTTGGGACCCCCCTTTTATCTCGGCCCCCGCTTAACGGATCCCCCTGAAACTTTCAGGGAAGGAGCGGAGCCCAGCGAGTCAACGTTAAGGAAAATTACAGGCAGATCCCTCATTCGGCGCCAAAGTTATTCCCAATAGAATGTTGCGGATATCCTATGGAAAACGATCCTAACTATAACTACCTACTGGCGACCGCCAGTAGGTAATATATATATATATATAAATATGTATATATTATATATATTAGAAATTTATATATATATATATATATATATATATATATATATATATATATATACATACATATATAAATATATGTATGTATATATATATCCAACAAACCAGGAACCCATTCGAGAAAGGCCACATGGAAGTAAAAGTACAGCACGTAGTTTATTGGCAGCATGCTCGTGACAGAAATAGCAGGAAACCACATCACGATAGTTAGGTTGCCAGACGCGTTTCGGGAGTAACCACCTCCCTTCTTCTGTGGCGTGTGATGTATAGAAATGCAATTGCTAATGTTCCCAGTTTATATGCGTAACACCCGCCCTCCAAGGGGCGTGGCCATGGAACACGGCCTTCTGGATGTTGCCGTGCACAAATGTTTTTAGCCCAAGTGGGCGCGCAATTCATTTCAGGTAAAACACAATTCAAAATCCCAAGTGGGTAGAGGTGGGAGCCAGCCATCCATCACGTCGCTTTATCACCGCAAATCGTGTTAGAGTGTGCGCTACCCTGGAATTGCGCACAGTCTCTTCCATCGTTGCCGCCAAGACACTCTTCAAGTGCCAGCCGGGACCCGCTGTTGGGTGGTGGGCCTTTTTCGCGACCGGGCTAAAAACATTTGTGCACTGCAACATCCAGAAGGCGGTTTCCTGCTATTTCTGTCACGAGCATGCTGCCAATAAACTACGTGCTGTACTTTTATTTCCATGTGGCCTTTCTCGAATGGGTTCCTGGTTTGTTGGATGTTAAGGCGGCCGATCCCGGTCGCAGGAAAGGCCCACCGCCCAACAGCGGATTAGTCAAAGTAGGCTGCTTTTCCAGTAAAATTTCGTGAAAATTCGTCAAACTGTGCCAAAGTTATTGGCAAAATAAACGCTTTGTCAATGGGGAAAGTTGGTCCTAAAAGTAGCTACCTACTGACTATCATCCGTAGGTAAGATATATATATCGGCTTAGAAAAATCATAAAGCTGTAGTAACTAGAATAATCTAAACTGGTCTCAAATTGTGTGATCGTAGGAAAACATTTTATTTTACAGAGCTGCCTTTTTCCCTTGGAACATTTTACACCCAGAACTTCAACATTCTCACATTTGAGAACAACTTTCAATCAGAGTTCAGCATTTCTGCCATACAAAAAAACCTCTTTTTAAAAAATTAAATAGACTAAGAGTTTGCTCAATGTATAATAAGAATCTAGCCCACATATACGGTGGATTTGATTCCTGACTTAACTATTCAGTAATAGCATTGCCAACAGTGTAGGGGCAAGAGTGCTTCTGAGTTCCTTTTTAAAAAATTACTTTTGATAAAAATGGGGTGAGATGTAGAACATGTAGGGATTTGATATCCGAATTGCAATTCGCAAAGCGAAATGTACAATTACCTAAGCTGGAAATAGCGGCTCCTAATGAGGTCTCAATAGACCTACCTCAGGAATATTAATGAGGTTGGCCACAGTTTGCGATCCATTAGGAATTGCATCCATCACAGAGATGGCGGCCTGCGGGGATCAGCAGACCACCATTTTTTCTTTTGTGTCAAATCTGTTTATTAGCATTTTTAGAGATATTACAGTACATTAGACATTTCAACAGTGTCAGCTCAGTAATTGGGCATGTCAAATGTGCATTCATGGACATTATAGCAGTACAATTAAGAAACACAAGGCCACGGATATAATAAGTCGGAAGGGAAGGATAACCGCCCAATACCGGCGAGAGCGTGTGATGCCGGGGCTGCCGCCCCCAAGTTGGTCCATGACTGTCCACACGCTAAGCTTATGTGCATTAGCAGACTTTAGGGTGGATCCTCCCAGCGTGGGCTTGTGCACAAAGATGACTTTTATAGAACAACTGTGAATAAGCAAAAAGAAGAAAACAATAGCGGCAAAACCATCAACACATACCTTTTAGTCCCTTTTCCCGCCTCCCCCCTCCCCCTCCTTCGCCCCCCCCGCACGCTCACGCCCCAGCCACAACTGGGCCTGCACCTAAAACCTACATGACTCCAAGAGTCAAAGACGGTATCTAACTGATTATTTAGACAAGAGAACAACCCACGGTACACCCCAACCCCCGAGGGCGCCGCCGAACTCTCCACAGCTCCCGCGCCCCTGACCCAACCCGGTAGCTGCAAGGCATTAAGCATTTGCTCCCAGCGCTCCGCCATTGGTTCTTTTCGGAGCCCCACCGTTTCCTCTCTACATATGGCCGTCCACTCCGCCCGGGCCCATGCCTGAAAGGAGGAGGTCCACGCCTGCACGCTTGGTGGGTCACGCGCCTTCGAGCACCTCGTAAGGAGGCGTTTAGCCACCACCATCCCCAGATCTAAGAAGCGGGACGACGCCCTGTCTTTGGGTGGCCTCCTAAAATGGTGCAAGTCAAAGGGTATAATACAATCGGTACATTCCCGGAGCAGATCACCGATCAGCCTAGGGCAACTCCATAAGAGGTGGAGAATCCCCGCACCCACCTCGCTGCATCTGGGGCAGGACGCATCTACACGGTGGAAGCATCTGTTAATGAGCTCAGGCGTGAGGTAGACCCGGTGAACAACATATAGTTGTATCTGGGGGAAGCGCAGGTTTCTGGGAATGCGTACGGGACTTCTCCCCCACTTCTTATCGGATAGTTGCCTGCCCATGTCACGCTCCCATTTACGCTCCCATTTACCCCTGAGCGGGCCAAACTAGTCCCTGTGTGTATCCTTAATGACCCCGCAAACCAGCGGACCAGATGCTTGCCCCTCCCCATGACATGAAGGTACTGCATAGTTAAATGCTGCTCAGGCTCCGACGGCACGTCTCCCCACTTGGCTGTCATTTTCGCCATTATGGAACAATGTAGCAGGAACCCCCCAGGGGGTAGCCCGTCCTCTGAGACCAGTGTCTCATACGCCACTAACGCACCATCCCTAAATAGGTCACCCAGCGTCTGGACGTCCGCCGCTCTCCAGTGCTCCAGCATGGGACGTGTAAGGACCCCCTCACCTCCCGAGAAACCCTCCAAAGGCACCGCGGGCGTGTACGGGAGCACCCTTCGAGTGAGGAAAAGGGCTCTGCGAAAGCATTTATACGCCACTGCCAGCAGCATCGGAGTGGGTCTCGCAGGGTGGAAAAGCTTGGTGACACCCTCCAGTGAGTACAGCGGCTCAACTGTAGAGGTATCATCCCTACCTCTATCCGCCAACCAGCAGGCAATCCATTGGAGTTGCGCGGCAAAGTAGTAGTGCTCGAAACAGGGAGCGGCCAGCCCTCCACTGTCTGTTGGCAGGAATAGCTTCACAAGCGCCAATCGGTGCCGGGACGTGCCCTAGATGAAGTCCCGCAGTACCACATTGAGCGATGAAAAGAAAGAGGCCGGGACATAAAGAGGCAGATTGACAAAATAGTACAGGAGTCAGGGAAGCATAACCATTTTGACAAGGGCCACCCTACCCGTAGTGGTCAGCGGGAGCGAGGACCAAAAGCGTATCTGAGATCTAAGCGCTGCCACCGCCCGTCCCAGGTTACCATCGAAGAGATCAGCCGGCTGCCGGTAGAACTGAATCCCTAAATATTTGAAGGTGTCAGCCTTCCATTGGACTCTCGTGCCGTCAAGACAATACCCTGGGTCTTCTATCTCAGCGCTGAATGTATGGAAGCAGGACTTGCCCGCGTTTACCCGAAGCCCCGAGACAACCGCAAACTGTCCCAACAAGTGGGCTAGCCGCTCCGGCATGCATGTCACCTCCCTCACGAACACCAGTAGGTCCTCAGCATAAAGCGATACCTGGTGAATCGCATCTCCCAGGGGAATTCCGTCTCCCAGTGTCTACTGCAGTGCCACCGCCAAGGGTTCCACAGCCAACGCGAACAATAGCGGGGACAGGGGGCATCCCTGCCGGGTGCCCCGGCCCACCGCCCCCGCTTCAGAAATATAGGGGCCCAGCCTCACCCTGACCACAGGATTTTTATAGAGAAGCTTAACCAAGCCCACGTCGAGGTCGTAGTGTGAGAGCACCACAGCCAGGTACCCCCACTCCAGGCAGTCAAAGGCCTTTTCCAAGTCTATTATCAGACATCCCGCCCTGGGCCATTCCTTTGTCGCTTCAGCCGCCACCCTAAAGAACCTCCTAAGTTTCAGGGATGTGGATCTCGCTGGTACAAACCCATTTTGATCGGAGTGAACTATATGAGGGACCACTGTCGCAAGCCGCCCTGCTAGAATTTTTGCAACAACATTATAGTCCACATTAAGCATTGCCAGCGGCCTGTACGAACCCAAAGCAGTGGGGTCTCTGTCTGGCTTGGGCAATGAGACCAGAAACGCTTCCCGCATGGACGGAGGAAACGAGCTGTCACTTATAGCTGTGTTGTACAGCTGGAGGAGCAGGGGCGCAAGAATATCTCTGTTCGCCTCATAGTATTCGGCGGGTAGGCCATCCGGCCCTGGAGTTTTCCCAGTCGCCATATCCCGGATCGCGTCCCCCACCTCTTCCAGAGTGAGGGGGGCATTAAGCTCGTCCCTGTGTTCCTCAGATGACGCAAGCAAGGTAACAGCATCCAGGAACTCGTCTAATGCATGCCTAGGGCTAGTGCCTGCTTATAGTGGTCGGTCAGAACCCGGTGGATTTCTCGTTGTGTGTACACCATCTCCCCCTCCACTGTGCACAGAGCTCCTATCGGGGCTCCGCGCCCTTCTTGTAGGTAAAGGTGAGCGATCCGCCTCCCAACTAATCCGGAACCATAGGGAGTTGTGACCAGAGTGCATTCTCCCTAGATATTCTAATTTGGCGAGGAGCGGGAGCAGCGACTGGGTGTCTATTATCCGATCCAACCGGACATGCTGATCATGAACGGAGGAGTAGTAGGAGTAAATTCTATCTATGGGGTGCTGCTTGCGCCAGAGGTCATGCACCTCCCAGTGCGAAAGCCAATCCCTAAACGCTTGCGCATTAGATGCCACTGTCGCAGCTCGGAGGGGAGGGAAAGAGTGGTCCAGGTGCACGTCTAGTACCATGTTAAAATCTCCTCCAATCAGCCAAGGGAGACCAGTGTATGGGTGAAGGATTTGATTCAGGTTCTCTAAATAGGAGGGCTGGTCTGTGTTCGGGGCATAAAGGGACCCTAACAGGATTTCCTGACCATTCAACCTCCCCCGTACTAGGGAGTACCTGCCCACAGGATCTACCAGTACTTCCTTACAGATGAAGGGGACACCCGCCCTCATCAGAGTGCCCCGCGCATGCGCAGAGAAGGTTGTACCAAATATCTGCCCCCTCCAACGCCTGCAGAGTTTATCCAGCTCGATCTGTGTCATATGCGTCTCCAGGAGGAGAGCAATCCCCACCCCATGACGCTGTAGGTAGGAAAAGTCCGAGTAGCGGCGTGACGGAGTGTGCATACCGCGGATGTTCCAGGTCAATATGTTAGTATGTGTCATGTGTCAAGACGTTTCGCACTCACGCAGGGCTAGGGGAACACCTCAGAGGGGGGCCTACGAACACCAGCAGGGAGAGGAAGGTCAGTGTGCCGCAACTGAAACATGTGAACAATCACAAACGGTAACAAAAAGGGCGAGTCCCCAACAGGGCATACGTCCAAACCTCAACAAGATCCACCACACAGGAGTGTGCTAGTTCAGCGCAATGGCTGTCTGGGTGTGTGTGCTGCCAACAACCACACTGCACTGCACCCCTAACTCAGACTACCCGGATGCTCGAGGGGTGTTTTGGGGTATCTAGAACCTATATACGCACCAGGCCAGTGCAGGGCGCCAGCAGGAGAGCCCGCGAGTGCAGTGAACACTGAGTACCCGCCAGCCCCGGGCCTGCCATGTGACCCACATTCAATCAGCCACACAGCTTTCCACAGCAGCGCAATCATGCTTGGAGAAAAGCAAACATAGCACATCAGCACGCACAGCAATATTATGGGAAGGATACCACAATCAATTGCAAAGTCAGAGACAGGGACCTTTGCATGTCCGCCTCAGGTCACATCACATAAGGAGGTCAGCTGTCTGTGGTGTTACCACTGGCACACTCATGTCTTCAGAAAGTACTGTAGATGGGGATGACGAGCTGCTCATGTCTGGTTCGCTGCGTGGCTGGGAGGCCGCTCGGACCACACCTTGCACCGCTGCAAGGTTCACAACCGCTTCAAGCGCTTCCTGCCGTTCGAGTCGCTGTGGTCCTGAAAATTCTGGACTCGAGAATTAAACTTCATCATAGCATGACGATTTTTATATCAAAAGACCGAGAATGGCTAGTACACTATGTACAAGCATTTTCGTCATATTCGAGTGACGATTTCACCTCGAAATCGTCATTTTCGTCCTGAACCCTTGGCTTCCATTTTGTGTACGCAGCCATTTTGTGAGTTGCCCTCACATAGGCAGACGAATTAAGCCAAATTCGATTCCAAAGGACACGTACACCTTAATTGACTTTTCTGCGACCTGGGCAAGCTGGAACCAATGCCCCAGGCCAAACCTGTTTGGTCAGTTCCTCTCCCAGTGGCCGAACGAGATAGCATCAAGGCACAACATGCCATAAACCCTTTTCATCGCACACACATCGAGCCGAATCTTGCTCACACCTGTCCCTGCTCTTTTCTCTCTCACTTGCTTTATGATGGGGAGGTGCCCGTTTTTATTGGGGGTCCACCGATATCTGATGAAAATGTTGGGCCTTGCCGGGTAATTTGTTGTGGGCTGGACAAACTAAAATGTGGGCTTGTCATCATGACTCTGCTTTTTCTTTTTAATGGAAACATGTGAATGGTATACTAAAATTCGAAGAATGTTCGCCTAAAGCACAATATTTCGTATAAAAAGAGAAGCCTGACTTTGTAAGATTGAGCAGTCTCCTGCGAATATACATCCCGTGTTGTTGTACTTCTAGGACGCCTGTTACTTGGTTGCAGCCAATAAAATCGATCCTTGACTTTACCTAGAAGACTCTGAGTTTCTGTGGTCTAAATCAGGAAAGTACTCGAGGTCTTTGGGTGTGTACCCTGACACCACTGGGTTACCGGTTCGGTACCGGTTCTGAAAAACCCAGTACCTCATCGCATTTTCTCCGGACTAGGTGCAGCTGGGCCGGGGCCACGGCCACAGCGGGCTCCCCGTTTCCTGCCCCTTCTTGACCTCTGCACCTGCCATTCACCCTCCTCCGTGCCCGTAGGCCGTGTGCCCTTCCACTGTCCCGTCTCCTCTAGCCAGTCCCAGACATCGGACGGTGCGTCAAAGAGCGGGCACCCTCATTAGTGATCACGCGGAGGCGAGAGGGGAACAGCAAAGAGTACGTCAGTCCTAGTTCCCTCAGCTGCTTTTTCACCGCCAGATATGTGCTCCTCCTTCTCTGCACCATTGGCGTGTAGTCGGGAAAAAAATCACACGGCTGTTCCCCACTGTCAGATCATCCAGCTTCCTGGTTTCACGCAGCACCACACCCCGGTTGCGATAGTGAAGTATCTTGAAGAGAAACAGGCGAGGCCGGGCTCCGGGTCGAGGCTTCTGCGCTGGAACCCTGTGCGCTCTTTCTACTACAAAGTGTGGGGACAGCATCCCGGGGGAGAGGAGGTCCCGCAGCCAGTTCTCGGTATACCGCTCCGGATCTTTCCCTTCTTCGCCTTCCGGGAGCCCGACCACCCGAACATTGTTGCGCCGGGAGCGTCCTTCCACATCCTCAATACGATCCTTCAGCACATGGACCCTGTCTATGATGTCTTGAAGCGCCAAAGCATGATTCTGCACCACAGGCTGCAACTCTTGAAGCGACTGACGCTGCACAGCGACTGACTCCACCAGCTTGCGGTGGTCCGCGTGAAGTAGAGTAAAGTCAGATGTGACCTTGTCGATCCGGGCCTCCAGGGATACCTTAGTTTGCTCCAGTGTGGTGCCTATGCGCTTCACCGCTACCTGCACGGAGTCCATCTTGGCCGCAAGGGACGCCGCCGGCCCCAGGTCATCACTCTGCTGTTCGTGCGAAGAGCCCAGTCCATCAGCCACCTGCTGCTTCTGCAGGGACTTGTCCCTGAGCCTGCCCATCGCCAGCTGCTGCACAGAAGGCATCCACACCTGCCAAGAACCACCGGTCACCCAGTGCCAGGCCCCCACCAGGGTCCCAGAGGAGAAGACGCCTCACTAGTCTAGTGCCACCAGTTGTGACGAGAGGAACTGCCTATCCGGACTGGGCACCAGCACAGGCTGGGCCACAGCTCCCAAGAGCCTGTGTCGACCCTGCGGGTGCCGCTGACGATCGTCCGACCTGCACCATACTGTTCGACAGGGGTGCGCCCTCTCTTTTTCTTTAGGGGACTCTTCACCAATGCCCCCTCTTCAGCGAACTACAACTGCGTCACCTCAATGTCCCCCGACAACAGAGGCCACAGCGCCACAGTGGTTGAATCCAACTCATCCCGTACAGTCCCAGGCACCTGGCGCCTTCTCCGTGCGCAGCGGTGATCACACATCAAAGGTGGGTCGCCTAAGGAGCAGCAGCGGCTAAAATGGCGCCAACACCAAGATGGTGCCCAGGACTCAATGTGCCGGGTTGTGGGCGCGCAGCCCTTTCCAGAAGGTCACGGCCGGGGGATACTGAGTGCGGCCGACCACAGAACACCATCCTTCTTCTTAACTCACACAGCACGATGTCCCTCTGCTGCGTCGGCCAGAATAGCGCCAAGCCCCTGTCAGGCCTGGGGGCGAGCACCACGAACTGCCTCAGTCCCCTGGGTGGTCTCTCCTCTCAGTTTCCACCAATGCAGTCCCCAACCCTAGCCTCGCACCCAGGGCACCACACCGACTCGAGGCAGGCCAGGCTCCGGGTCCCGGGCACGGGTCTCCCTCCACTCCACCGGTACAGAAGCAATGCGGCCTACAATCCACTGTGCTGCGCAGCTTGCGCACACTGCCGGTGTCAGTCTCTGAGCTCCCAGTCCACCAACCGGGGCCTCTGGGCTCCGCAGCCACTGCTCTGACGCCTCAGGGTGGTACAGCACTTCCGCGGGACTCCCCCCGTCCGCCCCGGGTCCTGCTCCTCACCAGCTTAGGCTTGTCCTCCTCCGCCCTGCAGCCACGCCGCGACCGGAGAGTCCGCGTGTCTTCACAAGTCTCAGGCTCCAGAGGCAGGCGCCAGGTCCCAGTCTCCGCCCACCACAAGAGCTGCCGTGCCCCTCAACCGCGTGTATCACTGCTCCGGCTGTCCCGGCCAGCTGCCCTGCCGCTCGCCCCTCCCAGCAGTGCCGGTTCCTCAGCAGGATTCGCTGATGTCTGGGCCCAGAACAGCGCCCGACTTCCCGCAGCAGCGCTCAGTCACTCCAACGGCCGCCAGACACTTTTCGCACCACTCCGCCTCGGGCCTCGCTGCCTCCGCCCGCCGTCAGTCTCCGTAGCCTCAGCCCCGAGCCGAGATCCGCCTGGCTCCGCAGGCTCCCCGCTGCATCCCCACACCAGCCCCGTGCAGCGCGGGCTCTGGAAACAACTCCGCAGGGGTAAATTGCAGGATAATTAGGGGTCTAACGATGGAGCTGTACTCAGACGCGTCCGCCATGTTGGCTGGCTAGCCACGCCCCCCCATCAGCTGCCCACCATGTATGTGATTGTTTTTTAATAATTCAATCTTTTTTTAATGCACCCTGTTTTCCTTAAAAGAAAGCAGGATTTGTTTAAAAACAAAAAAAGTAAATATGTATGTTCATTTGTTAAGAATAGACGGTGGTCCATTGTCTTAAAAATATTTGTATCAACATTCACAAAGGGGAAGGGGTCTCAAGGGGATATTCAGTCCATCTACTTGAACTGAAGCTTTTGTGCTTGGGTCCTCACTTTGTGAACTCAGGTCATTATTGTAGCTAAACTTGCGTATGCTCCGTTATTTTCTTCTGCTTTCTGTATGCTTGGCCAGCTGCTTGAAATCCGTTTATCTCATACGATGAGGGTCAGGGAAGTCAGCCTCTCTGCACCCTGATTTTGTTTGGTTCTGTGAGGAACTTTGTGTGACAGACGCTTCTGGGGTGGAAGTGTAGGATGGGAGGGTGTTGGGGGTTTGTTGGGAGGTTGACTACACAGTTTTGTTGTTTGTTTTCTTATTGTTTCTTTCACATACTTAGTGCACACATCTACTAAATCCATATCACCACAGTATCCTTATCCATGGTCTCGTTCAGCCCAATAAGTGGACCCTATTCCGCCATCCATCCTACCTACATTTGGCCACAATAGATCGATGGCGCTCTTTGCCACAATGACTTGGATGGTCAGCAGTCTAAACGACCATGTTAAACGTAATGCTTTGCTTCACTTTGCTAATCATCACTCCCTCACTGTGCTGTTTTTCAGGAAATGTAACTCCTCGGCACTCGCTGAAAGGTTCTTACCCGCTTTGGGTATGACCAGGTTTCCCATGCAAGCCACAATGGGGTTTCTTGCGGTGTACCTGTCACCTACTTAGTATCAGATGACGAGGGGATATATGTCCCGTTAAAGGTCTCCTTGAGGGCAAGCACCCCAACTTCCTTAGTTTGTACATTCCACAGCAACTCCCTCCACGGGCCGCGGCTGGTTCTGTATACACCGTGTCAGTGGTACCAAGCTATACCTGGCTGATGAGCCCTAACTAAAGCAAAACTGGTCCAGAATTTCTTGTGTTCTGGATCAGGGAGGACCTGGCCTGACAGTTCGGGCTGCAATGTTCCCATTGGTGCAGCGTAAAGACTGATTTGCATATGGCAGAGACCAAACTAAGGTGGCATGCTGTATAAATAAACTGATTGATGTGGCCCCCGGGTACTTGCTAGTAGCTGAGCTTAATTCAAGCATTCCATTGATCACTTTTTTGTATCTTTAGTGTGCTATACTTGGAAACTCCATTCTCCTGAAAAAATAAGTAGGCGTGGCTAGCCTTAAAGCTATTCCTGCCCAAAATGGCTCCCTTTTTGACAGTTTCACAGTCCTACATGTTTTCCTTTGAAGTAATTTCTTACCAGAGGACTTGGATAAAGAATAACGTGTCGCAATGCATCTGCATCCCCATTTTTCATCACATTATGGCTACATCAGATGCTTTTTGTTCCTGTTTTTTGCCCTGTTTTGCTCCCACAGTATTCCTTAGTGGATTCTTTCACCTGCTAGACCATATGCAGGGTTCTTTCTCAATCCTGTCTTAGAGTAGTTTAGGTGCTTTGCTGATTCACTCTTGTACCATTCATGACCTGCAATCAAGAAATACCGGAATTGTCAATAAGATTTGTCTGCCTTTCGTAGCTTTTTTCTATTAACTAATTTCGTCTTAAGCAGACAATTAACAGATTTCACCTGTATAGTTAGTGCAGGGTGGCACCATGGCTAAAATGAAGGGTTCTCCTTACTTCGGACAATCAAGAAGGAAACTAGAGAGACCTTCAGCGTATCCAGTCTTGGAGACACACAACTACAAAGGTAAATGCCATTTCGCTTGTGAAGGCGGTACATTCAGATGGAGATGGATTCTAAGTGGTCACCATACTCTTGCCTGATGATGCTGACCTTTAGAAGGAAAAACAATGGGAATTTATGATCTATACTACTTGATACTCCCTTATCATAATATTTTCAAATCAAAAAGGGAATACAAAAAGTATTCGCTCCTACATAGACATTATCCTTATGTTAATGTGTTTTCAAATGAAAAAATCTAATGTAAAGTATTTTTCTCGAGAATTCTGTATGTGTGGGGAGGTGTTATGCTGGTTACAGATTTAGAGAGCATATCTATTATGGAGAACGAAGGTAGAAAGTAAATATCTGTATGGTTCGTTTAAACACACGTGTTCAGCATTTTTTTCCACCCCCAGTCTACTTGTTGGATGAATGCGGAGATCTATCACATAACTGACGTCCATGTACCGTACGAGCAGCCCATAAGACAAGTAAAGTTAAAAAACTTGTTTTAACCAAACCTAATCCCTCTCATTCACACAAACCTTTGATCTAGTCCTTTATATTTAAAAAGCCAATCAACGACACAATTTTTGGCAGGCAAAGTGGTGAGACACTGTAAGCCATGACAAGTGATTTTGAGCTGGCCCGATCCTTAGTTCATGCAATGACTTTGCTCCTACTACAGCTATTGGAGGCAGTCCTTTGTCTACAGAGGGAAATTTCTAAATCAAAGTGGGAAATGTCACTGTTTTCATCAATTAAACGTATTAAAGGGCGCGTCGAAACTGGAAAACTTCTTTTCACTCCTAGGTGTAGACAAGTGCACCTAACCCCTCTGCTGCATGTGCCCATGGCTTAAACCTGCTGGATGAAGGGCAGGATTCAAAGACTTCTACCAGATGGTTAGAACATAATTAAAAACAAATAGGGTACTCGACGTCTGTTTCGGACATATACTGGATTTCAAGCTAAAGGGTCCAGGAGTTCACTGAAATAAAAACTAAATCAAAACCGGTGAGGTGTTATGGCAGAAAAGCTGATATGTGACAATGACATGCAATTCCCTCCGGACAAAGACATTTATTTGTGAGGTATCACCAGCCGTCCATGTGAATCAACAAATTGTTTTGCCAACTTAATCGTCTTCAGCAGCCGAAATAACTTTGATTTTCTTGGATATTAACCAGTGTCTTTAGTTCTCGCTTGAGTACACTTACCAATTTAAACAGTTGGATTAGCTGTTTGTGGCATTTGGTAATGCCAACAAAGGTCAAGCCTTATCCAAACAGATACTGGACATATGGGTTAGTGGCTTGCATCACCATGTCATTGAAGTCCAACAGACCTTTGCATGGCCTGTTGCAGCTCTCTCCACCAAAAGCATGAACTCAATCCTTTCTGCAGCTCTACTGTTTACATGTGCATGCCAGATTGGAAACAGCTGTGGAACGCATGTAGCTGCGTAACGTTTGCCTAAAGGGAGACTCCTTTGGGCCTTCTCAATTTATGGTTGTACTGCTTTGTTATATCTTAATTCGAACATGCAAAACTATGAAAGATCCATTGCTGAAGAAGAAACCCTTAGCTGTAACTACAGCTCTCTAGGTTTTATATCTTTTTTAGGTTTAAATGCAATCTTCCCTCCCTCCTCTTCTTATAAGGCTAGTCTTCCTTCCTATACTGGACTCACTATCAAATTCTGTGGTGTGGAAGTCTTGGGGGAGAGTGGGGCTCTGAGACTCTCCACCTTGTTGGCCAGTGTTTTGGTGACACAATGAGGTGCAATGTTTAAATAGTGTTTTTAGATACTGCTGTTTTAACATTTATCATGAGGATTCTGAGCCTGATGATGGGGAATAATCGAGGCATGTGAATATATGAAAAACAAACGAATCTAAAGAGCCACAGTTAGAGGTTCTTAACTTTTGTTTTGTGGGTCAGAAGCTGCATCGATTTTCTGGGTAGAATTCTTTTATCCTGAAGGGTGGCTTGCTGTCGGAGGTTGGAGGTGACTTGGAAACTTGTGATATGGCAGGTAACAGATCATGGCATCTCTGGGCAGGATGGTGGATGAGTGGCTGAGAAGGAGAGGAGAATATTCTTAAATGCCTGCAGAGCACATGGATCTGCTCGAGAGTCTGTGCTGCTGCTAGCCATTTTGAGATCCATGAAATTGTTTGAAGATAAGTTGTTAGAGGAGACCAGTTCTATTTGCTGACTTAAATGCGAAGTCTTGACCTATAGTGAAATAGAAGCTAGATCTTCTTTGTGTTTTCATCTAGAGGTAGCTTTCGATGTTCTTGGCTTTAGAGAGGATGTGGGTTGGCTCACTTTGTGCAGCACAGTGAATGCCACAGAAGGTGGAAGGAGGTGCAATCCAGATTCCAGAATTTAGCAGTTATTTTATGCCACTCCTGTGATAAGCATATTATTTCTGAGATGTCGAGCAGGCAGTGGAGCTTCATCTTCCTCATAGCAGCTTTGTGTATTCTGGGGTAGCAATGAGTATGAAGCCTGTGATTAATGTTGTTGTCTTTCACGTCAACGTCCAGGGTTCTGTTTTCTGTTCTCTTTGTCATTACGTCTCAGTTCAACCAACCAGCTTTCTGTTGATCTTGAAGAAGAGATACAATGTATAGAGAGATCAAAGTCTCAAAACGGTAGATTACCCTGTGTACTAATGAACACCAACAATTAATCACATAATTACTTTGTATCGTATTTCGAGAGATAGTGGATGTATAACATACACTAATTGAACTGTAAATATTTTATAAAATGTGTGTTCAAGGACTTCCTTGAAATAAAGTGCCTATACAACAACCCTAGGAAGTACCTAATACTCCAATAAAATAAAAAAGTGTGTATACTATGAGCCAAAAACTAACCCCCAGATGCATCAACAACCCAATTTGCTTAATAGCGAAAAATACCGATTCGCTATTAAGGAATTGCAAAATGGAATGCATCAAGAAATCACTTAAAAAATAGCGATTTCTTAGAATTCTTTAATTGCGACTCGCAAATTGCGAGTCGCAATTAAGGAATACCTCCCCATTTATTCCTATGGGCCTAGAATCCCATAGGAATGAATGGGAAGACAATCTCAATTTGCGAATGGCAATTAGCGATTTGCAAATTGAGATTGCGATTTCAAGGGTGCAGGGGTGTCCAAAGGACACCCTGTTGCACCCCTGAAATTGATATGTGCACATATGTTGCACACACACATGCCCTTAGGGCATGTGGGTGCGCAACATGAAACTTTGAAAAATGCACTTTACTGCATTTTTCAAAGTTTTTGCAAAAGTTGTACGTCATGGTAATTTGCGTGCCCTATTAGCGATTTCCCTATTTTAAAAACTTTCATGCATTGCATTTAAGGAATCTCAATTTGAGATTCCCTAAATGCAATTAATCGCAATTTAGCGATTTCTAAAATTGCGATTTTTGCATTTGGGATGATGCATCCCAAATGCAAAAATACCGCTCGCAAAGGGGCAGATTCTGAGAATCTGCCCCTTTGCGAGCGGATTTTTGTTTGATGAATCTATGCCTATGTATGTACCTCACCCTCAAAAAAGGACTGTGTTTTCTCTCCCATATCATTCTAACAACAAAAAACTGTGCCTTAGCACCCACTAAAGTTTCTTCGCAGGTCCACTTCCCACTTATACTCAAAACAGAATGCTATACCCCCCCAACCCATTTGAAAATACGTTACTGTCACATGATTCCAGTGGGGAATGTCCGCCATTTTCGATGATTTGTTAGTACTGCACCCTGAAAGAAATTAGGCCTCATCTCGAGACTGGGCAAAGGAGTTGACCTGTATATTGTAGAACAACAACAGTTTACAGTGAAGCGTGACACAATCATAGGCAAGATGCATACATTAAAAAAAACTTGTAATGATCATTTGAAGGACAGATTGGAAATGCATAGTGCAAAACCCATAAGTTCAAAGAAGGAACTGGGAGGGTTAGATAATTGACAGTATTTTCCATCTGAAGAGTCAACATGACAGAGTTGGTTGTAAGTTAACGCATGAAAGCATACGGCAGGCACTGAGTATGCATTGCTTTTCCCTTTTCAGTTCATTTTTAAGGAGGGAGGGTTAGGAGTACATTTCAATTTGGAACTTGCTCGCTAACTCCTTAAGCTTCATTTGCACAGTGCGTGAGAAGTACATGACAATTTTCCCCCCAGTCATTCTACTTAATAGTTTTCGATGAAGCTGAATGCATCTTCTAAACCAAATCTGAGGGAGTGGTAAAAATGACGAACCAATTCCTGTGGCTGAAATAATGAATTATACATGCTGTGCCCAGCTACTGACAGTTGAACAAAAAAGTAATTATTACACCTGGAGAAATCCTTTTACTTTTACCAGCCTTTTCAGAAAACGTGTGTTTGATTCTGTCCCAGTTACATCCTTCCACGATATATAAGGCCACGTCAAAGTCAGTGTTATTGTCTATTCAAAGTTTGACACACATATACAATAATTCATCCCTGTAATACAATTAATAATACAATTATACACATTCGGTTATAATTAAGTTGACAGTAATGATCAAAAGCGTTTAGTGCTTCTAAGACACCATTCATGAACTTCTAAATTCTGTCAATCATCATCATGCGTTTACCACTCAGAACGAAAGTTATAGCTTAATTTCTTATATTAAATGTAATAAACATTGGATGTTGCCACTGTTTCCTATGTGTTAAGAATTTTGAAAAAATGCAGGTAGTGTTTCTTTTGTCTCCTTGCATAATCTGCACTTATCCTTCTGCGATGCCCTCATTACCCAGCCGGATCATAATTCGTAAATAAGAATAAGCCAACATTTGAGCCTGTATTAGGTAGCGCATGAGTTACGAGGTGGGGCAGGACCGAACTTTCCTGGCTTGTTTTTAAGAAACTTTGCAAATTTCTTAGCACCAAACTACTTCCTATCCATCTCTCAAGAGGTGATGCGTTCGGAGGTCTCAAACTGTTGTTTTCATGGTCAAATAGGAGCTCTCCTATGTCCATTGAACTTTCGTTTGAATAGATGACAAGCATAATTAAGAAAATAACCAACAAATATTGGAAGGCCCCAAATGGTGCGTCATTTCCATCTGGTTTACTACTATTACTTTATCTATCTATCTCCCTCTATATATACATTTTCACTGGAAAAAAACAAAGGTTAAAGTAACGTTATAGTTTGGTAAATTTGTCAGTGACAACATTATAGTTTTGAACTTAAAAACCACAGAAACTCACCAGTTATAGTTAGCAAATAACTATAACTTGCGCCGCACCATACACTGCTTATGATCTCACATATGACATCGCTCATGACATGTTCTATGACATCATTTATGACATCACTGGTGACATCTCAAATGACATCATTGATGACATCATCCAATGATTGTGCTAGTTTGTTTTAGTGGCAAATAGCTACCATATTACCTTTCTACATAATTTTGCACAGCTTTGGTCCAGATAATTGGTATAAGTGTTTACAAAACGGATGTGCTCCTAATGCACCATAGCTGTGTAGAGGCGTTAAACATGTTATAAATGTTTGCATTCCAAAGTAACTCTGTGTGCAAGTGATAGTTGACTTGTATTCATTATGCTCCACCCAACTTGTTGGTTCTCCCGGAAAAGTTTCCAGCAGGATTAAGATTCTACTGAGTAGATACTAAATTTGCAAGCCATCTTGAGTTAGTAGAGAGAATCGTGTCAGCATGATAATTTATACTTAACATAGAATATTGTGTGCACCACATACTAACCTATGTAAACGTGCTTGTTTTGATTCAGAAGATGGCTATCTGTAAACTTTTCAACACAGTATGAAGGGTGCAAGTAGTATGCCCTTTAGCACCTTCAGATCTTGGTTATTGCTTAGCAAATAGCGTCTTTTTTTACCACGTTTGCATAGAATGTGCACTGTTTTTAGTAGATTCTTTTGAATACTCTGTGGTGTATTTCCCATAAGAGTTAAAGTGTTTGCAAACAGTGTGGTATAGAATGAACTCTCTCCATCAAGTAAACACTGTTTACAGTACTCAGTTATCTATTTATATCCACCTAATTTCTTGATGTAGATTTGGTGTGTGCTAGGAGTTTGACACAGATAAAATCTGTCCATAGTAGGGCATTTGTTTTGGACTTGGCTTTCACTATTTTGGCTTTCTCGGATCCGTTCCATACAGATTGAACACCACACTCAGTGAGGGTTTCCTATATATCTGTGGTCGACTGTTACTTTGTGAACTATGCTACCTGTAAAGTGTATACTATAGGGTCAATGTTGCACATAATGCTTGTTTTTAACACTTAGGGGAGTTATGTTTGTGTTGGTAGTAATGATGCCTGATCTACTCCTGAGCTATTTCGTAGTTAGTGTCAGACCTCTAATGCCATAGTAATTTATACTCAATATGCAGGAAAACAAAGCTTGGATGATGTCATCAGTGATGTCATTTGAGGTGTCATCAGTGATGCCATAAATGATGTCATAAAACATGTCATGAGTGATGTCACATGTGAGGTCATAAGCAGTGCATGGCGGGGTGCAAGTTATGGTTAACGCTGTTAACTGAAATTTCTGTGTTTTTTTAGTTCAAACATTAATGTTGTCACTGACATGTCCACCTAATTATAACATTACTTTAACCTTTGTCTTATTTCAGAGAATTTCTAGTTTAAAAAAAAATGTAAAGTAATATTCTATTACCATGTGTAAAGCCAGCCCCTCGCAGGGTTTGTCCGCAGGACCTGGCCTGCGGCAAACCATCCATATGCAGCCAACCCTGTGGAAAATTAGTACGGTTTGGTAAACATTATCTGCGCCATCTTGCCTTTTTCCCCGGATGCCACACTTTTTGTCGTGTGCACCCGCCATTTTAGGTGCCTCGATCAGAACCACCCTCTGCACGCCACTGGCCCCCAGCATAGCCCTTCGCCCTCGCAAAGCCCGCACGCTGACAACCCCCCGCTCTCACATGCCCTGAGTCATAAACCCCCTCTTCAGCGCGACTCTGCCTCAGAACCCCATCCTGTTCCCAGCGCGACACCTCCCTTCATTCCTTTCATGGTCCCAGGCCCTTTGATACCAACCCCCCCCCCTTTTTCCTGTGTGCCCGTTTGTCTTCCTCTTTCCCAGGCCGACACCTAGCTCTGCCGATACTGTTTATTGCCCCTCCCCGTACAGTAGGAAGCTTCCCTCATCAAAGGACCCCCGAGTCGATCAAAGCCCCCACCCTAAGAGATCCGATCAAACCCCCACATTCCATGAATCGGCGGAATGTCCAGCTGCGCGATAATCATCACCTGTTATGACCGGGGTGGGGACTTCAACTGTAAATGTGTGTGGGAACGGGCCTGTAGGGGAGATTCAGAGGATGTCCTTTCATACTTCAAAGCATTACAAGACTGTGTTACCTGCAATAAAATTCATTTAACTGTGTATAAGAGGCCAGGCCTCTGAGATGCGGTTAGAGCACCTCGTGACGATACTGGCTGTCTGAACTGATGTGTTCTCCTCCGGAGAGAATAAACCTTGTTTCCTGCCTTCCAGTCTCCAGCGCCTGCCTCTTCATTGGTTAATATTTTGTGGGTTAAAGAGGCGATACCGCCGGGCAAATATTGATTGTCCATTGACCTTAGTTTTAACAATTGGCGTCCCAAGCGTGGGGCCCATCAGTGACTCGTGGATCCAGTGGGAGAGGTCCTGACGACAGAGTGAACGACTGCAACGATCGGGAGAGCTCTTGCCCAATAGACCCTCGTCTGGCAGCCGATCATCCGAACTTCACTGGCTCCGAACAGACCTCTCTCGAGTGATCTACGGTCCTGACTGGGAACCATCAGGAGTGCCGCGAGGAATACGAGGAAAGGAGGACAATCGGGCGCTGGATTCGGAAGATAAGAAACTGTCCATACGGTCCGGGTAAGGTCGTGTAGACACGACGAATTGCGAAATAGTTGTTTAATTGTTCAGAAAATACTAGTATTACTCTTCGTTGACCTATTTGGAGATTCACTGTCTGCAAACGAAGAAACAGTAGGCTCTTTCTCTTTGCAAACAGTGAAGGATAAGTAACGCAGCCAGCGTGCCTATCTTTCTCCCCCACTGATTGATTATTTATTCACGAATTGTTTTCGGGAGATTCCCTCTCCCACACTGATTAACTGTTTTTTTGACCCCGAGCTACTGTTCGCGGATTGTTTTCTGGAGATTCTCTGTCTACAAACAGGAAAGAACAGGTTCCCCTTTGCAGATAGTGAAAGGGTAGAGGACGCAGACCTTTGCGGATCTACTTATTCTTCCCACTGGTCGTTTATTTATTGTTTTGATATTGGTTCATGAGGTATTCACTGCCTGCAAACAACGTAGAATAGAAATATTCTGTCTAGTCTTTGCACACAGTGATAAGATAGGCAGTGCTGACTTTTTGTCCTCTTCGCGAGCCGTCATGTCTGTCTTCTCCCCACTGGTCGATAGCTGGTTCAGCCCGGACCGTTTATTAGAGGTGGATCATCTAGCTCCGCTGGAAGGCACCCCTAATAAAGACATGTTCATAAACTATGGATTAGTTACCATAGCCTATAGTAAACTGTGGCACAGGTATACCAAAGAAAATCAAGAGAAACAGTGGCCACTGATAGGATCCTTCGATCTTGATAAATAGAAACGTTAGAAATAGCCCTTCGTAATAATAAGACAACGCCTATTATGCTCGACAATCTCGGTATGTGGCGCAAAGAAGCAATGCAACGAAAGAAAAGAGACGAGGACAGAGTAGGTAAAGGAATATATCGACAGGACAACCCCAGGACACAACGACCCGAAAGTAATCCCCCGACACTGCGCACAGGGCGACCAGACTTAGGGCAAAACCAATGTGCTTTTTGTAAATATGCCGGGCACTGGAAAGCCCAATGTCCGACTCTACTGAACGAGAGTAGGAGCAGAGGGCCGACAGGAATAACAGGCCGGCAGAAAGGAAAAAGGCGCGAGACAAAGATGAATCAGACCGACATGGACAGGCCAGATAGAACCACCACGTTCGATTATGCCCGATGGCACAGATTTCGCCAGGCCGATTTCAGCGACATGTTCGAGTCCTCATAGATCAAACAACGCTAAGACGGGAAACCCAGTCTAGCTCTAAATTAACCACGACAAACCCCGAATAAAGCAAAAAGAATAATGTACACACGTGATCAAGCATTTTTACGTTTAGCCAAGTAGGGAAAAGTTTAGGGTATTTCGAGGTAAGGGTTAACTCAGAACAATAAGTATGCGCAGCATACAGAAAAAGATAATTATGGCCAATAACTGTTTTATGTTTGTCTTGGGTCTTTGTATATAATACTTGTACTGTCTCCCCGTCTGAGTTTGTGTGTACGTGATGCATGAATCTACGTCATCCCTCTGCCTGTGTTTCCGTGTTACTTAACTTCTGTTATCAGAAGCTTTAGCATGAAACAACCTGGAAAGGAAGGAATGGGAAAACGAAATCAGTAGGCCACTGATGAACATGAACTTTTATTTAACATAACGAGCAAGAAACAATAACAACACGTAATAATAACACCCATTAATGCCCTAACAACAGGAAACGTTAGAAACAAGAACGGTAAACTGTAGAAAATGAAAGTCAGCAGAACACCCCCCCACTCTGGAAACTTCCAAGGTGGGGCAGGGTTGCGGCTACGCCCAGCCGGCAGCAACCCATATAAGGCGGGTCCTGCTGCCAACAGTCGGCCAGGAAATCGTAACATAGGGTGGAGCCGGAGGAGAGACAGGGGCCAGCGGGACCCAGCCAGGGGATCGCCTTGACCACACTGGAGAGTTGTAAGGGGGGGAATGTCTATGTCCTCGACCCTCCTCCCGTCCGGCCGCGGTGGCACGTGAGAGTTGCAGATAGTCCCGCCACATGCTCCCCTGGTCCGGCCACCAATGGCCGGGGACTGGGGCCAACTGGATCCGGCTGCAGCCGATGAGCCAAGGAACCCGTTCATGGGGCCAGAGCAAGGGGCGTCCGGCCGACATCCACCGGAAGCCCGGCCCAGAGACGGACGGGACACTTCTTTCTTTTCTCCTCCGTAATGGCAGCAGCAACACGCCAGGCGCCACTTCTTTCTTGAATAATGGCTGCGACAACTCTGGGGGGGGGATGTCTTGTACATACCTCCTCGGAAATTAGTCCAGGTCGGGCTGGGAGGGAGAGGCGACGCGGACGAGCCTCTCCCACCTCCACGGATAGGAGGCTTCCCAGCCCCAGTCCGGCCATCACAAATACCTCTACAGAAATTTGTCCAGGTTGGGCTGGGAGGGAGAGGCGACGCGGACGAGCCTCTCCCACCTCCACGGGTAGGAGGCTTCCCAGCCCCCGGCCCGGCACCGAAATCCTCCAGCCGGGTGGCGCCGATACTTGCGCAGCACCGAACATGCAACGGTGCCGATACTTGCGCAGCACCGAACATGCAACGGTGCCGATACTTGCGCAGCACCGAACATGCAACGGTGCCGATACTTGCGCAACACCGAACATGCAACGGCTGCGCCAATACTCGCACAACACCGAACATGCGCCGCAGGTGGCCATACTTCCGCAGCACTGGACATGGGACTTGAGGCCGAATGTCCTGCTCTTACGACACAGAGTTCCTTTTCTTTCACTCCAAAAGGTCTCCTCCACTCTTGCAGACTCGACGAAGGGCGGCTGCTGCAGGCCTCAAAAAGGCGTCTGGGCCCCCTGGAAGGCGGGTCTAGGCCGCTAGAGTAACTTTGACCAGCAATATAACTCGGACGCTTGTCCACCGGGGCACGAGCCCCCACCTCCGACAGCATCCCCACAGCCTTGAAGATTCTACAAAAGTCCCAGGAGCCCTCGGCCCCTGCCGGCTCCCGGTGAGGAACGACTGCCTTGGTCGCTAACGAAAATAACCACGACATAGCCACCCCTTCTGTTAGCACGAGTGTTTGAACTGCCGAAGAGGACTCTGGTCCAACCGCCGGTTATGGGAAACATTTTGTCTATGATGCTACTTCCGGACTAACCCGGCCCCGCCCAAAATGGCGCCGGAATCAATGAGAACTTGCGAACGCCTCGTGGTGTTTTTTTAGCTAAAAAGACTCGATGTTCTGAAATATGTATATGATCCTTTGTACACTTGACGAAAAAGAGGGAGGGTTCACTCGACGAACATGTAAAAGGGTCCCGTGAAAAATGTTTTTTTCAAATGTACAATTTATTATGATGTTTATTGTAGCCGATACATAACCTCGCTTACGACACACACCCACGGTATACATATAGGAAATTTGATTGCAACTAGTCCAACTGTACTGCCAACTACGAAATGAATGCCCCTTGATCCCTCAACTATCGATAGACATTTTAGTCCCCTGCAAATGAATGAATAAGCCTTTTTAATATTTTTAATATTCCCAATACTGCAAAATAACCCCCCTACTGTACGCACTTTAGCCATTGCCGTGCCCGGCCAAATACGATTGCACTGTCATATCTACATGCTGAACGATTGTGCAAATAAAGGTTTTCCGAACTATGAAATGGGTATTGCATGCTTTTTTTTTTTAAATGTGGGGTCAGCGGGAGAGTTTTTTTGTGCACCCTGCTTTGTTCTCTTTTTTTAAGGTTATTAGAAGATGGTTGCTCAGCTCCAGAGGGAGGATCGAATCTAAGGCACGATACTCTGCCTCCAAGTATGCGACTGGCTCTGGAACTAACGCATGGAGAAGGACCTCGACTTCTGAGGACGGGTAACGTAAAGCGGTGTAAATGATAGAACGTTATGAAGGTACGACACTCAAAGGTACTAGGGAACAGAGTTGGCCGAAGAGCTGGTATGCCTTAGACCATCACAGCATGGGAAAAGATTTAAGGGCCCCGATAGCTAGATACATCTACCAACTAGATACCCCGCACTAAGAGCCCCTGATTTTTAAACGTTTCCCTACACGCGACCTATAAGGACACACTGCCCCTTTTCCCCCCCCGGCTCCAGAAACCAAGACCCCAGGGATTCTATCCCGAGGAGACAAGACGAGTATGAGGTAAGTAAAGAACTTTCGTGCCCATGCATTTGAAATGCGCGAATGTTGTCCCCCTCCCTTCCCCTCTTTTCCTCCCCCCACAGGTTACACTGGAGATCACGACCGAGGTATGGTGAAGATCTGAAGCCCCGCCATGTCTGATACACGAAACGGACTAACGTTGCCAGATGGCACCTAAGCACACCCACAAACTGCTCTTGTAACGAAAGAGCTAATAAGTTGTATAATATGATAAAACACGGTCACCCCTAATCCGTGCTGTGCGAATGGACACGTGTCACGTATGTCTGAAACTATGAGAACATGTTTTTGTGCGACTGAGGCGCTGACTTGACTGGTCGGCGGACCAAGAGTGCGAGAAGTGCGATACAATGGTGTCTTTGACTCAATGCATGCCCCCTCTACCCTGCCTAATGCTCGTCCGTCCCAAACTGCATGTTTTCGAAATTCTAACACGGACCCATAATGTCTTATGTTGTGTAATGCGCTGAATAGCCTATCTTAATACACGGCCACCCCCATGTCACACGTGTACTATTTAGCCTATTGTTGCACATCTCTCTCTCTCTCTCTCTCTCTCTCTCTCTCTCTCTCTCTCTCTCTCTCTCTCTCCCCTCCACACTCTCACTCTTCCGAACGACTAGCACCAAAATTGGCAAACCGCCACCCCTAGTGCACCCCCCAATTGGCTCCAAATACCACAAGTATTTGCACAAAATTTGTCTTAAATATAATCACCCTGATGCCGTGTCACTACCTCTCCTTCCTGCTAAATATTGATGAAACCTAGAATTGGCCAAACGGGAAAGGACAGGTAAGACGACTAAGGTTCCCTAATCTGGCCCGTAATAAGGGAACTGCATGTCAGTGGCTTCTATAAAAAAAAAATTGCCTCAGGATAATGCGACCTTCCCCATCCCGAATTGTCGCAATCCCCGAACAGAAAAAAGTGATCGAAACATCCCCGTCTTCCCAGAACCCCCTCAGTTTTGTATCAGCTGCCCCGGACGAGAGTTTTAAAAATGTCCCTCACCCCCTATTGTAGGAAACAAGTCGTCTTACAACTCACACGGGCCAGCCGTTGTTCCTAGAAATGATCTATAAGGTTGTAAGAGGCTATGTAGGAACTAGACTGATGTTTGCGAAGTTAAAGATTAGGCCGAAATGAAGAAATCGTTGCAATTAACCCTGTTGAAAGTAAAATGTTTAGCTGAAAGGTAGGATGCATTTATAGGATGGAAAAATGTTTAGCCTATGTTCGTCCCTCAGAAAGATACCCCGATTTGGCCCTGCTCCATCCCCCCCTTTTTCTCCGACCTACCCTATGGACTACTTACACACACTCTTCTTCCACCTGAACTTTTTGACAATCGACTCCAAAGGACACAGGGCGAAAAGGACCTTCTTGACCAGGAAAGCGAGGAAAAGATCATGCCCTGCAACGCGGAGCTCAGAAGAGAGCTGGACTCATCGCTCCACCGTGCCAACAGAAGACGACAAAGAACGCTGAGAACTCACTAATAACGGTCCATGACAATAGGACCTCCCCTTCGAACAATGGCGCCTCCGATTATTGTTTTTACTACGTCTCATTTCTCTCCCAACCACCATTGTATTGATCATGCTCCAACTAAAAATGAACAGAACTTACATATGTAATAACCTATCAGTTCACATTCCGAATGACCACAAGTATCTATGAAATGTACTCAATGATCACACTACAGAATCGTTTTGTCCGATATTGCATTACTATGACCTTCCTGCAAACGAGTTTATCGATAGACCCTCCTCCTAAGACGAAATATTTTAAATGTAATGTTTATAGCTTCTTCACCTGGGTTCCCATTTCTTTACTCATGACCGCCACAGTAGACATGGATAGGAAATAGGCCAGCAAGATGTCTTGGATATGTTAAAGGGAGGACTGTGGAAAATTAGTACGGTTTGGTAAACATTATCTGCGCCATCTTGCCTTTTTCCCCGGATGCCACACTTTTTGTCGTGTGCACCCGCCATTTTAGGTGCCTCGATCAGAACCACCCTCTGCACGCCACTGGCCCCCAGCATAGCCCTTCGCCCTCGCAAAGCCCGCACGCTGACAACCCCCCGCTCTCACATGCCCTGAGTCATAAAACCCCTCTTCAGCGCGACTCTGCCTCAGAACCCCATCCTGTTCCCAGCGCGACACCTCCCTTCATTCCTTTCATGGTCCCAGGCCCTTTGATACCAACCCCCCCCCCTTTTTCCTGTGTGCCTGTTTGTCTTCCTCTTTCCCAGGCCGACACCTAGCTCTGCCGATACTGTTTATTGCCCCTCCCCGTACAGTAGGAAGCTTCCCTCATCAAAGGACCCCCGAGTCGATCAAAGCCCCCACCCTAAGAGATCCGATCAAACCCCCACATTCCGTGAATCGGCGGAATGTCCAGCTGCGCGATAATCATCACCTGTTATGACCGGGGTGGGGACTTCAACTGTAAATGTGTGTGGGAACGGGCCTGTAGGGGAGATTCAGAGGATGTCCTTTCATACTTCAAAGCATTACAAGACTGTGTTACCTGCAATAAAATTTATTTAACTGTGTATAAGAGGCCAGGCCTCTGAGATGCGGTTAGAGCACCTCGTGACGATACTGGCTGTCTGAACTGATGTGTTCTCCTCCGGAGAGAATAAACCTTGTTTCCTGCCTTCCAGTCTCCAGCGCCTGCCTCTTCATTGGTTAATATTTTGTGGGTTAAAGAGGCGATACCGCCGGGCAAGTATTGATTGTCCATTGACCTTAGTTTTAACAACCCTATGTTGTGCACGGTCTTATATCGCACACGGTATAGCTAAGCATGGGCGTAAAATCCGCTCCGCTCGCGGATTTTTCGGATTTTCGGCAAATTCGCAATCCGCGAACGCTCGCGAATTTGTCGAAAATCCGTGAATCCGCTCGCGGCGGATTTTTTGCTTGGTTGCGGCGCGCGGCGTGGTGCACGGCGTTCACTTTCCGTCATTTTAGCGTTTGCCGAGTTGTTTTTCTTTGCGAGTGACGCGCCATTTTAGATCTTGCTGCGTGTTCCCGCGGGAGTTTGTCGCCCGCGAATACGTACTCGCGGCTTGCCACCTTGCACAGCACACCTCGCGAGAGTTCGCAATTGCGAACACGTAGTTGCGGCGGAAAGGAACAATCTCGCACTTGCGAAATAGAGATTTTGCAATTTCGCACAAGAAAATCACCAGCAAACAGGATAAACCTTCAGAAAATTATGATTTTTATCAGAATCACTCCTCAGGTGGACATTTGCATGGCCTTTTTTTTTGCAAGGAGTCCATTTTGGGGGGGGGGAGTAAGGAAGTGCCCCACAGTCTCCAACTTCCTGTTCCTGTCCAGCAGGCTCCTCCCAGTGCTTTGTCCATCTCCTGGTCACTTTCATTTGGATCTGGAGCTGGAAGGATTACTTTTTGTGGGTGCTGCTGGATATTTGGATTTGAGGCCTTTTTGACTGTCTTTGGATCACTTTTGGATTAGAAATCAACTTTCACAAGTAAGTTTGTTTGGGGCATTACAGTTGCTGCAAGTACAATTTTTGAACTTTTTCAGAAAATTAAATAAATTATATTGTGGGTAGCCACAGTATCCAGTAGGACCAGGGTTGGTTATGGGTGCATGATACAACTGTTTTGTTGAATTTAAACACCATTGAGGCCATGGATGGGCTGGGATTGTGCAGATTTTATTGTTTTTTGTCGTTTTTTTGGGCCTGCTGGTGTGGCCCTTTGCCCAGGGGTGGTGAGTGTTGCATGGGCCTAGTCTTTCTGTGGGGTGTCTTCTTGAATTTAAACATAATTGAGGCCATGGATGGGCTCGGATTGTGCTTATTTTATTGTTTTTTGTCGTTTTTGGGGGGCTGCTGGTGTGGCCTTTTGCTTGCCCAGGGGTGGTGGTGGTGCATGGACTGAGTGTGCCTGTGGTGTGGTCTCACTCTCTTTGATGTAAACATCATGGATGGCATTGGATTGTGGTGATTTCTGGCTGTTTTTCTGTTTTTTGGGGGTGTACTGTTGATGTGGACTGGCCATGTGGGTGGTGGTGGTGGCCATCTTGAGTGCTGGCTGGTACAGGCAACATGTGCTTGGGGTGTAAGGGGGCCATTTTGAGGAGAGGCAGTGTCTGAGGCCTGCACTTATTTTGCCTACTTTTCATCCCTTATGCCCAGGGGTAGTGAGTGTTGCATGGGCCTAGTGTTTCTGAGGGGTGTCTTCTTGAATTTAAACACCATTGAGGCCATGGATGGGCTGGGATTGTGCAGATTTTATTGTTTTTTGTCGTTTTTTTGGGCCTGCTGGTGTGGCCCTTTGCCCAGGGGTGGTGAGTGTTGCATGGGCCTAGTCTTTCTGTGGGGTGTCTTCTTGAATTTAAACATAATTGAGGCCATGGATGGGCTGGGATTGTGCTTATTTTATTGTTTATTGTCGTTTTTGGGGGGCTGCTGGTGTGGCCTTTTGCTTGCCCAGGGGTGGTGGTGGTGCATGGACTGAGTGTGCCTGTGGTGTGGTCTCACTATCTTTGATGTAAACATCATGGATGGCATTGGATTGTGGTGATTTCTGGCTGTTTTTCTGTTTTTTGGGGGTGTACTGTTGATGTAAACTGGCCATGTGGGTGGTGGTGGTGGCCATCTTGAGTGCTGGCTGGTACAGGCAACATGTGCTTGGGGTGTAAGGGGGCCATTTTGAGGAGAGGCAGTGTCTGAGGCCTGCACTTATTTTGCCTACTTTTCATCCCTTATGCCCAGGGGTAGTGAGTGTTGCATGGGCCTAGTGTTTCTGAGGGGTGTCTTCTTGAATTTAAACTCTATTGAGGCCATGGATGGGCTGGGATTGTGCAGATTTTATTGTTTTTTGTCGTTTTTTTGGGCCTGCTGGTGTGGCCCTTTGCCCAGGGGTGGTGAGTGTTGCATGGGCCTAGTCTTTCTGTGGGGTGTCTTCTTGAATTTAAACATAATTGAGGCCATGGATGGGCTGGGATTGTGCTTATTTTATTGTTTTTTGTCGTTTTTGGGGGGCTGCTGGTGTGGCCTTTTGCTTGCCCAGGGGTGGTGGTGGTGCATGGACTGAGTGTGCCTGTGGTGTGGTCTCACTCTCTTTGATGTAAACATCATGGATGACATTGGATTGTGGTGATTTCTGGCTGTTTTTCTGTTTTTTGGGGGTGTACTGTTGATGTGGACTGGCCATGTGGGTGGTGGTGGTGGCCATCTTGAGTGCTGGCTGGTACAGGCAACATGTGCTTGGGGTGTAAGGGGGCCATTTGAGGAGAGGCAGTGTCTGAGGCCTGCACTTATTTTGCCTATTTTTCATCCCTTATGCCCAGGGGTAGTGAGTGTTGCATGGGCCTAGTGTTTCTGAGGGGTGTCTTCTTGAATTTAAACTCTATTGAGGCCATGGATGGGCTGGGATTGTGCAGATTTTATTGTTTTTTGTCGTTTTTTTGGGCCTGCTGGTGTGGCCCTTTGCCCAGGGGTGGTGGTGAGTGTTGCATGGGCCTAGTCTTTCTGTGTGGTGTCTTCTTGAATTTAAACATAATTGAGGCCATGGATGGGCTGGGATTGTGCTTATTTTATTGTTTTTTGTCGTTTTTGGGGGGCTGCTGGTGTGGCCTTTTGCTTGCCCAGGGGTGGTGGTGGTGCATGGACTGAGTGTGCCTGTGGTGTGGTCGCACTCTCTTTGATGTAAACATCATGGATGGCATTGGATTGTGGTGATTTCTGGCTGTTTTTCTGTTTTTTGGGGGTGTACTGTTGATGTGGACTGGCCATGTGGGTGGTGGTGGTGGCCATCTTGAGTGCTGGCTGGTACAGGCAACATGTGCTTGGGGTGTAAGGGGGCCATTTTGAGGAGAGGCAGTGTCTGAGGCCTGCACTTATTTTGCCTATTTTTCATCCCTTATGCCCAGGGGTAGTGAGTGTTGCATGGGCCTAGTGTTTCTGAGGGGTGTCTTCTTGAATTTAAACTCTATTGAGGCCATGGATGGGCTGGGATTGTGCAGATTTTATTGTTTTTTGTCGTTTTTTTGGGCCTGCTGGTGTGGCCCTTTGCCCAGGGGTGGTGGTGAGTGTTGCATGGGCCTAGTCTTTCTGTGTGGTGTCTTCTTGAATTTAAACATAATTGAGGCCATGGATGGGCTGGGATTGCGCTTATTTTATTGTTTTTTGTCGTTTTTGGGGGGCTGCTGGTGTGGCCTTTTGCTTGCCCAGGGGTGATGGTGGTGCATGGACTGAGTGTGCCTGTGGTGTGGTCTCACTCTCTTTGATGTAAACATCATGGATGGCATTGGATTGTGGTGATTTCTGGCTGTTTTTCTGTTTTTTGGGGGTGTACTGTTGATGTGGACTGGCCATGTGGGTGGTGGTGGTGGCCATCTTGAGTGCTGGCTGGTACAGGCAACATGTGCTTGGGGTGTAAGGGGGCCATTTTGAGGAGAGGCAGTGTCTGAGGCCTGCACTTATTTTGCCTATTTTTCATCCCTTATGCCCAGGGGTAGTGAGTGTTGCATGGGCCTAGTGTTTCTGAGGGGTGTCTTCTTGAATTTAAACTCTATTGAGGCCATGGATGGGCTGGGATTGTGCAGATTTTATTGTTTTTTGTCGTTTTTTTGGGCCTGCTGGTGTGGCCCTTTGCCCAGGGGTGGTGGTGAGTGTTGCATGGGCCTAGTCTTTCTGTGTGGTGTCTTCTTGAATTTAAACATAATTGAGGCCATGGATGGGCTGGGATTGTGCTTATTTTATTGTTTTTTGTCGTTTTTGGGGGGCTGCTGGTGTGGCCTTTTGCTTGCCCAGGGGTGGTGGTGGTGCATGGACTGAGTGTGCCTGTGGTGTGGTCTCACTCTCTTTGATGTAAACATCATGGATGGCATTGGATTGTGGTGATTTCTGGCTGTTTTTCTGTTTTTTGGGGGTGTACTGTTGATGTGGACTGGCCATGTGGGTGGTGGTGGTGGCCATCTTGAGTGCTGGCTGGTACAGGCAACATGTGCTTGGGGTGTAAGGGGGCCATTTTGAGGAGAGGCAGTGTCTGAGGCCTGCACTTATTTTGCCTACTTTTCATCCATTATGCCCAGGGGTAGTGAGTGTTGCATACTTGCATGTCCGTAGTCTTTCTGTGGGGTGTCTTCAATGTAAACATCAAGGATGGCATGGGATTGTGCTCATTTTTCTGTGTTTTGTCGATTTTTTGGGGTGTATAACTGAACTGATGTTCCTCTGTCTTCCATTGCTTTTAGGTGCACAAGAAGACTCAAGAGAACCACCAGTGCCAGGAAGAAGTCCTGCAGCGGTGTGTGCAGCATAACGTCACGCGACGTCACGTCTGGACACAGAACCCTCTGCAACTCGTGCAACTGCTGCCTGCTGACCTGCTCTGAAGAGGATGGCCCCAAAAAAAGTAACCCGTAGCTCCTCTAGCAAGAAAGGTGCCAGTAAGGAGCAGAAGAAGCAAGTTACCAAGGAGACTGGTGTGCCGCCCGCCCCTTTTTTTGGGAGTAAAAAAAAAAGTATGCCTGCAGCAGCAGCAGCGGGATCTGCTGGGGACCAAGCTGGCAGCAGCACCCCCGCTCCATTGGGCTCAGTGCCACCACCACCACCACGCCAACTTAAGTCCAAGCCCTTGAGTGCTGCAGAGGCAGCCAGTATAGTTCTTCAATCACCATCGACCAGTGATGTTGGCTCATCGCAAGAAAGCAGCAGCAATGTCCCTCAATCAACACAGGTTGTTGTAGCTCATCTGACGAGTGTTGAACAACCACAGCCGCAACAACAATCACATGTGCAAGTACAAGCCCAAGTACATGTGGAAGGAGAGGCAGCGCAAGGAGATGCGCAAGCAGAGGTGCATGGAGGGTCACAAGTGCCCACAATAGTTGTTCCTCCCGAAGTAGGGGCACATCAGGAAATCGACAATCAAGGCGAGGTATCATTTGAGGAAGCCACTCCTCCTGATGATCCTTCATTGTCTTCCACACCCCTAGCAAGGAAGAGATCAAGGGTGGTGTCTACATCCTCTTCAAGCACACCTCCTTCTGATGATACGGATCAAACTTGGGAACCAGCACCACAGCCGTCTGAGAGTGAGGCACACCATGATCCAACAAAGGTAGTTAAGCGTAAAAGGAAGCTCGTCCAAAGTCTCAGAGTTATGGAGTGTGATGAGGCTCAACAAGAAGTGGCGGATACTGCTGCTGATGAAGACTCTGCCAACGACGACCCAGTCATCATAAAGGTCACTGCAGCCCCAGCGGGCATGCAGCAAACAGACATTTTGACCCTAGCCCGAAGAGCTGCTGCGCGTGATGATGATGATGATGATGTTGTCGATGAGGAGGCAGTGGAAACACCACAATCATTGGAGTTAAGTAGTACACCAACTCGTCCCGCTTCCATATTTCTTTCTGGCAAGAAGAGACCTCCGTCAACCTCGACCTTAATTAGTGGCGGTGAAAGTGCAAAACGTACAAATGTTGGGCAATCCAGATCCTCCACTTCATCTGGCATTAGCTTCATGACCACCACCACCAGTATCGCCGCCTCCTCCAGGTCCCACAGACACTTCAAGTCCCCAGTTTGGGACTTCTTTACTGTTTGTCCCAAAAATCCAAAGTTTGCCATTTGTACCCTTTGTAAGCTTGCAGTTAGTCGTGGTAAGTCAGGTACCAACTATGGTACCGGCGGCCAGAGTGGTCATCTTGAGAGAAAGCACGCTGTCAAATGGTTTGCGCACCTAGATGCGATCAAGAAAGGCCAAAATCAAGGAAACGTTGATGTTTCATCTGATGATGACGAGCAGGAAGAAGACGTGTCAAACACGTCCCTTACACCCAGTACCCCTGTCAGCAGCACACCCAATGTGAGGCACACTAAGAGTGTTGGAGCGAGTGAGACACCAACGCACAAAAGTTCACCAGCGAGCAAAATTGGGTCAACGAAGTCATTATCAGCCCGTAAATGCTTGGTCCAGGCCAACATTAGAACAATGCTTACTTCAGACGTGCCATATGAACGCAACCACCCACTGACGCGTCTGTATAACACTAAGCTGGCTAAAATGCTAGCTGTGGACCTTCTACCTTTTTCTTTTGTAGAAGCGGTAGGTTTTCTTGAATTAGTGGCAACGCTCTGCCCTAAATGGAAAGTTCCGAGCCGGTTCTATTTTGCCAGAGTTGCGGTTCCAGCACTACATGAAGATGTGCTGCAGGCGATTGGGGCAGCTTTGCAGAAGAGTGCTGTTCACACAATACATCTGACAACAGACATGTGGACCAGTGGCCCAGGCCATGATTACATGTGCATCACTGCACACTGGGTCTCTTTTTCAGGTGTTAAAGCAAAGCTAAACGCAGGTGTTGACCCGGACCAAGTTTTCAAAGCTGCTCGGAAACATGCAACACTAGCCATGTTTGGCTTGGAGAAAAGTCACACAGCAGAAAACCTTTTGCAAGAGTTTAACAAAAAGGTCTTGACAATGCTATCCCCCCTAAAACGCAAGATTGGTTATGTTTCCACGGATAATGGCTCCAATGTAGTTAAGGCCATGTCGGAGGGTGGCTATTTCAGAGTGCCATGTTTGGCGCACTGTATCAACCTGGTAGTTCAAAAATTCTTGAGTGATAGAGACAGTGCAGCGTTCGCGGTAATGGCCACCTGCCGCAAAATGTGCAACCATTTCAGCCATTCTTTTAAGGCCCGGAAGCATCTGCGGAGACTGCTACTTCAACGTAGAATGCCAGTGAAAGCACTCATCCAGGAGGTGGCAACACGTTGGAACTCAACCTTCTACATGCTTGAGCGTCTGTATGAGCAGTATACGGTACTCGATCACTATTTCTTCACAGAGGGTACATCTCAGAAGGAGGACCTGCAGATGAGTGCGGCGCAATGGGACATAGTTAAAAGCCTGACAGACATGCTTCGTCCTTTTGAGTTCTTCACGCGTGCAGTCAGCCAGGAGGACTGTAATTTGGGAAAAGCTATCCCATTGTTGTGCATGCTGGAGCACCAACTGATGGCGGTGTCTTCTGAGTTTGAAAAAGAAGATGAAGAAAAAAAAAACCATTTCATTTTGTCAGAGAAATTATTAGAGCGCCTACGTGGTGATGAACGTCTTCAAAAGATCAAGTCAGATCAGCATTACATTTGTGCTACTATTCTGGATCCACGCTACAAAAAGGCGCTGGCAGGCGAAGCATTCTTTCCTTTTGATGATGCAGATGTTCAAAAGTACAAACATTGGTTAGCCTTGTCAGCCAAGAGGTTTGAAAAAGAACGGCAGGTTATTGAAGGAGAAGCCAGTACATCAGCATCAGCATCAGCAGGCCATCCCAGGTCACAAGAATCCACTTCTGCACCTGTGGCTGGGGCACAAGTGACCTCTCAGCCGTTAAAGACACCGGCAACTGGATCATCTGCACCACACACAACAAAAACAGTGGCTGTTGTAGAGGATTGGCTAAGTTTGCTTGGGTATGGTTCTCGAAAAAATGTCACAGCCACAGCAAAAAGTAAGCAAAGTGGAGGAACCGTTGATGACCTTGAGTCGATGGTGCAGGACTATATGAATGACTCAACAGTGGTCTTTCTTAATGAGGAGCCATTGCAGTATTGGCATGGCAAAAAACAATTGTGGCCACAGCTCTTCAACCTGGCTATAAACTATTTGTCTTGCCCACTCGCAAGTGTGTCTTCTGAACGTGTTTTCAGTGCTGCTGGTGGCATTGTAACTCCCAAACGGAGCCGCCTCTCGCCCAAAAATGTGGAGCGGCTGACAATGATCAAGATGAATCAGCACCTCATACCACCAGATTACAAAGTACGAGAAAGCACGCCGCATGAAGACGAGGAGGACGGCAACGTAGATGAGGGGATTTTTTCTCTGTTCGGTGGCACTGACCTCATCCAGCCTGAATTCGCAGAGTATGATGACGAAATCTTGTTCTTATTCCCTGACACCGAGCCCTGAAAATGAGACAATCAATCAAGAACTTTCTTTTTCGTCCTTATTCACTTTTATTCCTGTGTGCTTTGTGTCTCTCTTTCTTTGTTTTGCACAGTTAATTAAATTCAAACTTTAATCACCTAATCCCAAAAACAAGACCATCATCAGAACTGTCTTCACTTGTTTGCTTATTGCTTTGAAGGTGCCGCAGTCTACATTCCTCAGGTTCACAAGTTCCGAGGAACATGCTCCTCTATCCTCCTCCTCCAGACTGCGATTTCCCTCCAAGCAGAGTGCTGGATTACGCCCAATGAAGAAAGACTCAGCACTTGTGGGGGTGTTGTACTTCTTTGCGGGTGAGTTGACGGATTTGGGCCCATTGCTGTGAAGCTCTAATAATGGACAAAAGTGTTTTGGACCAAATATGAGGTGGAAATTTCTTGCCGTTTTTGCTGACTTGCTTGCCTTTGAGGTGCTCTTTGGCGGGGTTCCGGGGGTTTGTGGGTAATTTTTGGTGTCTGTCGAAGCACTGCTGCGACAGTCTAATCTTGATTGCATTTGCTTTTCAGGAAATCCGTGGTGGAAAACAGGAGTTATGATGATTGATGATGATGACCTAGCTGAACAGCGCCGCATTTGGACCGAAGGCCGAGAGATATTGTAAGTATGAGATTTAGCTTTTTCGCTGTTTGGGGGTGTTGTCGGGTGGTTTTTTGCGGGTGGGTTGGCGCCGGCGGGTCTTGCCTGGGGCATTCCTGGGAAGGTCTAATACCGGATAAAAATCCATAAGGAACAGCCTTTTTTTGCTATTTCTTCTGACATCTTGCTCAATGTAGCGTTTTGGGGGGCTTCCTGCTGTTCGTGGGTGGGTTGCGGCCGGGGTCTCTATCGAAGCACTGCTGCGACCGTCTAATCTTGATTGCATTTGCTTTTCAGGAAATCCGTGGTGGAAAACAGGAGTTATGATGATTGATGATGATGACCTAGCTGAACAGCGCCGCATTTGGACAGAAGGCCGAGAGATATTGTAAGTATGAGATTTAGCTTTTTCGCTGTTTGGGGGTGTTGTCGGGTGTTTTTTTGCGGGTGGGTTGGCGCCGGCGGGTCTTGCCTGGGGCATTCCTGGGAAGGTCTAATACCGGATAGAAGTGTTTTGGACAAAATCCATAAGGAACAGCCTTTTTTTTGCTATTTCTTCTGACATCTTGCTCAATGTAGCGTTTTGGGGGGCTTCCTGCTGTTCGTGGGTGGGTTGCGGCCGGGGTCTCTGTCGAAGCACTGCTGCGACAGTCTAATCTTGATTGCATTTGCTTTTCAGGAAATCCGTGGTGGAAAACAGGAGTTATGATGATTGATGATGATGACCTAGCTGAACAGCGCCGCATTTGGACAGAAGGCCGAGAGATATTGTAAGTATGAGATTTAGCTTTTTCGCTGTTTGGGGGTGTTGTCGGGTGGTTTTTTGCGGGTGGGTTGGCGCCGGCGGGTCTTGCCTGGGGCATTCCTGGGAAGGTCTAATACCGGATAGAAGTGTTTTGGACAAAATCCATAAGGAACAGCCTTTTTTTTGCTATTTCTTCTGAATCTTGCTCAATGTAGCGTTTTGGGGGGCTTCCTGCTGTTCGTGGGTGGGTTGCGGCCGGGGTCTCTGTTGAAGCACTGCTGCGACAGTCTAATCTTGATTGCATTTGCTTTTCAGGAAATCCGTGGTGGAAAACAGGAGTTATGATGATTGATGATGATGACCTAGCTGAACAGCGCCGCATTTGGACAGAAGGCCGAGAGATATTGTAAGTATGAGATTTAGCTTTTTCGCTGTTTGGGGGTGTTGTCGGGTGGTTTTTTGCGGGTGGGTTGGCGGGTCTTGCCTGGGGCATTCCTGGGAAGGTCTAATACCGGATAGAAGTGTTTTGGACAAAATCCATAAGGAACAGCCTTTTTTTCAAGGTCAAATTTTGTTCTAAAACACAGTAGTACACCTACCTTGAGGGGAAAGATCCGCTATAATATTTTGGCCATACTTATTGATCCTTAAAAAGGTGACTCAGACAGAGCACGCAATTTCAAAAATATTGTACTGTCTATTAGGGAAATCAAAGTGTGACTTTTTGCACCACACAGCGTACATACCTTTTATTTATTTATCAGTGGTATTGTAATAGCACTTCCTGTTTTCCGTTCAATAATTACAGGCCGGGTTTCAGTCAACATCCGCCAGGCAGGCAGTGGACAGGGTGTCTTCTGTCAGTGGTCACCACATTGATGGACGAAGCGTCAGCTGGAATGGAGGAGTGCCGCCAATAAGAGGAATTGTTTGCTGCATGCTTATTACTTACCAAATTCAACAGGACAACTCCAACAACATACGCAATACAGATACAGTATCCAATGTTGTCTTTTATTCTATGAGTGTGACTGCATGTGCTTACCTTTAGTTTGTAACCAAAGATTGTCTGTATCTTCAATTATTGTTTGTCCATGCTCTGCTTTTTTTTTCTTCTCTCAACAAAACCTACCCAAAAAGAAACCCCCATTCCCATCCATTTTACAAACCCTAACCCTCTTCCCCCGGGCTGTGTTGTTTTGCTTGATGTCTGACTAAAATGACATCAATAATTCCACACACTTGCTGGGGAGGATAAGGTCATAGCAGCAACAGGCTGGTGAAGGAATACGAGGATATCTTCTAGACTTACTCAGCTTCAGTACTATATCTTCTAGTAGTAGTAGCCAATGTCAAATAAATTCAACGCAAGTACTAGTTATACTTGCAAGCAAATACTTTACCATTTGTTAGGCTACATTATGGCACTGTTCTAGTGTACTGTCACCTGCTATTTTCTCGATCGTACCGTAACCGTTGTAATGCTACAGTAAGGAGGACAAACAAGGTTTCGTTTTCTTTTTTTCCATAGGCATGCAACTGCCACTGTGTCACACCACTAGTACCACCGCAATGAGGAAATGTCACCCGCCCAGGATTGACAACGTTAATCCCCATTTCACCTGGAGCCAGCCCTGGGCCTAGCCCTAATTTCTAACACAAATTACAGGTAAGATAAGCGTTTGGTGGGAGGTAGTATAATGGAGTATTATTTCGGAGTAGACAAGAGATTGACGGTTGTACTACTAAAGTCCTACGACTGTTCAGGAAAACAAAGTTACTGTTACACCCCCGCCCCCCACCCACCAGACTGAAAAGCAGTAAAAAACAGGTATGGTCAGATAAAGTTGAAAAATATATTTATTTAGCCCTAACAAAATAATCTCCCTCACCCACCCTAACCCCAACGATTGTCTCTGAAACGTCCCAAAACGATCCCAACTCCCAAATCCCACCCCCCAAAAGTCTATAAAAAAAGGGCAAGGGACACTCCACTACTGGAGGGTGCTGGTGCTGGTGCATGATGCGGCATGGGCATAATACTCCTTGCGGAGGGTGGCAAGCTCGGAGCGGAGGCCCTTAACCAAGTTCTTATACCTCAGGACCTCCTGCTCCAGGTTGGACATGCGGACTCGTAGGCGGCGTTGGCAGTCCTTGCAGCTCCTGTGGGGGGCAGCTGGTATTTCGGTTGCTTGGCGGTGGCGGTCGTCTTTCTTAGCCCGGCTCGGTCCCGCTGGCTTAGTCACGGAGGAGGATGCAGTGGTCACAGTCGAGGATGTCGTTGTTGCACCCCCGCTCGACTGCGTTTCCTCCTCCTCCTCCAGGGCCACCAGCCGCCGATATTCGGCGACTGTGGCCTCCAGCCTCCGTTGCCGGGCCAATCTAGCCTGCTCCCTCCTTGTTGTTGATTTGGAAGGAGCAACTATATGAAGAAAGAAAGACATAGTCTGTAACCAATGCTCCTTATTAATAACACAAAGTGATTGAGCCGAAAGTTGGGTCACAGAGTACAAGTAGCAAATTGAAAGCACAGTACATAACTATTGAGGACAGTATCTATGTAACCTCCCACTTCTGCATCCTTGCTCTAACAGTAGTGGTAGTTTAATGAACTAATTCTACGACCACTATGGACTTCCATTACAGTCGACTATGACAGTACACCAGTCTTATTCTTCTTCTTCTCTCTTGTTTAGGGAAATGGGTACGTTATCTTATGCAAGCCGGCAGAATGACATGGACAGCACAGTGAACTTGCACCCGAGAAAAAAAGTTGCACACCATGATGAGTGAGACAGACTTGCGTTACTGTACCGGTCCAGTACATGCAGGTGGTGAAGCTATTACTTTTCTATTACGGGTGGCACTGAGAATACTCTGTTACAAGGGCTACTGCTTAATTAATTTACCTTTCACCCTACAGTGCAAATGAGTACTAGAAAAGGAAAATGAAGAAGCTAACTAATTTGATTATCTATCACTTCACATGGGACGTATTTAATGACAGATGAGATGACTTTAGGTGCTTTGCTTAATATTGAGTGAACAGTGATACACCCACACATGAATGACGTACTACAAGTAAACTAAAGTTATTAAGAGAGGTACGGAGTGTCCACCGTAATAACCAGATATATGCTGTGAATGCAAACGCAATACAAAGTACTGCTACTATTCATGGTAGTATTGGACACATTTACAATTTCTTTTCCTTGCCTTCCCTGCACTGGAACGGACGTGCGGGTGCGGTGGTACATGCTCTTCAAGGTAACACTTACTTCACCTGGCGACCATCTACTCTCTCTAGATACACATGTGCTATCTAAGAGTCAGAGAATACCATGCTCCAGGCATCCATTCAGTCAAAGTATACGCACACATACAGTTTCTGTTTCACCCACCCAGGCTGCTGTCCTTCCACCCATCCTTGCTTCATCATTGACCCAGCCATGCACCATACCATATTCTTTCCTTCCCAGCCACCTCGGGGGCCAAGCAAACACATATCGTTCTTCTTTGCCAGCCATCATACAAGTTCGCGTCCCACTTACTTACACCCTTCTTTCGCTTTTCGTTCATCCCATCCATCACGTTCGTCTAAGAACTTATTAGGATTCTTCTCACCAAAAACTTCACAGCTAAGTCGAAGTACATTTCGAGGAGGCTACTACCTGGTTGATTTGTAATTGTAATACACCCGTGCAGAAAGCACACTATGCAGTCTTCAATCTCAATAAGTAAGGAATATATAGCTTACCTGTTTCCGCCACCACCGTTTGATCCCCCACAGGAACGTCCGCCGGCTCTTGTACCGCCTCCTCCCCAGAGGCCTCCGAGTCCTGGTCCAACACAGCCACCTCCGCGCTGGCCCCGTCACCAGATGTTACACCTACAAAGTACATTTAAGAATGTTAGAATACACCACTCACTACTATATAATATTTGGTCTAGGAGAAATGTTAAAAAAACAGAATACAATGTAATAATTTGTGACTGTCTACTCCATAGTAAAAATGTCCCATTTTCCAGGGAAGGCTGTTGTCTTGCTGCACTTTTATGCACAACTGATGAATGCTTGCTTTTGATTTTTAACACGCACCACTTTTTCTCCTAACAGACAGAAGCTTGACTCCTGAGTCCTAAGAACACGACCAGGATCAAGTTCAAACCAGCTGAGAGCTCGGCTCGACCACAAGAAATGTGTCCAATTAATCGTCAGCACTAACCACTTTTCCGTTTTCAGTTAAATAGTTTTATGACAAAGTAGATTTTAATAAATGTGTTTACTTTTAATAAAGCTTTTAAACTTAAATAGACTCTGTGGTTTTTGTTCCTCTAGACTAGAGTGGATGAGCTAAAGGTTTTGGAATTTTTGCAAGCATGAGTGCCTCTGACACTTCTTGACTGTGCTGTGACTCCGTACTACTCTCTTGTCCTGCGTACGATAATCTAGAGATCATTGGGGATCTATAATCGGTGACTTCGGGAGCTGAATGACTCTGCCACACTATCTAGTCAGTAAGGAGACAGTGCATAGAGGTATTGCTGAATATAATGGGAGTCCAATGGAATTGCCAAATGTCCAATCTTAGTTAGCTACACAGACAGACTAATAAGAATAGTCTAGTAATACCACAGGGAGTCATATTCGAGGCAGGATAAGAATTTATATCCAGTCTACAAGAAGATCAAAGACGATTTAGAAAAAATCGAATGAGGAACGCTAGGAAAAAATAGGTACTGTTTATTAAAATGTAAACTTACTGGGGCCAGCAAAGGAGCCCTCGCCTGCCCGATCCTGGCCTGCATCCTCAGCACCCTCCTCCTGTGTCCTCTTGCCCTTGGGGGGAGCTGATGTACAACATGAAAGAAAGAAAAACCAGAAAACATGGATGAGATTTTTCAACCAAATCAAACATTTCAAAAGAACAATAACAACATATTTTGGAAAAATAGGAAATAGATAGACAACTATTCCACGGGATCTATCTCATGTGGTATACTACGTTATTCGTATTGCCTGATTTGCGGAACGTTGACTTAGAAAGTTCCTATGTAACTCAATAAACAGACTACTAAAGAGGTTTGCCTAGGCCTGGCACTGCAGGCAGCAGTGCGCAACACGTGACAGATAAAGTCCATCCTGCTTGCAGATCAGTGAATACTCAAACTATCAATCCACCCGCCACCACCGCCACTATTTCTTCTTATAGCCATGTGTCTAAAGGAAGGACTGGACTTCAGTCTGTTGGGGCTGATAGAAGTCCCTTGCGGAAGTTGCGGCTCATTTTCCTCCATTGTTGCGTGCCTTTTCTGACGCAGCGGCAGAACAAAAGACTCGCCATGGTGTTGGTGCGGCGTATATATTAAAAAAAAACACATATGGGCATATGGGCGATGCATCACGTTGTAAAGCCCTGCGCCATCAGGGGGCGTTCCGGCGCAAGGGAGGGCGTACCTGCGCAGGAACGAATCCTAAAAGTGTCTGAGGGAAATCTACAAGATGTCAATCAGTCACTTTTAGGACAATGATGCATGACTCAAACCCTGCGCGCTTGAAGCCGACGTACGGCTTGATGCAGCATTGGGGAGATAGGGTACCCCAGAGCATTGCTGGAGCTGCGCCATCGTTGGCACGCAACTCCAGCAATGCGCTGCCTTTACGGCACAGATGCGTAAGGCTTCTGTGACGTTTTGGGCCAATGGGTGGTGGTGGCATGGCACACAATTACTGCCGCATCCCTGCTACTTTGCAGGGATGCGCCGGTAATTGAAAATATGACCCTTACTGTCTAGCATTACGCAGTTCTTTTCTTTACACTACACTCATACATAATTTCTCAGGCCAATGAAATGCTTCTGAACACAACATACAAAACAAAGAAGCATAGTAGCAAGCAAGGCTACTGAGAAGGAGAGCAGTGCACCTGAAATGCATAGAAGATTTTGAAATATAATTTACCTCAATGTAATCGGCAGCATTATTGCTCTTGGTAAAGAACAAAGATTTGCAAATAACAGAGCAGGATAAAACAGAGTAGTAAATGTACTACTACTACTACTCACCAAGCCCGGGGACCTCTACGCCGAGCGCGTCCAGCAAGTCCCGCTCCCGGTCCATGACATCGGTCCAGCGGTGGGTGGCCTGGTTATATGTGCGCCGGACCCCAGAGATCTTGTACATGGCCCGGCACACCTTCTCCCACCGCTTGCGACGCTCCCGGATGCCATAGCCGGTCGCGATCTTGCCGCCTCCCAGGATCGTCTTGGGGAGGCGGCGCTGGACATGGAAGATCAGTGCCGCCACTTCCTCCGCGCTGAAGATCTCCCTCGGGACCACTTGCTCCCCCCGTAAACGCCCGCACGGGAGCCGGGCACGGGGTGCGGGACCCTTCCCCTTCTCAGGGTGCTTCCCGGCTCCCTTTACCATGGTCTGGGCAGAAATAGAGTTAAATGATAAACAAGAAATAGAATAGTGAAGAAGAAAAGAAAAGAGTTTAAAAAAGTAGTTTAAAAGTAACTAAAAGCTGCAGAAAACACAAAAATATAGAGCTAGAAAAATAGAGGGATAGATAATAAGTAAAATTAGATCAAAAAAACTTCAAACAAGCAAAGGATGGCAGAGATTGAGAGAGGATAGAGAAAGCATGCCCAGAACCATAGCAATGAATGAGAAACAAGATGGCCGCGCCCGTTCACGACCGCGTGGGTAAGTTCGCGCGAGATTTTCCTTGCGAGTACGCGCGAAATTGTACTAGCGAGCAGCACACTTTGCGAGATTACACATAGCGGGCGGAAACGGAATTACGTCACGCCAACAAGATGGCCGCGCCCGTGTACGACCGATAGGGTAACTTGGCAAACGTATAGCTAGAAGCGCCTCGCGAACACGCGCAAGATCACGCGAACATACACGTCGCAAAAAAAACAATTTTGTATTCGCACGTATTCGCGGCTTCCGAAATCGATCTCGCACGGATTCGCGCCCCAAAAAACGCGCGAAATTGCAGAAAAAAACGATTTTAGCTAAACTGAAAGCAATGAGCAGGTGCAAAAGTTCAAACTTAACATTAGTAACATTCAAGGTAGTGCTTCCTGATGGGCCCCTCCAAAGTTTGCAACTATTCTATGACCCTGCTATGACCCAAACAGCAGGCTCAAAGAATAGCTACAAGTAGACCATAAAGGTCCTGTGAAAAAAAAAATTCACTGCAACAAAAAGCAAATTACAGATAAGGAAGGAAGCAGGTGCCAGCCAGACTGGAACTTTCTAAATAACTGACACATTAATGAAACACAAATTAATTGATGGCAGTTGAAGAAGGGCAGGTGTGCTTGCTTTTTTCAACCACCATAATCTACAGTGATAAATAAACCTAATGGGTGGCAGTGAGGATGTACCAGAGGGTGGCATGGGTGTCCCAGAGGGTGGCAGTGGTGAAACAGAGGGTGCTGTGAACCTGTGATGATAAACCAGACGTTGAAACAACATAGTCGCGGCCGTTGCGAGCCGAAAAGTAAGTTCGCAATTGCGAACTTGTCCCAAAATCGGCGCGAACGCGCGCCAACACAAAAAACGGGAAAATCCGCAAATCCGCTAGAGTTCGCGGATCTTCGCGGATTGCGAATCCGTAAATCCGCAAGTTCGCGTACGTGAGATCCGCTAGATCCGCCCATGCTTAGGTATAGCCCTGTGGCGAACTCCCTACAGGCATCCACTGTAGTGGGGTCATGGGATTAACTGCAGACATTGCTAAGTTACCATTAGTTCGTATATGCTTGACAGCCATTTTGCCGCTTTTGCACGCGTTACTATATGGCTTTATTCTCGTGGATAGACTGCTGGTGCATTTTCGCATGAGAACTGTCTGCCTTTCACACATATATCTGTACAATGTGCTCCTCGTCTTTCACAGCGTGTTCAAGGCCGAAAAACAATGTATGCCGTTGATTCATTTTGGTCTGTCCCACGCCCATAGACACAACATAGAACACAGCTGCACTCTTGAAAGTTGGGTGCTTTTAATATGGCATTGCATGCATGACAAGTCACTTGGAGAGATTCATTCCACCGAAGAAGAGCTCTGCTTGTCCTGGGATATGATTCCTTGCATCTAAACGTAGAGGTATGAGGTCCCCCTGACAAAGCCTAGAGTTCTTCTATACTTATAATAAACTGGCTTATAGCACGGGGAGGGCGGTAAGGCGCTGTTGCCCTGTTTCCACTATCATTATAATATGGTTTCCCCTTTTGTGCTTTATGTAATTGTAACCATGCTGATTATATTGTTCTTATGCATTCTGCTACTAGTATTGGCTCGTGTACTGCATTATAGAGCATTTTAGTTAAAATAAACATTTTAAACTATACCGTGTCTCTGTTTACTCACGTTATGGACAAGTATGAGTGTTTGACCGAAAGAGTGTTCTTCTTCCCGCGATTCCTGAGAGAGACGAAGTGACATGTTCTAGAATGTCTAATCATTGGTAACTTCGCTGTAGTACGGAGAACGAATGAGACACTATAGCTAGTCGGATTGGAGTTCTGGGCACCGAGGTGGGTTTTCTGGTACACCACTACACACCGAAGTCCCGGTTTCTTGCACATAGTTCTGTGTATGTGCAGAATCCCTGCAACACCACCAGGAGACAGCCAACCCCTTGGCCTGCTAGGCCTTTGGTTCTGCGTGGCATGGGGTTAGCCGCTGGATGAAATAACACTAAAGGCCAGGTCCCTGGAGCATATCCTAAAAGTATGAGGGGGCACACAAGCCCCTCTCATAGAGCTTATGAAAGCCCCGGGGACCGCTATTTCCATAGGCATGCTTTTTATGTATGCGGGGGTGTCCATCCAGCACCTCCGTGCCCCGGGCAACAGCCCCTCTCAGGGCAAATGTTTGTAAAATAATGCGGGGGCCCTGTGACCCTCCCCCCCTATAGACCTGGGGACCGCCACCTCCCAAGGGCATTTCAAAATATGTGTGCTTGGGGCAAATTATAGTAAAATAATGCAGGGGTCCTGTGTGGGGCCCGCAGTCCCAGGGAATGCCCCCCTGGGCTACTTACAAATATGTATGCGGGTGGGCCAGCACGGGCCCCCAACAGCCCTGGGGACTGCCACCTACTGGAGCTAAACATAAAAATAATGCAGGGGACCACGCCATCCCTCACATCCCTGGGGACTGCCACCTCCCGAGGCTAAGTTGTACGATGGAGGGGGTCGGCTCCTGCTACCACCAATGCGCCCACCCTCGGGAGATAGCTGTTTGCTTGTGCTTGGTGGGAGATGAGAGCTCCCACCAAATAAAAGCAAACATAACTCCGCTTTCTGCATAACAGCCCCGGCTTGCACAAAGTGGAGTTTTCAATTGTTTCTGTACACCCAAATTTGAGTGCAGGGAAATAGATGAAAACAGTGCTCCTGCAAGCAGGCTCGGGGAATGGGGCAGCCAGCCCCCTTCCCCTTATTAAATGAGGCTCTGAGGCATGGGCTACATGGGGTATGTACTGACTCGGGGGGCATGCACACCCTCATTGATTAAACAATATTGTAATTGTATTTATATAGTGCTTACTACCCCTGATGGGGATTTGAAGCGCTTTTTGGCGAGTAGCACACTACTCTGGAACCATAGGGATATATGAAATTAATTTGAGCGGTGGACATGTGTGAGAAAGTGGCTCTATATATACTGGACCAGAATAAGGTACAGTGTGTATAGAGTCCACAAACCCCAGAGGTATAACAGAGGTTAAAGCCAGGTGTGACCTTACTCTCTAAAGTGGTAGCTTGGTCGAGCAGTAAGGCAGTACCAGAGGACACTGAAAGCATTTGTTGTACACACTCAGTCAGCAAAAGGTTTCACAGACTCAAAGACTGAACTCCAGGCCAATTGTTTTTATATCAAAAGATATAGTTGTTTTATTTCTAGAACCAACAGGCATCAAAATAAACTGTTCTCAATATGAGAGGTCTCAGATGAGTACTTTGCAGGAAGGCAATAAACTTTGTAAATACAATAGGTACAGGGGTTGCAGTAGGCAACACAATTCTACACACAATTTAGCATTGAGCTCAATGTATTTCCTTATATAAACACAGTTGATTACTTTGTATATTACTTTGGTAATTCCAGGACTGGCTCCTAGGTTCAGTCCTGGGGTCTAAGCTGAAAACAGTTTAGCAAAAACGTTTTAGGTATTGTAGTGATTTTTCAGGAATAAAAAGCGATTTTAAAAGTTCACACAGAAACTTTTCAACAGAAATCTGGCAATGTTATCCAATGGGAGAAAATTCAGGTTGCAGGTAAAGTACGATCTTGTTACTTTTGCAATCCAGTACTGGGCTCCTGGGACCTGCACTGGGGTCTCAACTTAAAACAGGTAAGTAATTATGTTTCAGTTTTCGTATGATTTTTAAAGAATATTTCAAGTTTTCAAAAGTGGACACTTAGAAGAAATTTCATAGAAAAGCAGACAATGGATTCCTATGGAGAAAATACAAGTTACTAGTAAACCCGCAAGGGATTACTTTTGCGATTCAGTACAGGGCTACAGGGCTACAGGGTACAGTACTGGCTCCTCTCCTGATCACAGGTGAGTATTTCGGAATTCGGATGATTTTATATGAATATTTTACGTTTTCAAAAGTAGACACTTAGAAGATTTCTCGAGTCAAACCAGTCAATGTTATTCAATGGCAGGTAAGTGAGTTACTGGTTTCCAGGTGAGTACTCGACTGGTGAAGTTAAGGTTCTGGGCATAGACTCAGGGGTCCCCCAGAGTCAGGTAGGTACAGTTGGTTCACCCTCAGCGGCACAGGGGCGGCCGGGTGCAGAGGTAGTTAGGCCCAATGTTATCAAATGGGGGACAAGGGGCCTCCGGTTGCTGGCTGCTGGCTAGCAGGCCACGCGGATGTAGGAGCTGGGCTCCTGGTCACTTGCTTAAGACAAAGGGGGAAGCAGGATAGGACAAAGGTGGCACAGCCAGCGGTACTCGGGCGGCTGGGTGCACGGTGCTTTTGAGCCATCGGGCGCTCAATGTTATCCAATGGAAAAGGTAAAAAGGGAACAGAGGCTGCAGGCTCAGGGGCGGAGACTCTCCAGGGGCGACCAGCACGTCGAGAGGTAAGTTGGGATCTTGGAGCACAGGTAGGTACCCCAAAGAGAGGCACAGGGGGCTGTAGGGCGCCGGGTGCAGGGGTGTCGTTGGGTGTCTGAAAAGCTTACCCTCAGCTGGTCGCAGTTGGGGGAGCCCCTGGTTCTGAGTCTGCAGGCATTGTCTGGTTCGTCGAGGAGGGTCTTTTGGCACTGGACTTTGGGTCCCAGTCGCTGGGGGGACGTCCTCGTGGTCTTGGATCACTCGGGCACGGGCCGGGCTCGGCGGGTGCAGAGTGGGCTGGTCCGGAGCTTCCTGGTTGGCACCAGGGGGTTGTTGCAGCAGATCCTCTGCTGATGGGAGTCCCAGGCTTTAAGAGGGTCAAGGCAGGCAGGTCCTCTGGGTGTCCCAAGATTTCTGTCCACTGGAGTCACCGGGCTTTAGGCAGGAGCAGGTTCCAGGATCGACAGGCCGGTAGGGCTGGGGCCAAGTCAGTTGTTGTCGTCCTGTTGTTAGCAGCTGCAGGGCGGGTCCTCTTCCTCTTAGTCTTCTTTCTTCTTTTCTTTTCGGGATCTGAGGAAGGAAGGTTCAGGGAGCCCCTAAATACTGAATTTAGGGGCGTTACAGGTAGGGCAAGGGCAAGGACCAATAGGTCCCTGTCCTGGGGTGGGTACACCCCTTAGCCTGCCCCCCTCCTGTGGGAGGGGGGCAGGAGCCTAGCTGTGATTGGGCAGAGCTCCCCATCTTCAAGATGGCCAGAGTCCTGGGTCGTGCTTCACCTCGTCTCCCCCACCTGAGGGGTGGGGTTGGCACAGGCTGGCACCCCCCCTTCCTGACGTAGTTTTTCCCGCCAGTCTTCCCGCCAGAGTGGTGGTCAGAACTGGTGGGGGCCAGTTGCTGGGTACAGCAAATGGTCTGGAGAAGCTCACAGAGGCGGCATGCCTTTGAAGCTTCCCTCTGCCCATCCTGGGGTAGGAGACCTAGCATCATGCCCAGAATGTGCATTGTTGCATGCCCTGGAGAGCGGGGACGTCTCCACCCAGGGGTCCAGCAACATGTCTGCTGTGTGGCGGCCTCTGCAGCCACTCAGCCCAGATGTGGATTGTAGGTTAGATTTTCAGGGGGCATCTCTAAGATGCCCTCTGGTGCATTTTACATTAAATCCCACACTGGCATCAGTGCGGGTTTAATGTGCTGAGTATTTTGGTACCAAACTTGTCAGTCTTCAGTGTAGCCATTATGGTGCTGTGGAGTTCGTAATGACCACCTCCCAGCACCATATACTCTTAATGGCATCACTGCATTTACAGTGCACAGGAATGGCCCTGGGTACTGTAGGGGCACAGGGCTCATGCACCTGTGCCCACACCTCTGGCATAGGGCACCCAGCTAGAGGGGTGACTGAAGTATGCCAGGGCAGTGGGTTCTGTGGGCATGGCACACAGGGATGGGTGCCATGTCGACTCTTTGTTTAGTGTTGTACTTAGACACTCAGCCTGCAAAGGCAGTGTGTGGGTGTCAGGGTACAGGGCCCCTGAGGGTGGCACAATAAGTGCTGCAGTCCTCATGGGTCTTCTCTGGTCACCATGTCCTGGGTACCTAGGGTACCATTTACTAGGGGCTGATAGGGGGCGAGAGATGCCAATTGAGTTTTAGTTTCAACACAGTTTTTAGGGAAGGAACACAGGCCCTGGGTACCTGGTTGGCAGGAACCCAGGGCACACTCAGTCAAAGTACATCAGCAGTTCAGAAAAAAGTAGGGGCATACCAGTGCAAGAAAGATGGCACTTTCTCACAACATGTGAGTTTGTTATTTGGATGAAAAGAGATATTGGAGAGATAGAAGAGGGAAGGCTTTGCATTTATACAGCACTTGCTACTCCTGATGAAGTGCTGAAGCACTATTCAGTGAGTAGCATGCTACTCCGGAACCCAAAAAGGAATATTGGTGAAATAGTACAGGGAAATATGAAATACATTTTAGTAGTGGATATGTGAGTCTGTTATTTGGCTTGAAAAAGGATAGTGGAGGGATAGAAGAGGGAAGTGTTTGCATTTATATAGCACGTGTTACCCCTGATGAGGCATAAGAGCGCTTTTTGGTGAGTAGCACACTACTCCAGAACACAAAAACAGGATTAGTGGTGAATTAGTATAGGGACATATGAAATTAATTTGAACTGTGGACATGTGAGTCTGTTAGTTAGATTTAACAGGAAAATGTGTTTAAGTGGAGATCATAGCATGAAGGTGAAGGGGGGCTAGAGTCAGAGGGTATCTCTACATTTACAGAGTGGTCCCAGAATCCTAGATGTCAAATGTTGGGATTTAGAATGCTTTGACTTTGAAAACTCAACATCTGCCAGGAAAAGGGTATGCCGGTAATTCAGAAAAAAAAAAGCAGACACCACTAGAAGGATGACTCCCACTACAGAAGAGGAGGCAAACTCTTCCCTTAACCTATTGCAACTGAAGGACCATTTGATGGAACCACCAGCTTGCTGAGCCCTTAGACTCGCTCTGTCCCAGAGTCTCATATACAGCATTTCTAAACAGATTTCAGAATCTCGAGGGGAGATAACATGCCATACACATCCTTTCAGGACAACTAATTTCCCAAGGCAGAAGAAATTTTAGCACAGAAGGTGTGGGAATCTACTTGACTCTCTCTCGCCCGACATCGCCTTCTTCACAGAGACCTGGACCAATGCAATCTCCACCCCCGACATCAGCACCGCCATCCCAGGCGGATACGAGATCGAGAGGAAAGACTGCCCCACCACCCAGGAGGGGGCCTCGCCATCGCCCACAAGAGCACCCTCCGCCGCACCACCTCCAGCGTAACCTTCCCCTCCGCCGAACACCTGCATTTCTAGATTCAAACCACCCCCATAGCCACACTCCAAGGAGCCCCAGAACACCCTTTGCCTCCACCATCACTGACTTCATCGTACCCCACGCCATCGCCTCAAAAAACGACATACTCATTGGAGATCTGAACTTCCACCTCGATAACCCCAGCGACTCCACCTCCAACTCCACTATCCTTCATGACAACCTCTCCAGCATCTGACTTAAACAGCTTGTCAACACACTGACCCAAAGAGCAGGACACACCCTCGACCCCATCTTTGTGGCAGGAAACAGCGTCCAATTCATCCACACAACGCAGCTGCCATGGACCGACCACCACTGCGTACACTTCGCCATCAACAAGCCCAAGGCACCCAAACCAGCCCCACGCCCACCACGAGGGAACTGGAGCAAGGTTACCGATGAGCAACTTAACTCCATCCTCACCCAAGACAACCACACCTGGGCACCCGAAGCCAACATTGCAGCCCGATAACTCCACACCTGGATCTCCAACTGCACAGACGAGCTCGCCCCACTACGCCAACACGACAGACAATGCCCCAGGAAAGCCACCTGGTTCACCACCGCTCTCCAAGACACTTGGAGAAGAACTGGAGAAAAACCAAGACAACCGAAAACCACACCACCTACAAGGACGCCATGACGGACTACCACAACCAGATCAGAGCCACCCAGAGGAACTTCATCTACAACAAAGTCCTGGCCAACTCCAAGGAACTTTTCAGTGTCATTCAAGAATTCACCAACCCACGCAGCAAAGCCACAGATATAACCCCATCCCAAGACCTCTGCGACAAGCTTGGAACCTATTTCCACCTCAAGATCAAAAACTTCTACGACAACTTCATCGACCATCCACCAGGTGTCACAGATGCCCCCGCCCCCCATAAACACCAGCCAGCCCACCATCTCCAACTGGAAACTGATCACAGCCAAAGACACCGGCTCGACCATGAAAAGCATCTACTCAGGCCCCCACTGACCCCTGCCCCCCTCACATCTACCACAGAGCCACAACTGCCATCACACCCAAACTACAACGCACCATCAACACCACCTTCAAAACAGGCACCTTCCCAGACAACTGGAAGCACGCAGAAGTCAGACCCCTGCTCAAGAAGCCCACAGCTGACCCGTTCATTCTCCTGAGGCGGAAGCCGGGAGATTGCGCGCAATTGTATGTGAATTATGTATTTTGAGCACTGTTTTTAAAAATACTCATTTAAATTTTATTTTGACCGTTACTTTCGCATTGGGGCATTTTTAAACCTACCTTCACTCACGCGACTTAGCCGATTAGGGGCAGAGCCGGGCCTCGATCTTAGGAGGCAAAGCTGAAAGTGCGCAGCCATCTTGGGGAGGTTTCTTTCCCAGGATAGGGTGCAGTCTAGTTGCTGAGGCGCAAGGCAATTGGCGCTAGTATTTAAACAGGGACTCCAAGTCATTCGCGAGACCCGTTCATTCTCCTGAGGCGGAAGCCGGGAGATTGCGCGCAATTGTATGTGAATTATGTATTTTGAGCACTGTTTTTAAAAATACTCATTTACATTTTATTTTGACTGTTACTTTCGCATTGGGGCATTTGTAAACCTACCTTTACTCACGCGACTTAGCCGATTACGGGCAGAGTCGGGCCTCGATCTTAGGAGGCGAAGCTGAAGGAGCGTGGCCATCTTGGGGAGGCTTCTTTTCCCAGGATAGGGTGCAGTCTAGTTGATGAGGCGCAAGGCAATCGGCGCTAGTGTTTAAACAGACAGTTATGCCTCCGCGCAGCGGACGCGTTTAGCTGGCGCGCCAACAACGCGCAAATGGAGCGCCTAAGGTAAGCCAGTCAGGGCCCGTCCGGGACAGATCGGCCTAGGGGCTGGCCCCCCTGCACCCATGGGGCAAGAAAGGCATGAGATTAGGTACAGTAGGGAGCAACTACTTAAACTAAGAGGGAGGGAGGACTCAAAATGTGTCCGATCAGACATTAACATGAGGGACCTGAGGCCCTGTACTGGTTGCAAATACTTATTGGCACCAGAGGACCCCAGGGGCGCATTACTCAAAATGCATCCGTTCTCATTGGCATTGCTCAATTGCCGGTCACTGCCAAAGCATGCAACCGAAATCTCCCTGCTTCTGGAGGAACGAGACCTGGATGTGCTCTTCCTGACGGAAACATGGACCAATGACAGTTCAGAGTCTGATATTGTTCGAGCTCTGCCCCCTAACTATGCAATACTGAGACAAGATCGGGTAGACGGTCGTGGGGGGGCATCGCCATTACGTATAAAAATACCTTGGGTTGCAGAACGGAGAAGGTCGCTATTAGAAACGGGACCCCAGGCCGGACAATGCTCACGCCAAAGTCAGTCAGGGATCACCATTTCTAAGTCAGGGCAAGGGAGTTACACGCCAAGATAACCCCTGCTCACCCTCTAGGTAACGTGACGCGAGCAGCAAGGCTAATCTCGGAGGCGATGTGTAAAGCGTTTGCGCGCGCACCCAGCAACAACACCCAAGGCCCACCACAAAGGAAACTCCACACAAGGGCGGAATTTACAAGGGATTATGTACAGGACAGGGCCACCTGGACCACTGTCAGGGGTATGCACTTTTAGAATTAGCACTTGTTGTAGGTATAACACTTAGCATATAAACATATAATGACTGTAGCACAAAAATAGTATATGTAGCACACAACCAGTAATTACTGGTAAAGGGTAAATACCTCCCACGCAACCCTAACCACTGTAGGAAAATCACGCAGGGAACTAGGACCTTATTCTCAAGACCTATAGAAGGAAAACACCATCACCTAAGCAGGTCACATTTAACAAAGGGAAGGAAACCTAAAACAATCCTCTAAGCAGGTCACTTTTAGCAAAGGGGAAGAAACATAAAACACATTGCACATGAGGCATTAAAACACATTCAGAGGTGCAGGTAGAACATTTGCGCAGAAATCACATAAGCAAGTAAACCATAAATTGCGCAAGGTGCACATGGCACAACACTAGAAATGTTCCCCAGGCCAGCTGGCCTCGCAAGGGCTGGAATGCCCTTAGTCCAAAATGTCAGGGCAGGCTGCGCAGGCAGCAAAGAACACAGGCCTAAACGTGGCAACTGCCCACAAAGTGCTGGGCAGTTGTGAATACTGATGGCCAACGTTGGAGCCACGTGGGCTCAAGAACAATGGTGAGGGCAACACAGCGTGGGAGCCTCGGGGCTCTGACCAACTCACTGCCCCTCAAGAACCTCGCTGGGCTCTAAAGAAATATAATGTCACTCAAGAGCCTCTCTGGGCTCTCAAACAGTAAGGTGGGCTGGAGCCTTTCGGGGCTCTAGATCAGATATGGGCTGCGAGCCTCTCAGGGCTCGTGAAACAAGGACTGGCCTCCTGAGCCTCTCGGGGCTCTAAAGCAACTATGGGCGGGAGCCTCTCGGGGCTCGTAAATCACAATTTTCCCCCAGGAGCCTCGGGCCCCAAGCACCAGAAATGCGGGGTCGTTGGAGTCCTTCGTGGACTCGGAATAAACTTGTGTACGTTGGAGTGGCCCGCTGCCAACCGGGGCCGTTCTAAATCAAACAAAAGACCCTGTCCCCGCACTCACCGGGTCTCGCTGGGTCGGGGGCGGGGAAGCACTCTCTGCCGGTCTCGTTCTCACCCGGTCTCCGTGCGGTGGCGGCTCTGCTGGGGCCGCGGGCGGGGCTCCTCTTCCTCGGGGGAGCCTCGCTGGACCCTGACGGCTGCCGAAGACTCCTTCTGCAGCGCGGCCTCCTGGGGGGCGCGCTGCAATTGGCCGGTCGGCCCAACACTTCCGGGTCGCACTAGGCAGCGGCCCGGCAACGTCTGAGAACACTCCGGGGCTCCGGCGGTGAAAACACGGGGCAATGCCGGGTGGGCACCGGCTCCTCTTGATGCAATACGATAAATCGAGGTGGGCACTCGATAATTAAATAGCGAGCACAGCAAATTCGGCAAATGCCGGGTGGACAACCAGAGCGCCCCCAAGCGCTCTAAAGGCAAAGTCAAGCGCTCCCAGCGCTAGGGAGGAAAATAAAGCGCTCCCAGCGCTAGCAGCGAAAATACAGCACTCTAAAGCGGTAGGGACAAAGCAAAGCTCCAGCAAGGTCTGGAGGCAGGCAGGGGGCAAGGCTGGGCCCAGAGCCAGCTCACTGGGTCTCCAGGCAGGGAGACAATCCAAGTGGCGGTCCTCCTGGCCCCAGCAGCAGCCCCCTCAGGATCCTGGAACAGAACAGAGCCTTTCTGGGGACACAGCCCCTTCTTATACTCATAAATCCTTTGTCTCAGGGTGCAGGGTGGGGGGAAACCAGTCGCAGCTGGTTTTGTAGCACCCTTGATGGCCCAACCACCCCTTTCATTCACTGGGGAGGCTAGGGTCGTTAGACGCACCACAGGGGGCGGAGCCAGCATTGTGTGGGGAAAGCCCAGCCCCATCAAGGACCCAGGTGCAGCCCTCCCTCACATCACTCATGCTAATCTCTCCACTCACTCCTGGGCAGACCCATCCAGACTTCCTGGAGCCAGGCTTGCCAGCCAGCTCCAGCCCATCATACTCCAGCACCCTCACTGCACAGACACATCAATGTCTAGAAGTGGCACTTCCCCACTAGACACATACAAGCCGCACATACCATCGCGCAGCATTCACTCTCACGAGTTCGCACATACCAAACTCGAGCCTGCACTCCCCACGCATCAGGAACTACCAGGGACACACACATTCCCCATGCATTCCTATGGGAGGGCAGGCCAGCCTCACTACACGCACGCACTTTACCCTGGGACACAGGGAAAGAGTGCGCAGAGACCCAAAAATCACTAACACAGATCACATACTAAAAGCAAAGAGATTGGGGGTGAACCTGCCAGAAGGGCCAAGTCCAACAGTCGCCATCTCTGGCGCAGAGAGCATGATGTTTGCAATCACTCTGTCTCCGACATGCACACTCTCGGGACTACTGCTGTACCGGCCCCCAGGGGCGTATGGCCAATTTTGCAACGATTTGCCCAATAGCATAATGAATTGCTCCAGTAATGCCCCCAATTTCACTATTCTGGGGTACTTTAACATTCACTTAGATGAGCCAGACTCCCCGGCATGTCAAATTTGAAGTCCGGTTTGGAGGTGCTCCATCTTAAGCAAATCGTCAAAGGGCCCACACACAAAGCAGGACACATGCTTGATCACTGCTACACCAACTTGGACACATTGAACTTTGTCAATTCTATGAGAGTTCCTTGGTCGGACCACACTCTCCTATTCTTTGCCCTGACACCCCAGGAACAGCTAGGACCTGCTAACATAACTAAGAAAGTTAGCCGCATTTGGTCCAAACTATCAACTGAAAAATGGATCTCTAACCTTAACGAAACCATGCCCAAGGCTAGTACTGATCCGCTAGTAGCTAATGCCCGTTATAATCAATGGCTAGAATCATCACTGGACCTTACCCTCCCAAAAACTGAACTCTCCCATCGCAGTGGTGTGAACAAAAAAGCTTGGTACACCCCTGAACCTAAAGCCCTTAAACTGATATGCAAGCAGAAGGAGAGGAAATGGAGGAAAGACTATACAGGATCCAGCAAAGACAGCTATAGAATGGCACTGCACAACTATAAGCATGAAATTAAAGCTACCCAGTCCAACTATTTCCAGGATAAGATTACGTCAGCCTCTAGCGCTCCTAGGGAAATTTTTTAAATTTTTAAATCCCTAGTCACTCCCCCCTGTGTTACCAGTGATCCTCTACTCGCTCATACTCGTTGTAGGGAACTAGCAATTTTTTTTGCCTCGAAAGTGGCAGATATATATTCATCATTCCAGCAGACTACCACGGGGCCACTTTACCCTCTGCCGTGTGGTATGATCAGGCTTGAGGAATTCATTCTGCTCGATTGCCCGAGGGTTCAATCCCTCATAGGTAACCTTAAATCAGGATCCCCGGTAGACGCTGCGCCTCCCACTATTCTGAATCTAGTCTCAGATACTGTGGCTCCAGTTATCCAGCAGGTGAATAATTCCTCATTGGCAGCTGGAGTAGGGCCACCTCGTGGAAACAGGCGAGAGTAAGAGCACTATTGAAAAAACCTAATTTGAACTCAGAAGACTGGGCAAATTATCGCCCTATCTCCCTGCTACCCACCGTTAGTTAACTTGCCGAAAAAACATGTGAACTCCCTGCTAACTACCTTCCTTGAAAACAATAACTCCCTACACTCCACACAAACGGGGTTTAGGTGTAAACAGGGCACTGAAACCGGCCTCATCACAGTAGTCGAGTAAACTAGAAAAATCGTGGACTTGGGAAGTTGTGCAGCAATACTGCTTCTAGATCTCAGCGCGGCCTTTGATACCATCAACCATTCTATCTTGCTTCAAAGGCTGAGCAATATAGGAGTCACTGGGACTGCATTAAGGTGGCTGCACTCCTTCCTTTCCGATAGCTCTTTTACTGTGTTTGAGGACGATGTGGCTTCCCCCCAGATGCACCTCCAGTGTGGCGTCCCCCAGTGCTCATCCCTCAGCCCCACCTTATTTAACATCTATATGAGGCCATTGGCTGAGGTGGTGCTTCCCTGGGGGGTGCAACTGGTGACTTACGTGGACGACACCCAATTGGTCATCACCCTCTCCGGGCAGGATTCAACCTACGACAACCTCTCCTCTTGTCTTAGCAAAATCCGTGAGTGGATGGACGAATCCTTCCTAAAACTTAATGGAGCAAAAACAGAGGTCATGTTACTGGGATACAATGCACTCCCATCGGTGGAGGCATGGAGGCCGGGTAGCCTGGGCCAGGCCCCCCTTCCAAAGGGGCAAATTAAGAGTTTGGGAGTGTAGCTGGACCCAGCTCTGAATTTCTTGGTGCAAGCCAGAAGGTAGCAGCCACCTGCTATGCCTTGATCAGACTACTTAGGAAAATCCTTAGGCTCCTCCCGTTTGAGGCGAGGCGGATTCTAGTACAGGCCTTGATTCTGTCATGCCTTGACTATTCCAATGCGGTCTACCTAGGGGCCCCACAGGGGACAGTCAAGATCCTACAGGCAGTACAATATTGTGCGGCACGGATGTTACTGGACATCCCACGAAGGACCTCGGCCAAAACAGCGGTGGGCCAATTACACTGGTTGCCAGTACAACAGAGGATTGAGTTCAAGGCTATGACCATTGTACATAAAGCTATGACTAAGGATGGTCCAGCCTTGATCCAACCTATGTTTTGTCCTTACCATACCTGCCGTCCCCTAAGATCCAGTAATAGGAATCTACTGGCGACTCCGAGGATAAAGAGAATCCGCATGGGCGGCAGGCGTTTCTCACTACAGGCCGCAAATCTTTGGAACAAGCTTCCTGACATCATCCGCCAGGAAGCGAATCATCTCAGGTTTAGGAAGCTGCTAAAAACCTTTTGTTCTCTTAAACTATCGGAAATGAATGGGTCACTGAAGCGCTGGGATGCCTCCGGGTAGCCATGCGCTATACAAATGTGTAGTCATTCAGTCATTCATTCACAGCTGACCCCACCAACCTCAAAAACTATCGGCCTACCTCGCTCCTCCGCTTCGCAGCCAAAGTTGAAGAGAAAACAGTCAACAGGAAACTGACATCATTCATTGAAGAGAACGCCATCCTTGACCCGTCCCAATCCGGATTCCGAAGCAACCACAACACAGAGACCGCCCTACTCGCTGCCAAAGAAAAGATCCGCACCCTCCTGGACCAAGGCCACTCCGCAGCCCTCATCCTACTTGACCTATCAGCGGCCTTCCACACCATCTCCCACCGCACACTAGTTGCAAGACAACTCAACGCAGGCTTACAAGGAACAGCCCTAGACTGGATCCGATCATTCCTCACCGGAAGAAGCCAAAGGATCAGACTCCCACCCTTCCTCTCCCACCCCACGAAAATCACCTGCGGAGTCCCACAGGGTTCATCCCTGAGCCCCACCCTTTTCAACATCTACATGGTCTCCTTCGCAGCCATCATCTAACAACACGGCCTCAACATCGTATCCTACGCCGACGACACTCAGCTCATCCTCTCCCTCACCAAAGACCCCACCACTACCAGAAAGGAATGCAAGACGTCGCAGTCGGGATGACCAACAGCTGCCTGAAGCTCAAAGGTGAGAAGACAGAAGTCCTCATCCTCAGTACCACCCTTCTGCATGGGACAGCACCTGGTGGCCGACTGGCCTCAGAAACCCACCTACCCCCTCAGACCACGCCAAGAACCTCGGCATCGTACTCGAGACTCATCATTCACCATGAAGCGACAGGTCAATGCTGTCACCTCCAGCTTCTTCAACACCCTCTGCATCTTCCGCAAGACCTTCAAGTGGATCCCCCCTGAGTCAAGGAAGACAGACGCCCTCGCACTCATCACCAGCAGACTGGACAATGGAAACGCACTCCACGCCGGCATCAACAAGTCCCTACTCCGCAAAGTCCAGACAATACAGAACACTGCCGCATCCCCCGACATGGAAATATCAGCCAACACCTACGAAGTCTCCACTAGCTCCCCGTGGAGAAAAGAGTCACTTTCAAAATCCTCACTCATGCCTACAAATGCCTACACAACAACGTACCCAAATACCTCAACGACAGAACCAACTTCCGCGTATCCATAAGAAACCTCCGATCTTCCAACCTCGCACTGGCCGAAACCCCGCGCATCCAGAGCAGGCGGAAGTTCCTTCTCTCACATTGCAGACAAGACCTGGAATGGGCCACCAGCAGACATCAGATGCGCCACCTCCCTGAACATCTTTAGGAAGACCCGGCTCTTTGGCTAAACAGATCTGTTGACCGCCCCGCCCCCCTCAGCACCTTGAGACCCTCATGGGTGAGTAGCATGCTTACAATTCCCTTATTGATTAGGAAAGATCTCAATCCTCCCCAGAAAGCAGAGAAAAAGTGGCACCTAAACAAAGCATAATGGGAAGGTTGTCATTTTATGGAATTCTTAAAGGTATATTTTAAATTGGCGCAGGAATTCACAATCTATTAGGTGCTACAGAGAATGCATTTTTCCACTTTAGTTTTTGCTTTGGAAAATGATTCAAAGCATTGGTTTTTATATAAATTTCCACCATATTTTGCATTACTTTCTCTATAAAAATGTTTATAAGGTGTTCCACAGATCCTGCATCTGCATGGAGAACAAGTTACTTAGCTTCAGCAACGGTCTTTTTGGTGGATGCTACAACTGCCGACCCCTCATCTTGTGAATACCTCCAGGTGCCAGACTGGATTCTGAGTTTTTTTTTCTCTTTGTAATTCCCTCATACGTTGGTAGGTGGAGCCATGCAACTCGGCGTCCAGTCCATCCCACATCAGATGGAGCATTAGGGGCCCCACACAGCCGCAAACTCTGCACGCTGATGTCACTTTCCCTCTAATCTCTAATCTCTAATTCATCAAATGAAGAGTAAGAGTGTGCCAATCTCTATATTTCCCCCCTTATTGGGTCCCATTCTGCAGAAAGGAAGGACGGTGTGTCAGTGAGGAATCTGCAATTACATATAATATCCAACAGAAAGATAGTTACAGAAGGTAAGTAACTTGTTCTTCTAATGGATGCTCCTAACCTTGACTGCTCACCTTGTGAATAGTTATCAAAGCAATACCTCCCTAAGTAGGGGGTCAATGAAAAGCTAAGCCTAGGCTAGATCGGGCAAAATGGCCTTCCTGTCAGAGCTGGCTAGTAGTGCTGCATGAACTGATGCCCACATAGCAGCCTGGCAGATGTCCAAGAGTGATGCGCCATGCACCAGCGTAGTGATGGCAGCCTCTGCTCTAGTTGAAAGCACCTGTTAGCCTTCCAGTGTCTATTCTTTGGGCATCCCATTACAGATCTTGAATTACAGGACAATCAATCTAGAGGTGGTTCCTTTTTTGTGCCTCTTCCCTTTTTTCGTCCCAGATAAATCCAGAGAGCTGATCGTCCCCTATGTTCCCTGGTGCAATCGATATAAAACCTTTCGGCTCTTTTTTAATCAAGGGGATGGAGACTCTTTTTCTCTTTGGATAGATGAGGAGGGGGTAAAGAAAACTGGTAGTGCATTACAACCTCAGGAAGTAAGGAAGCTTTTGTTCCACGACCATCTTGTCCAGAAAAACTTTATATGTGGCTGCAGGACAGAGCTTTTAATGCGCTAATTTGGCGCTCGGAAGTGAAAACTATGAGGAATGTAGCTTTCAGTGTCAGAAGATGCACCGAACAGCTGTGCATTGGTTCAAATGGGACACACATAAGGAAAGTGAGACCAAGCTAACTCCGGCATCAGTAATGGTGTTGGTGAACATATGAATCAGCCCTTTCAAAAACTGCATCATAGAAGGCAATTTAAAGAGAAATGGCTGATTGGGTATTTGCAAGATGGCTGAAAGGTCCGATAGTAACCTTTAACAGTTGCCACAGCACAGCTGTGCAGGGCTAAAGAAAGACAGAATGTTAGCTAACTAACTGTTGAGGTTGTATGTTACAGGGAGAACCAAACAGCCCGTGTGCACTGTTTTTTTTTTTTAAGAACACATTTTATTGTGCCAGCAGCCAAATACAATTCAGTTCGACCAAAATTGTGAGGCAATATCAATGCATTATACCATATATCATTGATGTTGAAATGAAATGTATCTACCCAACATAGAGAAATTACATAGGTCAATACATCATGAACATTTTGAAACATAACCAAGTATGCTGCACCTGGGTTACTGTTGCTCGCATTCATATGGCATAGCCTCAGTACCTTAGGTATTAATAAATCACGTATCTCCACTATCTCCACTATTGTCTGTCTTCCCACAGTCCCAGCCATTTTGTATCTATTCTTATCGGGGTAATGGGCTCTATGTAGAGACCCTGGTAAGCTCTTCTCATCCAAATTTTGTGGTGCTTCTGTGGGAATTCCCGGGCCTTACACACCGGTTGTTTCATACCCATGCAGTGATCTAGCCCCTTCTTCCAGACAGTCAGTGATGGCGGGGAAGTGGCCTTCCACAAGCTTGTTATATCCCTTTTAGCCAGAGTGAGACCTTAGAACAGTAAGTGGCGCTTGTAGCTGTTACTTCCGATCCCTCTGTGAAATGTAGCATTGCCAAGCGTGGTGACATTGGAATGTCCCACCCAACACCTCGATGAAAATTTTGTGTCATACAGTGCCATACAGTATGTAGAAGGATGCCGTTTGCATGTCCACACAGCAGACACACAGAGGATGCCACTAGACCTGCCCTCCATAATCTCTGCCTAGTGTAGTATACCCGGCTTTGTATTTAAACCCGATAAGGCGTAGTAGGAAGGCTATCGACCCGCCGCGTGGGGACGCCAAAGCCTCCGTCCAATCATCTCCATCAATCTGGCCCAGATCTGCTGTCCACTCTTCTCTTAGTGCGTCTAGTGTACTGGAGATGTTAAATACAAGGGACTGATCATGAACACCTTGGCTTCAATTGAATTGAATTCAGGTAGAGCTTCAATATGTGAAATGTATGGGGAGATGGCATGTTGAAATTGAAGGTATTTATAGAACTGTGTGCGTGGCATATTATATTCTATTTGAAGATCTTTAAATGATTTTAATGCCTGTCCCCACTTTACCACCCCTAGTGTAGAGATACCTATGTTATCCCAGCCCGAAAACCAGACAGGGAATCCAACTGGGGCATACAACTATTATTCCACAAGGGGGTCCCCCCCGCCAATCTACCCCACCTCCCCATTTCACGTAGGGACTGCTTCCATATGTAATACCACTCCCGTCGCCGATGGCAGGGTCCGGCGTAGCAGTCTTGAGAATAGCCAGGGCTCCACGGCATAGGCCGGGTCTCATCCGTCACTGTACCACAGTTAATTTAGCACCAGTAAGTGAGAGGCGGCATAATAAGAGTGAATGTCTGCAGTGGCCATCCCCCCAGTAATTAGATTGGAAGCAGGTTCGCAGGGCTACCCCCCCATAGAAACTGCCCCAATGCAGCGGTTACATGACGAAACCACACATTCGAGATTGGATATGGGTGATTCTGTGGCTGATAGAACAGACAAGGAAGAAATACCATCTTAAAGATGGCTGATGTCCCAAATATAGATAAGGGCAAGGGTGACCAAGATTGTATCTCCTCTTTAACCTGTGTCCATGTTGGGGTAAAATTCTTATCCCAGGATGTGGGCTGGGTGGCCGATAAGAAGATGCCCACATATTTCATGCCATCTGTGATGACTGTGGCTTTTGCCCATGGGCCCAGTTCGCCAGCCCCCTTCAGTGGCCATAGGATTGACTTACAGGGATACATGTGTAGGCCAGATGTCTCGCCAAAGACCTGCATGATACGGAGCAGTTGCGGGCCGTCCTATTGGGTTCAGTGAGAAAATACAGAAGATCGCCCGCGTAGAGAGCTATACAATTGGAGACCCCACTCGACCATTCAAAACCCTGCACTTGTGCATCGATTCCAACCCAAACCACCAGCAGCTCCATCGCTAAAGCGAATACGTATGGGGAGAGATGGCAGCCCTGATGGGTGCCTCTCCCAATAAGGAATGTGTGTGAGACTGATCTCACCACCCGCATTGAAGCCCTGTGGCCAGTATATAGCAGACGTATGTATGATAGAAAGTAAGGTCCCATATTAAGACGGCGCAGACGTGCGAATAGATAGGACCAGCTAAGTGAATCAAAAGCTTTATCAATATCTGCTAATAGCTATGCAGCTGACCCCTCGTAGCGGTCAATTGCCACTATGGTATTGTAGACTCTGCGAATATTGTGTAGATCTACCAACTCTGTGATATTCGGTAGTAAGCGATTAGCGAGCGCTTCAGCCAGTATTTAGGCTTCGACATTTAGCAAAGATATGGGGCGGTATGAGGCGTGTTATTCTGGGGTCGACCTGGTTTGAGGAACGTAGTTCCACAACATCCGGAATACCGGGATTAGAAAACTAACCATAGGAAGATCAGGGATTCCACTGTACATGTGTGGGAAACCCTCTTTCCAGAAAGAGAGATTCTTTTCTAGAGTGCCCTCACCCACCAGGGTTACCCCTAGGTGGCATGCTTCATCATTGGGGTTCTCTCAATCCGCTGTGGATTGAGGCGTGCTATTTTATTCCTGTTCTTAGTCGGTATGTTTTAAAATCAGGGGTTAATACTAGGGAAAGACCTAACTGTAATGTGTATGGTGTCCCTAGTACTGGGTTGACATGTTCCTGTGAATAGGAAACAATGGGGTGCACACCTAATGTGTTTTTCACACATGTACGGTGGAATCCCTAATTTTCCCAAGGTTAGGTTTCTAATTCTGGTATTCCAGATGTTGTGGAACTGCATTCAGTAAGGAGGGTGAACCTAACCTTAACCTCTACCTCCCCCCTTTTTTTGACTGCAGGTTTGAGAAACACCACTACTTCGGCGTGTCTCCAATCCATTGGGAGCTGTCCTAATTCCACTGTTGCGTTTCCCACCTCCAGATTGGGAAAAATAGGCCTTAAAGAACTTGCACAGGAAACCATTTGGGGCCGGTGACTTGCCCATGTGTAGATCTCCCAACGCAGCTCCCAGCCCAAGGGCCGTGAGGGGGGTATCAAGTTCAGCTCTTGCTGCATCTGAGAGAGCAACCAGTAAATCATCTATAAAGTGTTGTATCATTTCCTCTGATAGAGTCTCCCTAGGGCCCTATAGCTCCGTGAAGTAAGTTGCAAAGCTAGAGGCGATCAGAGAGGGTTCATGGAGCACCACTCCATCTGAGCCCAGAATGCCTGAGATACTAGAAGGTTCGCCTCCACCCTCTCCAAGGCCGTGCCATTCCAATTTTATGAGTTGGGCCTACGACCACAGTAGGGAGTCCCGATCCCACTTGTGCAATGCCGCACAAAAGGAAATATCGACGTCGCAAGGCATCTGCTTCATAGCCTCCCACAGAGTCTCTGCTAATGCCACCGATCCCACATTACGAGCCAGGTAGTGCTCAATCACCAGGTGCATATTTGTCTGATATTTTTCATCCTGTAGTCTCCATGGTGACAGGTGCCAATGGAAGGCTGGTCGTCCCGGGCCCATCTGGAGCCCAAGTGTTACCGGGGAGTGATCAGATAATCCCCTAGGTAGGATCTCCGCATTCCTCACCCAATCGGCATAACTGGCTCCGGTGCTTGTGTAGCAGTCCATTCTGCTCTGTTTGGTGGGGGCCCCTGGCGCCTTATCTTTCATCATCGTAAGGCCCTGATTTAGCCAATTGATCCGGACCCCTACAGCCGTTGATGTGCCTCAGGTGCACTCCACGCACAAGCCACCTGTTCCGCGCCACACTTGTATGTCAGGAATATGTGGAGGGGCATTTGTCAAATCACACCCGGCTCCTAGGCAGGTATCTTCTTGGGTGGCCTGGGCCAGGGATGAGGGCCCCCACCCGCAAGCCGCATCGGGGCCTAGCCCAGCCACCTCCACAGGTAGATGCACCCTCAACCCCCCACAGTGGGCGCCCGCCTGATGCAAGACGTGTGTTTTACACCCAAATTGGGCCTCAGGCGTCCAGCTCAGCTGCCCCCCACTCCTTATTCCGCCAGGGCGGCCTCCATTTCCAGGGCCCCTCGTAACATCAGGAGGCTTTGATGGACTGGCGTGTTGTACCCCGTCTGGGGGCCCAGGACCCTTCACCACTGCGGCGCGCCTCCAGTCATGCGGCCCAACTGGTCAGCACAGTGACCGAACGTCGTTGGCCACCCAGGTACAACTAATTACGGTGTACATCAGCCCCCATATGCATGCCTCGGGTAACAGGCCTCCAGCCGAGCCCGGCGACGACCAGGCCCCAGCCAAGGCTGGCCAATATCTATCCCCTCAGTCACCAAATCAGGCAGGCCTCCTCCCCTCTGTCCATGTTCGGGCTCCGTGAGCCAATTCAGCGATGTCTGTGTGCGCGGCTCAATATAGTTGTCAAGCCGTTCGGAGATGTCTTTGAGCACGGCCCGATCCTGCCCCCGATATCTGGAGACACCCCCTTGGGTGCCTCCTCGGCTCTCCTCATGCCAGGCCACCTCCAGACGTCTCAACATCCTCCTCCCCAGACCGTCCCTGCTGCTATCCAGCCGCACCTCATGGCAATCTCCTCGGGGAGCGCGCCTCACCTCTGGGTAGCTGCAGGAATAGTCTTCCCCAGAGATGACGCGGGCTCTGGCTCTGCTGCTGCAACATCCTGCTGGGAGATGACCGCCCGGGTCTCTTTGCCGCCCGCAGGTCTTCAAACTCGGCGTCACATTAATGCCACACCACACAAGCAACCTTCGCTCTGACCCTGCACCGCCTCAGTTCTGTCTCGCGGCGTGCCATAGCCCCCACAGACACCATCAATTCAATTAGGTAGTCCCAGTAGGGGGCACTGAGTGTCTTTGGGAGGCCGATGGAGAAGGATATATGACGGATATGAAGTGGGGCTGCGGGAGCTCGCCTACAGCGCGTCCGCCATGTTGGACAGCTAGGCCACACCCCCCACGTGCACTGTTTTGATGGAGGGATGTCCATCTGCCAAGATGACCCCAACTACTTCCAGAGGGAGAATGAAAGCCATTAACTGTACTGCTCAATCTCCATGCATGGAGGTGCCAGTTGTGTAGGTTTGCGTGCAGGACTCTGTTCTGCTGCTTTGACAGGAGATCCTCCTGAACAGGCAGTCAGATCGGGGACCTATACTCATGACCAGAAGTTCTGGGTACCTTACTCTCCTTGCCCAATCTGGAGCCACTAGGATGAGAAGGGACTGGTAGCTCCTGATCTTCAGAACGTTGGGTAGGTGATGCAGGAAGGCGTGTAGGACTTATCCTGAACTTGTGCTTCTGGAGGAAAGAGTTCAGAGGGTGGAAATAGAGGATAGGACTGATGCCTCCATACGTCTTTGGCACCAAAAAGTAATGGAAATAGCTACGAGTCTGATGCTGGCACCCTCACAATGGCTCCCTTGGCCAAGAGAACTTCTCCTCGTAGAGTGGGCAGTTGGCCCTCTGGGAGGCATTGCAGTGTAGGAGTCATATCAAGAGGGTTGGTCATGAAGGGGACGGAGTAATCATTCTGAACAATTTGGAATACCCACTGGTATGATGTGATGATACTCCACCTGGGGAGGTAAAAGGTGATACCACCTCCAACTGGGCAATCGTGACCACTGAGGGCAAATTAAAGCAGTTTTGCAGTAACCATGGAAGGGAGGCAGAGGTTTGGGTAGTTGTTGACACAGGGGTCCTGGACGCTGATGGGTGGAACACCCACCTCTACTTTGAAAAGCTTGGAAGGCCTGCTGCTGCGAAGGCAATATCCGACACTGCTTTTGCTTGAACTCCAGGCCACAATTTTGATTGAGGTTTGTTTTTGCTGCAATCCTGAGGCCAAAATTGGTTATTTTTGTTTGCATTTTGGTCCCAGGAAGCTCCTCTAGGACCCCCCTCCATGAGGTCTAGGGGGGGCAGGGTGTACCTACCCTTCCCCCTTATGTTAATATATTTTTTTCTAAGTCCCAGAATCCTATATTGGCTGCCAGCAACATTTTTCTCATGTTGATGGCGGATATTCAGAGGTTGTACGACGGTACAACGCTGGTAAATACATTGCATGGCTTTACCTCAAAGTTTTTTCCTCACACGATTATGTATTTACATCGAATGCCAATACCACGCATTGTTTTTATATATAAAAGCAATGTATTTGTGGGGGAGACCGCCACACCCCAACTTACCTTAAATTTGTGGTATTGGTATGCACTGTAAATGCATAATCGCGGTAAAAAAATGTGTGCTAAAAAATGTGAGGCAAATCCATGCAATGTATTTCCCTTGTTGTAAAGGCTGTTTCCCCTATTCAGAGCGTTTGCTCCCATGGGACTCTAATTCCCGGGGGAGCAAGAGGCCCCAAGGGAAAAGCAGCCCCCTGAGCCAAGCAGAGCGTTCTGTTTTTAAAGTGGCGCTCCCACAAGACTCTCGAAGGGCTCTTGCGGACCCAACCTACCAAATATACAAAAATATTTAAACTTTATTTCTCAAAAACTACTGAACAGATTTACACCAAATCAAAAACACACAATCTATGTACCAAGATCTAGCTTACTGCCACATTTGGTGTTATTCCGTTTAGCAGTTTTTGCTATAGCCCTGTCTATAGAAGCCTATGGAAAATGCATGGTGATTTTGTGCTTTGGGACGCCCCTTTTTTATCGTCTCCCGCTTGACTGATCATCCTGAAACTTTCCATGCTCAAAAAATAGTAGCACCCTTTTGGAAAGTTGTGTGGTGATTCATATAACTGGTCCATTGTTATTAGCAACACAAAAAAACGATTTTCCTATGGAACAGCTCACCTAACTATAACTACGCAGTGGTGACTAATATATATATATATATATATATATATATATATATATATATATATATATACCTGCTCTTGCTTCAATGATACAAAGCAGAATTGCTTTTCCTAAGGGGGGCTGCATGTCAGCAGCTCCCCATGTGGAAAGTCAATGCTGGCTCCTGCAGGACTCGGGGAGCCGGCGGGACTGTGAGGGCATTGGGGCTCCCCCCACGGTCCCCAACGGATAGGGCCTGCCCCGGGGGATGGGGTCCCCGAGGCAAAAAAAAAATTATATATATATATATAGACCGGCCGGGGGATGGGGTCCCCGGGGCCAATAGAGGCCTCCATAAAAAAAAAAAAAAAAAATGTGGCCATACCCTGGGGGATGGGGTGGAATTGGCTTCGGGGGGGGGGCACAGGCAGCCCCCTACCCGTTTATATATATATATATATATATATATATAATACACATATATATAGAGGTTGATTTCAATGAAGAAATAAGAGACCAGAGGGGGTGTCAAGGGAACAGCAGGTTTAATGAGTTGCTGGCAGTGGCGGTAGATGCATTTCGGCGGTAAAAGCCTTCCTCAGTACCCTGCACTGCAGTTCTTCCCAAATGATGCTCAATCCTGTTGAAAATGTTCGTCTGCAACTACATACTCCTCCCCCTTATGTGGTCGACACACCTGGGCAGTTCAATTGAAGTCCAGAGAACTACCATTCCCAGCATGCACAGTCTCGGCGATACCGGGTAGGTGGCGTGGGCGAGCAGATCAAAGACCGTAGGTCTGTGCAGACTCCAGGTGAGTGGAAAAAACCCCATTGCAGCTCCTCAAAGTTCACGAGCGTGCCCCTGGGCCCCCTCCATTGCTGCCCGCCGTTTCTCACCAGAGTCAATCCAGGTAGGAGCTGCCAAATGCGAGGCGTGACGGTCAATGGAGGTGAAATACCCCAGTCTTCCTGTTTCCATCCGAGAGTTCGGGCGGTCACCGATTTTATTGATTCCTCAATTGTTTGTAGCGCTGGAACAGCGAAATTGCCAGGATTAAATCGGGACTCTTGTGGGCAGGGTCTTCTTTGTTACGTCTCTGGCAGGAGTAGAATATATGGAGGTTGATTTCAATGAAGAAATAAGAGACCAGAGGGGGTGAGATGCATTTCGGCTGTAAAAGCCTTCCTCAGCACCCTGCACTATATATATATATATATATATATATATATATATTATCGTACTTCACCAAAAAGCTCTTCCAGTAAGCAGATGAACACGCGGACCCAGAGAGTTCTTTGTGCCAGTTTTTATTTTTTCAAACACCCTGCATCAAAGCCGCCATGACGCGTTTCGGTCCCACCTGGACCTTGATCACATGACGCGTTACGTTAGAAAAGACGCCCTTTTAAAGTGCTAGTGCTATTGCCAACAGCTGTGTCAAGATATATAGAGCCACAAAAGACAGACTATACACATTAGATCTCGGCAAAAAGTGCACAGTAAATGATACATTCGATTATCTCATTTCTACATGACATAACAGCCTGAATAAGTACTCACATTTGCCAATAATTTCATATCTATAATAAATAACCATGGTAAATGGATATAAATACATAAATATATAGCAATGTTTAAAAACATAAATATTTCAATGAAAATATTTATAAAATTGATAAACAAATTCACAAAGATCCACCAGTAAAATGGCGGCAAAAATGGGCGAAATTTGGCATATGTATGAAAACCCTAAATCCATATATCCATGTATTAATGGGGTTTTAATGCCATAGACGTCCGTTATAACGGCGTCCTTCAATAGATCCCCATTTACTCACTTGATACCATGATTATAATAATATCAAGTGTGAGTACATGGAGGCTGCCATATCTGATTGTGTGCATAGTCTCCCCTATCACAGGGTTTCCCAATATAGCCCAAGTGGGCAAACACAGCTGGCCAAGAATAATTTAGCAAAAAGGGCAATGGCCGAACTATTGGCAAAAAGTGTTCCCCCAACCGCTGATGCAATTAGAGGTTTTTGCTGAAGAAATTAGTGTATCCTAACCAATATATATATACCACCCAAGTGAATTACAAAATTTTTAAATCATCAAATAAGATGATACAGTGCACGGATTCTTTAACGTTTCTGAGTGGAGAACAAAGCCAATGCGGTCAAAATTCATAAGAGCTAAGATTATTGTAAATACACCTAATTCATAAATAATTCATAAGCATGTGTATAAATCTTCCGTCGCATTCAAACCGAACGGAGACTAGTGTTTAGCTATAAAATATATTTGGTCTCTAATGTACGAAGTGCACTCTCCCGATTGCCCCCTCTACGGGACAATGGTATGCAATCAATAGCAAAGTAATTCATCAGGGTCGGGTTGCTATTGTGGAATGCCTCGAAATGCCTCGCAACTGGATATGCCTGATCTTTGTTCACAATTGCACGAATATGTTGAAGAACTCTTCTGTGCACGGGCAATTTTGTGCTGCCCACATAGCGTAGTGCACATGGACATTCTAAAACATATACAACATATTCCATTTTGCAGGTGATTCTTTTGGTGATTCTGACAGGTCTAGGTAAAAACGGGGTGTTGTACGTTTTTACATTCTTTGCATGGTTGCATGCCTTGCAAATTAAACATTTGAAAAACCCCTTTTGTTTTGATAACCAGTTCGAAGGTGATTTAATCTCAGGGTTGCTTTTTACAAGACAATTCCCCATCGACCTTGATTTTCTAAAGGTGAGTTGTGGCAACCGATTATGCTGAGTTAAATCCTCTCCAATTATAGGGTCCCTTAGGAGTAAACCCCAATGCCGCTTAAGTATTTGTCTAATCGCGCCATGTTGTTTACTAAAGGCCAAGATGACTCTGACCTTAGACGACTGAGGTTCAGCCCTACTTGGAATTGTTTCCCCTGGGGTTAATGCCTGTTCCCTGCTTAGGTTTTTGGTTTTATTAAAGGCCTTGTCTACCATAGATGCACCATAACCTCTCATGAGGAATCTCTTTTTGCACGCGTTCTGGGCAAGTTTGCATTCATCTTCACTGCTGCATATGCGCTTGATTCTAAGCATCTCCCCATAGGGGATGCTGTGAATCAAGTGCTGGGGATGATGACTAGATGCATGCAACAGCGAGTTACCCGCAGTGGGCTTGCGGTAAAGTCTAGTGGATAAGGTGCCATCAGATATAAAGACCTCCGTATCCAAAAAGACAACAGATTCTTTGCTCATGTGAGCAGTAAATTAAAGGTTTAAATGGTTGATATTCAAATTATGGACAAACTGTATGGCCAATTCATCCGACCCCCTCCAAATTAGGAAGAGGTCATCTATATATCTTAGCCATAGGGGAACATGATCTTTCAAGGTGTCCTCATATTGCCTTTTGAGGACCTGCTCCTCCCACATCCCCATATGCAAACAAGCATAGCTGGGGGAGAAGCAGGCCCCCATGGCAACTCCCCTTATCTGTTGGAAAATAGTATTGTCGAAATAAAAGTAGTTGTGCTCTAAGCACATCTTGATCATATCAACAAGCATCCGGTTGTGTAAAGAAAAACATGCTGGCCTGCGATTTAGGTAGTGTTCAACTGCTTTAACTCCATCAATATGGCTGATAGAGGTATATAGGGAGGTAACGTCCATGGTGATGAGTATCAAGTCACTCCCCCAAGAGATATCCTGAATGTTACGCAGAAAATCTGAGGTATCTCTTATGTAGGACGGTAAAGATATGACCCATTCCTGCAGGAAGTAATCCACATATTTGGATGTATTTTCTGTGATACTGCCTATTGCGGAAATGATCGGCCGTCCTGGAGGCCTCTGACTATTTTTGTGGACTTTTGGCAGAAGGTATAAGGATGGGATGACTGGATGATCATTTTTTAGAAAAAGATATTCATCATTGCTTATTAACCCACCACTTTTCCAAGCCACCAACCTGCCATAATAATTCAACCAAGAGGCTTTTACAATCTGCAAATTACTTTGTTTATAGCACGAGATGTTGTTTAACTGTAAATATGCCTCTTCCATATACAACGTTCGTGGCCACAAGACAATGTTCCCCCCCTTGTCCGATTGTTTTATGATGAGGTTCTCATATTCCCGTAGTTTTTTCATTAACTCAATATAACAACGTTGTTTATGATTCAGTTCAACACCATCAAGATGTATACGTTTGTACAAGTCTTTCAAATCCAAGGTCACCTGTTCATGGAAGAGATCAAGATTATCGTAAGGCAGAATTGGCTGAAAAACAGATTTTGGTTTAAAAGGTGTTTTGATAGTGCCCCCCAAATCCATGCCTTCCAGCGCTAAGTCAGTGGTTGTTGCACCTTGCTCATCCTGAAGTTGCTGTAAGTCCTGAAACAAATAAACGTCCCCAGCTAACAATAAAGGAGGACTCAAGGCGATATTAGTTACATTTGGAGATACTTTTTCCGCTTTGAGCTTATGAAACTTTCGGAGTTTTAATTTACGAATAAATCTGTAGACATCCATCCGGGTCTCAGAATAATTAAAACTGCTTTCAGGACTAAAAGATAAGCCAAGCGCAAGGATTTGTAGTTCTGCCTTATTAAGGATTACATCGGACAAGTTAATTACAGTGTTGGACATCGTGTTAGAGTCTATTTCCGATTCCACCTTCCTCTCATTGCTTTCTTTGGATATATATATATCCAAATGTACAACTCGGCAAATTCCGAGCCGCTTTCACGGCGGGCAACGCGGCAGGGACGCCACTCCCAAATACACCAACACATCCAGTAACGTTAATCCAAATAACTCACTGGTGCCGCGGCCTCAATTAAAAAACTGTGTTTATTTTAGCAACGGGTCCCCTATTACATCATTCATGACATGGTCAGTGACATCACTGATGACATCTCAAATTACATCACTGATGACATTATCCAGTGAATGTGGTTTGCTTCGTTATTTAAATATGCATTATATATATAGCAATTTGCATTGAAGAATGAGTGGATATATAAAAATAAATATTTGGATGGAGGATTTAGTAGCAATGTAATTGACTGTTTACTTTAACAATGTATAGTGTCTCACTAAATATAGTGGATAGTGAGTAAACTGTGTGAATATCTGTATCACTTTGTCAGTTGTGTAAACTGGTTCTCCAGTTGGTTACTAGCTATGTGAAAGTCTATATTAGTTATTAATTAGTTAACTGAGTATTTGTATGGGAGAGTGAATGTGTGTGTGGTTCGGTGGGGGGTGTGTGACTGCCCAAAGATGTGTGAATAGTTGATTCAGTAGATATATGAAGTTAAAACTACATGTTATAACAGTTGTTTGGGTTAGTGAATATCTTTATGGGTGTGGTGATGAGCAAATATATTTCTCAATGGTACATGTCCAACAAAGTAGAAAAATAAAAGGCAGTGTATGTGTCAGTTGTTGTATATAAATAAGTATTCATAAGACTCAATGATTGTGTAAGTGACTGTATGGATAACTGTATACTTGTAATAATGATTTTATAATTCACTAAGTATGACTTACTATCTAAATGAATAGAAGAAGTGGTGTTTGTATAAGTGTTTTGCTAAGTAAATATGTAAGTATGATCTATTGTTTGCATAAGTGAGTAGGATGACTTCATATGTGAATAGGATGCGTGCTGTTGTTTAATGTCGATATAGGTGTATAAGTATTTTTGATAGTGTTCTATTGTTCATTGACAGCATGTGTGATTGAATCCACAGGTAAGTGATTAGATGTGTGTATACATCTAGGAATCACTGAGTGGGTTTTTAGATACTTGTATTGCTGTGTCAATGGATTCAAATATGATACTCTGTATTTTACAAAGAGTGATGAAAGATTTTACTAGTGTATGAAAAGGTGTAAGTGATTGTCAGGTGGATGATGTCATCAGTGATGTCATCAGTGATGTCATTTGAGATGTCATCAGTGATGTCACTGACCATGTCATGAATGATGTAATATGTGACATCATCAGCAGTGGATTGCGGGTGCGCGAAATATAGTTAGTACAACTAACTATATAGGAGCAATTTCAATGGTTTTGTATGAGTGAAATGTCCAGCTAACTATAACACCCCCAAAACTTATAGTTTATTGAGTGAATTTCAAAGGTTTTTTAAATGCTAATTCCTAACTATATAAGGCCTGAAACCTAGGTTTTTTTCTGTGAATTTGCAAGTTTTTTTTAATGCTAATTCCTAACTATATAAGGCCTGAAACCTATGTTTTTTTCAGTGAATTCGCAAGGTTTTTTAAATGCTAAATCTATTAGCGGATAACGTTTAAATATGTTAATATCCTTGTGGGACCACCTGAGCAGCCCTAGGGGGTCAGGTTGTTTCTACCCTGCCCCCTTTTTGCATTCTACACGTTTGTTGAGTGAATTTCAAAGGTTTTTTAAATGCTAATTCCTAACTATATAAGGCCTGAAACCTATGGTTTTTTCAGTGAATTTCAAAGGTTTTTATATGCTAATTCTTAACTATATAAGGCCTGAAACCTATGGTTTTTTCAGTGAATTCGCAAGGGTTTTTTAAATGCTAATTCTATTAGCGGATAACGTTTAAATATGTTAATATCCTTGTGGGACCACCTGAGCAGCCCTAGGAGGTCAGGTTGTTTCTACCCTGCCCCCTCTTTGAATTCTACACGTTTGTTTTTCTGCTTCTTTTGTGCCTCGGTCTACCTAGCACAAGATGAATGCCAACACTTCCTGGTTAGAAGTGTTGACAGCCAATGAGCATTCTGCTTTCCTGTGAAATGCATGCTGATTGGCTGCCACTGTCTGCCAACACTCCAAACCAGGAAGTGTTGGCAGCCATCTTGTGCCTCGGTAGAACCAAGGCACAAGAAAGCAGTGAAACAAAGGTGCAAATCACGCAAAGGGGGCAGGGTAGAAGCACCCTGACCCCCTAGGCCTGCTCAGGGGGTCCCACAAGGACCCCCCATGCCCAAAAATATTTTTTTTTTGGGGTTTTCCCCGTGGTACACTCAGGGTACGCGTACCTGTAAGCGTACATGGCATCGCACCCAGTGCGTACTCCGCGAACTTTTAAAAAAAAAAATATTATTTTTTTTGCCCTTCAGGGTCCTCCTAAGCCCCCCTGAGAAAACCTAGGGGGTCAGGGGGTCTCTACCCTGCCCCCTTTTATAGTGTTCCCCTTTTGTTTTTCACCTCTTGTGTCTCGGTTCTACCGAGACACAAGATGGCGGACTCCCCGGACCGTTTGGAATGTTCACAGACACTCGAAAGCCAATCAGCTTTCCGCTCGCGCACTTCCGTGGCGCGCCGGGTGTGCTCCCCGGTACGCGTACAGGTAAGCGCTCGAAGCGCGCATATAGATATATATGTGTTTTTGAAGTTACTTTTCATAACAACCACTGGAGCAATTTTCACCAAATATAGAAAAGGCACTTCTGCGTACTAGTCCCTACAATTTTGCAAAGTTTGGTGTAATTCCATTCAGCGGTTCGGGCTGCAGCCTTGTCTGAATGTCCTATGGAAATTAACATGGGGAAAACACGTTTTGGGACCCCCTTTTTTCTCGGCACCCGCTTGACGAATCCCCCCCAAAACTTTCAGGGAAGGAGCAGAACTGAGCTGGCCTAAATTTTGGAAAATTTTATGCAATTTCCTCAATAGGCGCCAAAGTTATTCCCAATAGAATGTTGTGGATTTCCTATGGAAACTAGGTCCTAACTATATATACCTACTGGCTATCGCCAGTAGGTAATATATATATATATATATATATATATTGATACCCCTTGGTTCCTTTTCGCCAGAATTTGCAGCGCTCTCTCGCCGGTTTGTAAATCCCCGCGGCAGAAGCACGCCGCATTTAAATCCACAACCAATTCCCCCAGCTTGGAGAAAAAAGGGACGAACTCGCGTTTGTCTTCATTTATGTGCTTTTTTATTTAATCCTCACAGCATGGAGTTTCTCTAGCAGGCAGTCACAAATTTACGCGTTTCGGGATAGCATATCCCTGGTTCACGATCAATTTGGCTCCAGGCTCTCAGTCTCAATATAGTGAGTCACATTATTACATCATTTCCTGTTTGATGTTATTTTGGCCCTCGGCCTTCTGAATGATGTAATTTTTTGCAATTTTTTTAATACATTTTTTTATCCGTCTGCATAGCCTATGTCCTTCTGCTGCAACTGCCCTTTCCAACGCTTGATTGGGTGTTGTGATTGGTGCTGTGGTTACTGAGATTACCCGCCTCAAAGGTTTGGGCTCTCTCTTTATAATATTAGTATGGATATGTATATATATATATATATATATATATATATATATATATATATATATATATATATATATATATTACCTACTGGCGATAGCCAGTAGGTATATATAGTTAGGATTGTTTTCCATAGGGAAATCGCAACATTCTATTGGGAATAACTTTGGCGCCGGTTGAGGAATCGTCCTGAAATTTTCCTTAACTTTGCCTCGCGGTGCTTCGCTCCTTCCCTGAAAGTTTGGGGGGGATTCGTCAAGCGGGGGTCGAGATAAAAGGGGGGGTCCCAAAACGTGTTTTCCCCATGTTAATTTCCATAGGGCGGTTGGACTCACTTTTAGCCCGAACAGCTGAATGGTTTTCCACCAAACCTGGCAAAATTCTAGAGACTGGTAGCCCGATGTGCCTTTGCTATGTCTCAAGATATGTGCTCCAGTGGTTTTTACGAAAATCAACTTTGAAAAAATATATATTGGGCTACATTGGGCTATATATATGTTAGAGCCCAAATGTAGCCCAATGTAGCCCAAAGATGGCCACCAGAGACAAAAAAAAACAAATGTAGCCCAAATATCAGCCAGATGTAGCCCAACTATAGCCCAATGACAGAATGTCCCAGAGTGTTCTAAAGAACAACTAGAACGCTAACAGTCTTACTTATGACAAAAGTATGGCACACCTGAAGTCATCTTCTTGATTGGAATAAAGTGGTAACACTTAATACATTTAATTTGAAAAGGAACAAAATGAGGGGTTTCATTTTGCCATAGAAATTTTATATATATATATATTCACTGAAAAAACCATAGGTTACACACCAGTTATAGTTAGGAATTAGCATTTAAAAAACCTTTGAAATTCACTGAAAAAACCATAGGTTACACACCAGTTATAGTTAGGAATTAGCATTTAAAAAACCTTTGAAATTCACTGAAAAAACCATAGGTTTCACACCAGTTATAGTTAGCTGGAAATTTTACTCGCATAAAACCATTGAAATTCCCACGTTATAGATAGTTGGACTCACTATAACTTGCACGTCTGCAATGCACTGCTGATGACGTCACATATTACATCACTCATGCATATATTTAAATATTTAAACATTACTCGCTAATATATGTATTCACTAAGATACACTTAATAAGCCAGTTAACCAATCAATTTTTTTTTTAAAACACTGAAAAAACCATAGGTTTCAGGCCTTATATAGTTAGGAATCAGCATTTAAAAAACCTTTGAAATTCACTGAAAAAAACATAGGTTTCAGGCCTTATATAGTTAGGAATTAGCATTTAAAAAAACCTTCGAAATTCACTGAAAAAAACCATAGGTTTCAGGAGTTATATAGTTAGGAATTAGTTTTTAAAAAACCTTTTAAATTCACTCAAAAAACTATACGTTTTAGTGGTGTTATAGTTAGCTGGACATTTTACTCACACAAAACCAATGAAATTGCTCCTATATAGTTAGTTGTACTAACTATATTTCGCACACCCGCAATCCACTGCTGATGATGTCACATATTAGATCATTCATGACATGGTCAGTGACATCACTGATGACATCTCAAATGACATCACTGATGACATCACTGAGGACATCATCCATGTGACAATCACATACACCTTTTCATACACTATTACAATTTTTCATCACTGTTTGTAAAATACAGAGTATCATATTTAAATCCATTGTCACAGTAATACAAGTATCTAAAAATCCACTCAGCGATTCATAGATGTATACACACATCTAATCACTTACCTATGGATTCACTCATACATGCTGTCAATGAACAATAGAACACTATCAAAAATACTTATACATCTATATCGACATTAAACAACAGCACGCATCCTATTCACATATGAAGTCATCCTACTCACTTATGCAAACAATGGATCACACTTACATATTTACTTAGCAAAACACTTATACAAACACCACTTCTTCTATTCATTTAGATAGTAAGTCATACTTAGTGAATTATAAAATCATTATTACAAGTATACAGTTATCCATACAGTCACTCACACAATCATTGTGTCTTATGTATACTTATTTATATACAACAACTGACACATACACTGCCTTTTATTTTTCTAGTTTGTTGGACCTGTACCTTTGAGAAATATATTTGCTCATCACCACACCCATAAAGAGATTCCCTCACCCAAACTGTTAGAACATGTAGTTTTAACTTCATATATCTACTGAATCAACTATTCACACATCTTTGGACAGTCACACCCCCCCCCCACCGAACCACACACACTTTCACACTCCCATACAAATACTCAGTTAACTAATCAATAACTAATATAGACTTTCACATAGCTAGAAACCAACTGTAGAATCAGTTTACACAACAACTGACAAAGTGATACAGATATTCACACAGTTTAGTCACTATCCACTATATTTAGTGAGACATTATAAATTGGTCAAGTAAACAGTCAATTACACTGCTACTAAATCCTCCATCCAAATATTTATTTATATATATCCACTCATTCTTCAATGTAAATTGCTATATATATAATGCATATTTAAATAACGAAGCAAACCAGATTCACTGAATGATGTCATCAGTGATGTCATCAGTGATGTCATCAGTGATGTCACTGACCATGTCATGAATGATCTAATATGTGACATCATCAGCAGTGGATTGCGGGTGCGCGAAATATAGTTAGTACAACTAACTATATAGGAGCAATTTCATTGGTTTTGTATGAGTAAAATGTCCGGCACACTATAACATCACTAAAACTTATAGTTTTTTGAGTGAATATATATATATATATATAAATATATGCATATATATATATACATATGCATTTTTTTAAGAAGGGGTCAGGCCCTGAGGGATTGGGGTCCCCGGGGCCCAAAAAAAGGAAAAAGAAGGGGGGCAACACATCCCCTCTTAAAAAAAACAAAAAACGCCATTGTGCTGGAGGCCCCGCCCCCTCCCAGCAACACTCTGCAAACGCGTCCTGTGGCGCGTTTTAAATTGGGGAATTAATTCCTCTTCAATACTGGGGGTCCCTGGGGGCCAACTAGCTCACCAGGTACCTCCAGTAAGCGCCACAGGGCTGCGTTGCAGAGAGGTGTTCCAGGCCATGCCCTTTTTTACACCTCTCTGCAACGCAGCTCTGTGGCGCTTACTGGAGGTTCCTTGTGGGCTAGTTGGACCCCAGGGACCCTCAGAATTCAAGGGGACTTAATCCCCCAACTTAAAACTCACCACGGGGTGCGTTTGCACAGTGGTGAAGGGAGGGGGCGAGGCCTGAGGTGACATATGTGCAAACACGCCCTGTGGCACGTTTTAAGTTAGGGAATTAATTCCCCTTCAATCCTAAGGGCCCCTGGGGGCCAACTAGCCCAACAGGTACCTCCAGTAAACGCCACAGGGCTGCGTTGCAGAGAGGTGGTCCAGGCCACGCCCCTTTTTACACCTCTCTGCAACGCAGCTCTGTGGCGCTTATTGGAGGTACCTGGTGTGCTAGATGGACCCCAGGGACCATCAGGATTCAAGGGGACTTAATCCCCCAACTTAAAACATGCCACGGGGCGCGTTTGCACAGTGGTGAAGGGAGGGGGCGGGACCTGAGGTGACATATGTGCAAACATGCCCAGTGGCGCGTTTTACGTTAGGGAATTAATTCCCCTTCAATCCTGAGGGCCCCTGGGGGTCAACTAGCCCACCAGGTGCCTCCAGTAAGAGCCAAAGGCCTGCGTTGTAGAGAGGTGGTCCAGGCGACACCCCTTTTTACACCTCTCTGCAATGTGGCTCTGTGGCGCTTACTGGAGGTACCTAGTGGGCTAGTTGGACCCCAGGGACCCTCAGGATTCAAGGGGACTTAATCCCCCAACTTAAAACGTGCCACGGGCGTGTTTGCTCGGTGGTGAAGGGAGGGGGTGGGCCCTGGGTGACATGTGTGCAAACACGCCCTGTGGCGCGTTTTAAGTTAGGGAATTAACTCCTCTTCAATCCTAAGAGCCCTGGGGGCCAACTGGCCCACCAGGTACCTCAAGTAAGCGCCACAGGGCTGCGTTGCAGAGAGGTGGTCCAAGCCATGCCCCTTTTTACACCTCTCTGCAATTCAGCTCTGTGGCACTTACTGGAGGTACCTGGTGGGCTAGTTGGACCCCAGGGATCCTCAGGATTCAAGGGGAATTAATCCCCCAACTTACAACATGCCAGGGGGCGCGTTTGCAGAGTGGTGGAAAAATGGGGCATTGCCTTTGTCTATCTCTCACCAAACCCACGGTGTGGGTCTTACTGGAGGTAAAAGGTAGGCTAGTTGGCCCCTAAAGGACCCCGAGCAGTGAAGGGGACTTCGGTCCTCATCGAAGAGCATGCCAGGGAGCGCGTTTATAGGGTGGTGGGCGAAGAGGCCGTGGCCTGGTAGGAGTACTTACCAATGCTGCTATGTGGGACTGACTGGAGGTAATAGTTTGGGAAGTTGGCCCCCAAGAATGTCCTTGGGGGCCAACTACCCCTCTTCTTACCTCCAGTAAGTCCCACACAGTGGGATTGCTAAAAAGTCTTCGGAGGCCATTGCCCCCTTTCTCTACCACTCTGCAAACATGCCTAGTGGAAGACTACGGGATAGGGGATGAAGTCCAATTTAGTCCTGAGGGAGTTTGGGTGCCAAGAATCCCTCCTGGTACCTCTTGTAAGTCCTACGAAGCGGAATTCTTGAGCGATGGTTGGACACCCAGCCCGATTTCTCCACCACACTACAAATGCAACTACAAGTTAAAGTTGCATATTTCTGCACCTCTGACTTAGGGGTAGTTTTAGTCCCCCTGCCCTATTATGTACTAGGGCCTTACAGAGGAGGTCATGCTAATCACAGGGGTACCCCAACGCATAGTGTTCCCTAGTGTATGTAGGTGTTTTCACTGTATTCTAAGTGTCTTTTATCATAGCACTGGCTCTAGGCCTGGTTAGTCAGAGTCAGTTACCACCAGTGAAAAAGTTGTGGGCACAGAATGATTTTGCAACAAGACCTCTTTCTGCTCCTCTGTTGGTTCTTTCTGCACATCTCTTCTTCTTCCTGCACTATTCTTCGTCTTTCTGGACTTCTGTTGCTTCTTTCTGCATTTATCTTGCTTCTTTTTGCTCTTATCTTCCTCTTTCTGCACATGTCCTACCTTTGTAGGCATAGTTAGAAATTAGCATTTAAAAAAACCTTTGAAATTCACAAAAAAACACAGGTTTCAGGCACGTTATAGTTAGAAATTAGCATTTAAAAAACCTTAGAAATTCACAGAAAAAAACCATAGGTTTCAGGGACGTTAGAGTTAGTTGGAGATTTCACTCGTATAAAACCATAGAAATGTGTCCGTTATAGTTAGTAGACCTAACTATAACTCGTGCCCCCGCAATGCACTGCTGATGACGTTACATATTAAATCACTCATGACATGCACAGTGACATCACTGATGAAATCACTCATGACATCTCAAGTGACATCACTAATGACATCATCCAGTGAATGTGTGTTTCTATAAAGTATAAAAATATGTTTTATATATATATGCCAAGGTGTATTGAAGTATGAGTGGGTGTATGAGTGTCTGAATGAATGATTTAGATAGCTATCTCAAAAACTATTGAATGGATTTACACCAAATCACAAAAAGCTTTCTGGACCAACATCTAGCTTTCCTGCCAAATTTGTTGTGATTCCATTCAGCAGTTCGGGCTGTGGTCGTGTTAAAAAAATGAAAAAAATCTGCATAGACTTCACATGAGGAAAACGCGCTTTGGGCGCCCCTTTTTTCCCGGGCCCTGCGTGACAGATGACCCGATACTTCCAACACAGCAGCTGAACCTGAAAGGGGACATTTTGTGAACATTTTGTGGAGATTCGTCAAGAGACCCCAAAGTTATTTACAAAAAAAACGCTTTTCATATGGAAACATTGGTCCTAACTAGCTTATATATATTTAAATATAATGAAAAGTGAAGGCGTTCATGGTGTAAACATTCCCAGCGTAAAGGTACTAGATTTACCATGATGGAATGACGCCCGATGTAAAGCCATGCAAAGTAACAACCAAAATACTTCCAGCCATATTGATTCTTTGATTACCCCGATCGGATTAGACTTCAATCAAAAGCAGATTAAAACAATGCTGTATTACACAGTAATAGTACAAAAGTTAATTGATGTGAACTTGGCTAAAGGTTGGTGATAAATTGTACAAAGATCGAACTAAAGAACAATTGCCAGACTAAACCATGTAGGCAGCTTGCTAGAAAATGGAGGTTGGTCCTATAACCACAAAGAGAGACCTAGACTGAAATCACAGACCAGTCAAGAATGTAAACATTTGAGAGAATAAAGTAATGAGTTAAATTTTAGTTTCATTGTGTTCAGATGAGCCTGATGGCTCCCTTTTTGCTCTACCAGTAGGCCAAGATATTTCTACAAAGAGATTCTCTTTTTAACTAGGTTGTCCACTTTCCTACCACTTTTGTTTACAGTGAGCAGAGCCAAAGACTAGCACTGCTAACTTTTCTGCAATAACCACTAAGATATCCTTTTGATCTATTCATGTGCGCTGTTAAACTATGGTGTAAGCCGTCTGGGGTGAAATCTAGCTAAATAGTATGATCTGCTTATTGTGTCATACTTAGTGGACACAAATATTTTTTGTGGTAGAGATTGGGCTGCAGAGATTGCTAAACCCATGTCCACAATATAGTAGCTAAATAACAGTGACACAGACATGCACCCCTATTTCATTCATCTACTAGTAAAGATTTTGTTGTGGTGGTCTGGGAGTAATCTTGCCCCAATTTTAGCCTCATTCAAGTTTCTGAATATAATGCTTCCTGAAGTGAGGTGGGAATACTGCAGTGTTACACTTTATCTGAAATTCTTTCCATGCTCATGCCGTAAAATGAAGCAATAAAATGATTGGGCTTTCTTTGCTTATCCCATGGTGAATCATCACTATACAAGTAAGAATATTATCCATTGTGTCAATTTTGCGCAACAAACAGTTTGATAATTTGGAACAAAATCTTTCTGGTTTGAGAAGGTCTCCAAATCTGCTAGTACTAAGTAGATGAACCCCTTTGCCTTTACATCTAACCTACAATAGGTCAAAGACTGTTCTGCATCACCTGTCTTAAAAAGTCCCCATAATAGGCTTCAAAAGGAAATGTTCATCTGAAATGGAAGTGTGATGGTCACTGGTCAACATTTTGTTATGTTGAGGGGGTGACAGGGTTGACTCTAGGGGCAGTATCTAGGACCCTACACTCAGGGGCACCTGGGGTGTCTAAGGCCTAACACGTGGCCGGGTAACAAATAGAGATGGACGCTAGGGTATCTTTATGGCTCTCCGCACCGCGCCTAACTGGCGTACGTGCGTGCGGGGCCCCTCTTTATTCTCACAGGTCACATGACCCAACGTGGCACGCCTGTGGCGTCACAGGCGTGCGAGACCAGGAACACAACATTCCTCCTAAAACATGAAAAGAAAAACAAAACTTCAACAGTTCAACTTGATGTGGCATAACTGGCAGTCTCTGCTTGAAGTGCTTCAGATCAACATGTGTGATGTGTAATTAGCAACACTCTGGTACAAACAAACATAGTTGTCATCAGAACAGTCTTACGTGAGGTGATCCCGAAGACGACAGGAGGGCTCCGGATTTCTTCTCAGGCTATATTGTGACCTCCCTCGCCTCGGGGTGATGTCTTTACTGGTCCGGACTGTGGGTTGGGGGCTGTCAGCTACAGCATCGAAGACTTCCTGATTTTCCATGTTGCTTGCCTCTTCGTCCACCTCACTGCTGGAGCCTTCTGGAGTAGCATCAATCAATCAATCAATCAATCAGGTCATTTATAGAGCGCACTACTCACCCGTAGGCGCTGGGTGGGGGGGGAGGGGGGGGTGCCGCTACTGCTCGAACAGCCAGGTCTTGAGCTTCTTCCTGAAGGAGAGGTGGTCTTGGGTCAGGCGCAGGTCGGTTGGGAGTGAGTTCCAGGTCTTGGCGGCCAGGTAGGAGAAGGACCTTCCTCCTGTTGTCGCTCTTCGGATGCGGGGGACGGCGGCGAGGGCGTGGCTGGTTGATCTGAGGAGGCGCTTGGGAGTGTAGAAGTTGATCCGGTTGTTGAGGTAGCTCGGGCCTTGGTCGTGTAGGGCTTTGTGCGCGTAGGTGAGGAGACGGAAGGTGATTCTCTTGTTGACCGGGAGCCAGTGCAGATCTCTTAGGTGTCCGGAGATGTGGCTGCGTCGGGGGATGTCGAGGATGAGTCTGGCCGAGGCGTTCTGGATCCGCTGGAGTCTCTTCTGGAGCTTGGCGGTGGTTCCGGCGTATAGGGCGTTGCCGTAGTCCAGTCGGTTGGTGACGAGGGCCTGGGTGACCGTCTTCCTCGTCTCGGTGGGGATCCACCGGAAGATCTTACGTAGCATGCGCAGGATGTTGAAGCAAGACGAGGAGACGGCGTTTACTTGTCTGGTCATGGAGAGGGAGGAGTCCAGCATGAAGCCCAGGTTGCGTGCGTGGTCCGTTGGTTTGGGTGCGGTGCCCAGGGCAGGGGGCCACCAGGAGTCGTCCCAGGCGGAGGGCGAGGAGCCCAGGATGAGGACCTCCGTCTTGTCCGAGTTCAGTTTCAGGCGGCTGGTCGTCATCCATTCGGCTACCTCTCTCATCCCTTCGTGCAGGTTGGCTCTGGCGGTGGCGGGGTCGTTGGTCAGGGAGAGGATCAGCTGGGTGTTGTCGGCGTAGGAGATTATGTTGAGGTTGTGTTGGCGTGCGATGGCCGCGAGGGGGCTCATGTAGACGTTGAAGAGGGTGGGGCTCAGTGAGGATCCTTGAGGGACGCCGCAGATGACTTTGGTGGCTTCTGACTTGTACGGTGGTAGGCGGACTCTCTGTGTTCTTCCGTCGAGGAAGGAGGTGATCCATTCCAGTGCCTTGTCCTGGATTCCGATGTTGCCGAGGCGCTGTACTAGGGTGTGGTGGCAGACAGTGTCGAAAGCCGCGGAGAGGTCCAGGAGGATGAGGGCCGCTGTTTCTCCGTTGTCCATCAGAGTTCGTAAGTCATCGGTGGCAGCGATGAGGGCGGTCTCGGTGCTGTGGTTCGCTCGGAAGCCCGACTGTGAGGGGTCGAGGGATCCATTCGTCTCGAGGAAGGCGGCCAGCTGTTTGTTGACGGTCTTCTCGATGACTTTGGCCGGGAACGGGAGGAGCGAGATGGGACGGTAGTTCTTGAGGTCGGTGGGGTCTGCTGTGGGTTTCTTGAGAAGAGCGCTGAGTTCGGCGTGCTTCCAGCTCTCAGGGAAGGTGGCGGTGTCGAAGGAGGTGTTGATGATGTCCCGCAGGTGGGGTGCGATGACAGCGTCGGCCTTGTTGAAGACGTGGTGAGGGCAGGGGTCAGTCGGAGATCCGGAATGGATGGAGTTCATTGTGCGGATGGTGTCTTCGGTGCTGATCGGGGTCCAGGTGCGGAGGGTGGTGGTGGGAGGCGTTGTTGCGGTTGTGGCTTGCGTTGGTTGGTTGCTGAAGCTGTTGTGTATGTCCGCGATCTTGTTGTGGAAGTAGGAAGCGAGAGAGTTGCAGAGGTCTTGCGACGGGGTGATGTCACTGTTTCCGGCGTTGGGGTTGGAGAGCTCTTTCACGATGTTGAAGAGTTCCTTGCAGTTGTGTGCGTTGTTGTCCAGCCGGTCTTTGTATGTATTTTTCTTGGTGGCGCGGATCAGTTGGTGGTGTTTCCGGGTGGCGAGCTTGAGGGTGGTCATGTTGTCCGTGGTTGGTTCCCTTCTCCAGACTTTCTCGAGGGCTCGACAGTTCTTCTTGGAGCTCTTTAGTTCGTCGGTGAACCATGGTGTTTTTCTGCTGCAGGGTCTGCTGGGCGGGGTTCTCAGAGGGGCGAGTTCGTCCGCGCCGTTGCTGAGCATCTCTCACATAGTCCTCATGGCTGGTGGTTGAATCTAGGCCTGCTGAGCTGGCATCCGCATTGTGCACGATAGGTGTGTGGGGAGTCGATCTCGGATCCAATTCCGGGTGAAATCGCTTGAAGTGGGACACATTCCTAGTCACTACTTCTCTTCCTCTGGCAGCTATTATGCGGGTGCCTTTTACACTGATTACACGCCAGGGTCCTCGTTCATAAGGCAGCCTGAATTTTCACTGGTCACTCTGTTCTTTAATAGCACCATGTCTCCTCTGTTGATCTTTTCTGCCATGGCCCCTCTTCTCTTGCTGGCTTGGGCATAGGCTTTCTGTCTTTTCCTTGCGATCTCGTCTTCATCCGTCGTCTTCGGCGTCCACCTTGGATGATGGGGAATGGAGTCAGTCACTACTCGTCCCATGAGAATATGTGCCGGAGCCACCCCAGTGGTGGTATGAGGTGTTTGCCTGTAGCTTCGTAGGAATGTGAATATGGCCATTTCCACTGACTGTCCTTTGTCATGTGCAATCCGGATGACTTTGTTCAGAGTTCTCATGAAACGCTCAGCTTCTCCGTTAGCTTGCGGCCAGCGGGGGGTTATCCGGCGGTGCCGCGTGCCTAGGGAGCTCAGATAGGTGGCTAACTCTTGGCCTTGAAATGGGGGTCCATTGTCAGTCCGCAGTTCCCGTATTACCCCGTGAGCAGCTATGATCTTTTCCAGGTTGGGTATTACTTCTGCTGCACTGGTATTGGTTATGATTTCGACCTCTGGATACTTTGAGTGATCATCAATCACGACTAGGGTGTGTCGCCCATCCGGGAGACTGCCAAAATCCATGCTAATGCGTTCCCACGGTCGTTGGGGCCGAGGCTCTACTAGGACTGGGGCTTCTCGCGGAATATCTCCCGTGACCTGGCAGGCTGCGCAGGATCTCACCATCTTCTCCACTAGTTCATACATGAGGGGGAACCATACTTTGGTCCTCAAGCGTGCCTTAGTCTTGACCATTCCTGGGTGGCCAACATGGGCCAGTTGTACCACTTGTTCAGTCAATGCCGAGGGTATCACCAGCCGGTGTCCCCGTAATAGGCAGCCTGTGTTGTCTTCGTTCAGTTCTTCTTTTACATGGTGCAGACTTTCCATAATTCGTTGGGCTTCCGGTGTGAGTGCCTTCCAGCTCTCCTTGGCGCGATGCCAGTTTCCTTTCTGAATGGCTTCCCGGGCCCTTTGGAGGCAGACGTCTTGCATAGTGGCCTCTGCCACATCACCTACTGAGAGGGAGCGTGGACATGATCGTGCGGTAACACACTTGACATAGGCTTCCGTGTCTTCAGCCTCCTCCATTTCTTCCGGTGTAGCAGCCCGTGGGTGTCGTGAGAGATAGTCTGCCGGATTCCGTGCTCCTGGTTGATATTCAATTTGACAATTGTACTCTTGTAGTTGCAGCATCCACTTTTCTATGCGGGGTGGTGGTTTCGTCGAGGTCCCCGAGAATAGTGCCACCAGCGGCTTGTGATCCGTGACGACAGTGAATGGTTTTCCATACAGATAGAGATGAAAATGTCTGCAACCCCAATGTATAGCTATGGCCTACTTTTCAATTTGGGAATAGCGTTGCTCCGTGTCTGTGAGTGAACGACTGGCAAATGCCACCGGCATCCAGTCCATGTCATCCCGTTGTTTCTGCATTAGTACTGCACCCAGCCCTGCGGGGCCAGCATCAACAGCCACCAGGGTGATGTTTTTGGGGTCAAAGAACGCTAACGTGGTGGTATCCGAGAGAGCTGTCTTGATGCTCTCGAAAGCCTTTTCTTGCTCCGGTCCCCATGTCCAAGGTGTGGAGTCCTTCGTAAGCTGTCTCAGGGGAATTGTAAGATTGGCGAGGTCCCTGATGAATCGCCCACAGTAGTTGACCATCCCCAAAAAACTACGAACTTCGGTGACAGTGGTGGGAGGTTTGGCTTCTTTGACATCCTTGACCTTCTCCGGGTCCGGATTGACTCCGTCTGCTGAGAAGATATATCCAAAAAACCCTATTTTCCGCCGCAAGAACTCGCATTTTTCTCTATGTAGGTTTAGTCCAGCCTCTCTTAGTCTGCGGAACACTTGTGCCAGTCATTGGTTGTGCTCCACGATGGTGCGAGCGTGTACCATGATGTCATCGCTTACATTGATCACCCCTGGTATGTTCGCAATCAGTTCCTGGATCACATTCTGGAAGACCTCCGCTGCACTGGAGATGCCAAAACTGAGTCGGGTGTACCTCCTGAGTCCTATGTGAGTCGGGAAAGTCGTTATATTCCACGACTCTTTGTCCAACACCAATTGATGGTATCCAGATCGGAGGTCCAGTTTCGAAAACCAGCAGGCTCCTGCCATTTCTCCAATCAGATCATCGATGGTGGGTGTGATGTGACGTTCCCATTTGATGGCAGCATTGGGTAGGCGCATATCCACACAGATCCGGACAGCTCCTGGTTGTTTCGGCTTACGAGTTACCACAATGGGCGATACCCATGGAGTGGGACCTGTAACTTTTTCGATGATGCCGGCCGCCTCCAGCTTTTTGAGTTCTTCTTCCACCAGGGGCCTGAGATGGAAGGCGATGCGACGATGTCGCAGGGCTACTGGCTGCACTGTCGGATCCACATGTAGATGTATTTCACGACCTGTGAATCGGCCTATGCCCTCGAAGATGTCTGAGAAGTCCATTATGAGCTGCTGCACCGATTCTTTATGAACGCCGAATGCAAATGTGACGACTCCAAGGTCCTCAGCAGCCCGGCATCCCAGTAGCATGCCCTGCCCGTCTTCCGACACGAATATATTCGCGGTGATGGTCTTGTCGCCATGGTTGATGGTTGTCCGGAACTTTCCTTGGATTTTGAGGGGAGTCTCCTGACCGTATGCAAACACAGTGATGGGCGAGGGGCTCAGAATTGGAGATCGAGTCATGGTTCTGTAGAGGGCTGCACAAATGAGATTGATGGTGGCTCCAGTGTCCACCACGGCCATATTTTCCTGCTCAGCCACTCTGATGGGGCATTGTGGGAGTTTCCTGGCTCGACGAGTGGCTGTGCCAATCATGTGCACCTTGTGCACCGTCCTTTCCTCTTCTTCGTCATCGTCCATGTCACTTTGACTCAAGTCACCTTCCGGCACTGCGTTTACTACTTGTCGGGGCTTGCGAAACTTCTTCGAGAGGCATACCTTTTCGAAATGGTTGAGCTTGCCACACCCTGAGCATCGCTTCCCTCGAGCGGGGCATTCCGGTGCTGGATGGTTCGGGCCTCCACAGTATCCACAGGGAAAACCGGACGCTCCCGCCTGTGTCCTGGTGGGTTTCTTGTTCCACTTGGTCGGTGAGCGGACTTGGAGCTTGTTGACTGGTTCTGCTTTGACCGGTGCTTGTAGAGCTGCCTCCATGTGGGCAGCCCGTGCTTTGGACAGTTCCTTGGTGCGACCGAGGGTCAAGATGTCGGCTAGCGGTTTACCTGACTCTTCCAATATGCGTTCTCTCAACTTTGCCGAGGCGCAGCCTTGGATTATTAGACCTCGTATTTCCTCCGTGGCGTCCGCAAATCCACAGGACAGTGCCAGTCGCTTGAGCCTGGTGTGATACGTGTCCAACGACTCCTCGGGCAACTGTTGCGCTTGCCTGAATACAAATCTTTCATAGTCCTGATTGGCCATGGGTTCGAAATGGGCATTCAGGGCATTGATGAGTGAGTGGTGAGTTTTGGGGGTTGCCTCTGTGAGCGTCTTGGCGATGGAGTGCACATCCTTGCCACCTAGGTGGAGCACCATGGCTCTCTTCTGCTCTTTATGTACTTTCGTGGCTTCAAAGAATACCAGGAGTCTGTCCACCCATTCTTTCCACTTGGGGGCCAATGACGAAGGTGAACCTTCCACCACGAAGGGTTCAATCGGTGGTATCGTGGCCATGGCGCGACGGGCGATGTGCTGGGCACCGTGTGGCTGGCGAGCTGTGGGGCCCTGCCAGGGGAATGATGGCCACACGGCCTCCTCAGAGATTGTCACCCCTTGTGTGTTCGCCCCACTGCCAGGGCTTGCCCACAGTCTGTGAAGATGGTGGGAGGATGGGTGAGCGTAGGCACAGGTGCTTCCCCCCCCAAGAGCAGCAGAAGACGGTGTGCGCTTGCTCAGCGCCTCCTCCGCACGCACAGGCGTCTGCCGGCAGAATCAGGAACACCGCGTCCGCGCGATGCGTGGGGAACGTCAGGGCGCGGCTCAGGCGCGGAGCTTCGGCAGTGCGGGCCCAGATGAGAGCGCGCTTCACGCACCGGCAGGGAGGCCGAGTGCGGCGCTGGCCAGGGGGCACCATGGCACTGAGAAGAGGCCTGTAGGCCGATGAGGGACGGCAGCGGCACGCCCTGCGGGGCCCTGTGACAAAACGGCAGGTCGGCGGGCAGAGCGCAGGGTTGAAGATCCAGCTCACCTGCACGCCCGTCGGGCGGTGCGCAGCGTCCGTGTGCTCGCACAGCGTGTGAGCGGCCGTGGGGCACGAGCACCGCGAGCAAGGACACACGCTCGCGGCCGCCGCACAAGAAGGCAGGCGCCACCCACACACAGCGAAGGCTCGGCAACCACCCTCGTCGCCAGTTGTTATGTTGAGGGGGTGACAGGGTTGACCCTAGGGGCAGTTTCTAGCACCCTACACTCAGGGGCACCTGGGGTGTCTAAGGCCTAACACGTGGCCGGGTAACAAATAGAGACGGACGCTAGGGTATCTTTATGGCTCTCCGCACCGCGCCTAACTGGCGTACGTGCGTGCGGGGCCCCTCTTTATTCTCACAGGTCACATGACCCAACGTGGCACACCTGTGGCATCACAGGCGTGCGAGACCAGGAACACAACACATTTCTGAGTTGCTTTTACTATTTACTTCAGTTTGTGGAAATATATGCCCAAGAGTTATTACTCGGGTAATGTTCCCTATGTTTACTAACAGACCCTTGTTAATCTTGTTTTTCCTCCGAATCAGAGTGCCCACTGGTTCCATATCTAAAGGCTATTCACAAGGGATAGGCAAAAAATTCTGCTTCGCCAGCAGAGTTTGTGGAGTTTTTCCCTCTCAGGGCTCAGTTTGTAGTGCACTGTTCCGGAAAAACTCCGCCAACTGCTGCATGGCAGATTTTTTCCTCACATGAGGCAAGTCAATGTTAAGTTGGCGAGCGCGAGCGAGAATTTGCTCCCGTAGTGCCGTTTTCCAGCGCTGATACGCCTCCCGGCGAAGTTATCAACATGAGCAGTTCCGGCACGTCGCTACCGTTCAGATTCAGAAAGCTGCTGTAGAAAATGTCCTCAAGCGGCGGAAAGAAGCATGAGCACTTCCGGCACGTCGCTACCGTTCAGATTCAGAAAGCTGCTATAGAAAATGACCTCGAGCGGCAAAAAGAAGCAGCGCCCACTTGCGTGCCACGTGATGCCATTTGTGCTTGTTTTCACAAAGCGGAATAAGCTCCCAGAGCTAAAAATCAGTGTGAGCAGCAGGATGTGTCAAAAATCTGCTGCTCGCAGAACTCTGTGGAATCTCGTGGAGTTTTTAGGTAAAAGGTCCACCTACCCCTAGTATTCACTTGGAAATGCAGGACAGCATGAATATAAAACCAAAATAGCCACCAATAAGGACGTCTGGAATAAGTAACGCACACTGTAGCAAAAGTAAACTTATCATTTACATCATTTGTATCCTTACAACACATACTGTGAGCATGTGGATAATGTTTCCATTGTAATAAAAAAATGCAAGACTATATTAAATCCTGATATTTCTACAATATGAAACAATGATGGTTCGAGTTTGTATACTGTCCTAGTCTTGATAAACGATTCCACTGCAAAAGCAAAGTTCTGTGCACGGGATGCTCGCCTTTGATTATTTGCATTGGTTTCAGCACAACTTTTTGCACACACAACCATACCTTTTTTTGCATGCCTTAGATGCCTCCAGAATGGTTGTCCAATGTTGTACTATTACTCCCTCAATATGCTTCCAGTCCCAGTCATTTAAATGTGTCAATTCTTGCATGGGCAATAAAGTCTGACCCAAAGAATGGACCCCTTGGTATGTAGATCATTTAACATGCAGAAGAAGAGCGTCACATGTAGGTGGGATGTTTCCAATAATTCTGTTGCCACTTGCAAACATGAATTGGTGAGCACTGTTTATTTCAAGCAACGGGCAAGTGTGGCTGTACATTAATATAATGACATTTCCGAAGTGAACAAGATCAACAGAACTTGGATGATCTGACAGAAATTTAAATGTGGGAGTAGCAGATGCTAATACCATCCAAGTGTCATAAGCTGCATTCTTCCCTCTCCCATGAAAAGCCAACGCAGCTTTTCATCACAAAAAGGGCAGTGATTGTAACAGCATGGAAAAAGGGCAGCAATTCAAATATATCAACACCTAATCTTGCTGCAATATTGTGAGCTGGTACTTAGTGGAACTTATTTCCTGTACCATATGCTAACCACAATTCTTGACATCCAGTGTTTTTAAAATTTCAGTTGTAAGAATGACTACATTAGTATCTACTGTTTGAATCATTATTTTGGAATGGCCTTCAGTTGCTGCATGGAAAGAATAAAGCATTACACGTGTGTCCGCTTCCTCATGATTGCAAGGCAATATTATTTGCAATGTGTCTTTAGTGTGAAACTCGCAACTTTATTCTGACAAGTGACAATTACTTGCTTTCCTTTGATGTTAATAAGTTTCAGACGCATACTCAGTAAACCAAACAACTCTGCCTTGTTTTCGTCTCGTCTAAGGAAACTACGCCAATCTTTGGGTAGATTCAACTCGCTTGCGAAGTCCCTCAGCTCTTTTTGTCTTTAACGCTTTGGTTGATGCTTCTAGTAATATACATATTCCACACAAGATCCAATCATTTCACGTTTCTTGCTTGAGGATCTATGTTGGGCATAAAAACTGAGACCTGAGTACTCTAGAGTGCTCATCCCCTGCAGAGCCAGCATGCCTAAGATTTCTTACTGCACGTTGTGTGTTAGGGAGTCTCTAGGCTGTATGACCATTGTTTCACCTATTAACATCTGAGGAACCATTGGAGTGTGTGTTTAGCTATATTCACTCAGAATGTCAAAGTCGAAAAAAGGGCTGCTTAGGCCCTGCAAGACTTGTGGAAAAAGCAGACTTTTCTCTAGGCATCATCAAAAGGAGTGTTTATATTGTCTCTATCCTGACCAATAACCCAGAGAATGTAAGTCCTGTTGGGCGATTTCTGCTAAAACTCTTAATCACAGAGAGGGTAGCCAGCTTCTATGGCTTCAGAGGAAAAAAGTCAGCCTCGGACTCAGGCCTTTAGCGGGAGGAGATGGCTCGATCCTCCTCCAAAAAATGGAAAGAGGGAGAATCGTCCTCTACCCAGAGACACCAAAAGATCTAAGTCTCATTGTAAGGATACTTCTTAGGAGAAAACATCTAAGAGATGCCAGCCTAACACTTTTATCCTCTTCCTAGGTCTGGCTCAGCGCCTCCGTCTGCTCCTCACACACCCTTCAAAGAGCCGTCCTCACTGACAGACTGATGGTCGACGGCACCGTTGTCGAAGACTTTGATATCAGGCGCACTGTCTACAGTCTTGTGGCCGGCGTCCAAAACGTCGACGATCAAAATGTTGACAGCTTGGTCAACCGAAGATGTGACCCTGACTCCGTCGTTGAATGCGATAAGACCGTCTCCGATGATGTAGATTACCTTGTCAACCATCTCACCGTCATCGGCTGTGTCCATGACTGCGCCGTCAACGAAGGCTCTTCACAATGTGTCATTGGTGTTACTGTCAGCCAGGTTGTCGGCTGCATCATCGGCGGCCCATCGACGGAAGAAAAAACTATTTTGATGCCACTATCGACCCGAGCACTCAGGATTTTGCTAAATCTCTTCTTTGCCTCCAGCTCACCTCCTGGATTTTCAGGACTCTGAGGAGGAAGGCTTATTTGGCCCTGAATACAGTCCTTCTCAATTGAAAGTCAAATGCCAAGAATAAAAGGAGGCAGATGATAGGGATGATAATCCAACTGTTTACTTACAGGATGACTACTCCTTTACTGATAGAGATCCTCCCTCTCCTCAGTGTGTAGACTCCTTTCAGTAGCATTATTCTTACGAGGAGGAAGAACAGCATCAACAACAGGGACCCTCGGTTAGTGTCCCTATATCCCTAGTTACGGACTTACGTTTCATGATTAATTACTATTTTAAGTTCTTCCAGGATGCAAACTCTGCTCAGCAACCTTCGCAAGAGGTTCCTTTCATTAGCCCAGCTACTCGGAGTACTCCAAGATGTCTTAAAGAGAAACTAATACCACCTGCTATTTCCATCCAAAAGATCTGCAAGACAGTGATGATCAGCAGATGGAGGAGGGTGAGCTGCATGCAGATCCTGATGTTACAGAAGAATAGGAAAATTATGTTTTCCCAATGCCACCATCTCCTACCCCACCAGTTGCTCATTGCCACCTGAAGATATTAGAGGTTTGCACGATCAGGCCTCAAAGCACTTCAACCTCCCTATGCCAGCCAAACAAGTGCTTGCTTTATGATTTTAAATTTGGCACATAGCGCACCACTAAAGCTATCCCCATTTTGGATTTCTTGTGGCAAGAGGCCTTCAAATTAATGAAAACACCAGCATCCATTTCAGCCGTCGTTCCGAAGCTCGACAAAAAATATAAGGCCCCTGAAAACTCACCCTCATGTCTACTTGGTCATCCTTGGGCGGATTCGGTCATCATGCAGGCCACACAGAGAAGGGCTAAGAATCCATCCTCTCCATGTACATACCCAGCAGAATGGAAGGGTGCCGCCTCAATAATGAAAAAATATTTTCTGCCTTGGCGGCCCCTTCCATTAGATCCTCCAATGCCATGGCCTTCCTAGGGCGATACAAGTATCATAGGTGGGCTGACATCAAGTCTCTGTTGGTATATCTCAATGAGGACAAAAAGAAGAAGTCAAGAGATATTCTTGCGGAAGGTGAAAAAGCTTCTTCTGAGCTGATTGATACTGCCATGAACATTTCGTCCACAGCCTGCAGACAGATGGCTGGAACGGCAATGTTAAAGCCACTACTTTCCTTCAGGAAGTACAGGCCAAAGTGTTGTATATGCCATTCGATGGAAAATGTCTTTTCGGGCAGCACCTCGACTATGCCCTCCAAACCTTCAAGCCTGACACCGACACTGCCAAATGACTTGGTAACCTACAGCAGTGGAGATTTCAGCTCTTTTGAGGCAGGGGTAGAGGTCACATCACAGTTCCAGCAGATGTTCCAGCCATATTCCCAACAGACATATCAGCCATCCTATTTGTGCCACGCCTACTGCTCGAATATGACACCATCTTATTCGAGGCCATCATGGCCCAGACGTCCACCATCAGCCAGAAAGTCTTAAGATTCCAACAGGAGACAATGCAAAGCTGCAGGCCCCTGTCCCATTTCAATTCGGTCCCACCTTGTCCAAATTCTTCAATCAGTGGAAATCCATAACTTCCGACAAACGGGTGTTAGACGTTTTCCAGCATAGTCACACTCTGGAATTTATTTAGCAACCTGCACATTTTCCTCCACGGAAGACAAATCATCATCTTTCTCAGAAAAGAAATATGATCACTCTTCTCCAAGCACGCAATAAAAGAGTAACCACACGATCAGTGTAATCTGGGATTCTACTCCCAATTCTTCCTCATCAAGAAGAAAACAGGGAAATGGAGGCAAAAATTGGACTTCAAGTTCTTGAACAAGTTAATCAAAAATCAACTATTCAGGATGATTTCTCTCCGGGAGAATCCTACTTCTCATGGATGCAGGAGACTATCCTTTTTCGATCATGGAGGATGCATATTTCCACATCCCCATACACCCCAAACACAGCAGATTTGTCAGGTTCGAGATGGCAGGATGTCATTATCAATTTAAGATGCTACCCTTCAGATTGAAGTCAGCACCCAGAATCTACAGCAAGTGCATAGCCCCTGTTGTAGGTTTTCTATGACGTTCTGGTCTCCAGGCATCCCTCTACCTGAACAATTTCTTAATCAGAGCTTCTTCCTTCTAAGCAGCCAAGAAAGCCATGCAAGCCTGACGACAACTTTTCAGTCTCCAGGTCTCCACATCAACTAGGAAAAATCATCTCTCGTCCCATCCAGGTAGCTGGTTTCTCTAGAGACGATCCTCGACACAGAGCTTTCAAAGGCCTTACGCAAAGAAGAAAGGATTTCACGTCTCCAAACAATAGCCTGTCTACTGTCTTCAAGAAAGTCTGTTTCTGTAAGGACATACTAATCTATGCTAGGGATGATGTCAACCTCCATCCCGTTGATCCCCTATTACAGCCATTACATGAGGGCCCGGCAAGAGCAGCTCTATGCGCAGTGGACTAAATCTCGGGGATCGTTCAACAACATAATTTCCATACTCTCAATAATGACATCGGCAATGTCAAAGACAACATCTCTCAGAGTTTCTCCTTCCTCCAGACAACACAAAAGATGGGGATGGCTTTGGTTACTTCCATGGAAGTTTGGGCAGCCCACCTTCACGATCTAGAGATTCATGGCAAATGGTCCAAACAGGAAGCTGTGTACCACACAAATCTTCTGGAGCTGAAGGTGATGATTCTGGGCCTCCAAGCCTTCCTCCCAAGGATCCGGGGATATTTGGTTCTAGTCAGGACAGACAGCACCACCACCATCTTTCATCTATTCGAATATGGTGGAACAAGGTCTCATGTTCTCTCAGCCCAGGTGCAGCAGATATAGGAGTGGCTGATAGCCAACAGCATATCATTAAAGGTGGAACATGTCCCAGGAGCACAAAATAAAAGGTCCAACTCCCTCAGCAGGGAGATCAAGTAGTGTCACACGTGGGAGCTCAATGACACGTGACTGCTAAGTATCTTCCAATCTTGGGGGTATCCAACCTTAAATCAGTTTGCTACATCCCTCAACAAAAAAATAAATCTCTTCACCTGCAGAGTTCCTCTGCCAGGATCTTGGGGAGATGCCTTCTGCTTCTCGTAGGTAGGGATGTTTGCTTACGCTTTTCTCCTGTTCCCTCTCATCCCAAGGATTCTCTAAAAAATGAAACGGGAGCCGTGCTGTGTCATTATCATTGACCCGGCATGGGTGAGAAAATACTGGTACACTGAGCTGCATCGCCTAATAGAGTGCTCTCCCATTTACTTTCGGCCTCCGGGATCTTCTCTCCATTTACCAGGGCCAAGTGGTACATCCACAGATTCATACTCTTCATTTATCAGGTTGGCCCCTCAACATGCTGAGTTCGGAGCTCTAACAATCTCTGAGGAATTCAAGTCAATAATTCACAAAGCTCAAGCTCCTTCTACCCTGAAGTGCTACAATGCGAAATGGAAGAGGTTCTGTGCATGGTGTGCTTCACAATCGTATGATCCTTTTTCTTGCACAACAGAACATCTATTACCTTATCTCCTGCATCTTGCCAAATCAGGCCTTTCCCATTCTTCCATAAAGGTACACTTGGCTTCCATTTCCAGACACAAACAGCTTTGTGGCCACCTGTCTTTGTTGTCCAACAGGCTAATCAAAGAATTTATGAAGGTTCTCTTCAGGGCCAACCCACCTATTAAGCCTCTTCCAATACTTTGGCAGCTAAACACTGCATTATCACAACTCCTGAGGCCTCCATTCTAGCCTATTCAAAAAAGCGATCTGAAATTTGTTTCTTGAAAGGCTGCTTTTCTTTTAGCCTTCACATCTGTGAGACGTATTAGCAAAATTCAGGCTTGCACCATAACGGAGCCTTACCTCTAATTCCTGGGGGACTGAGTAGTCCTGCGCACTAATCCTTCATTTAAACCCAAGATTCCTTTAACGTTTCACCTCAATGAACCAGTGATTCTGCCTTCATTCTTTGCCAATCCTCCTTCAAAAGCAGCAAGAGCTCTGCACTCACTGGACATTAAGGGGCTCATCATGATGTTGGGTGGATCACCACTAAAAAAGGTATGATTCTGACTGCCTTTACGATGCTCGGAACATAATAAGGCAGGTGGAGCCACCGACTATAATTTGGGTGGATTCCATCCCGATACGATGGTGGTCGAGTGCTCGTCTGACCACCATCATAATGAGGGCCATTGTGTTGTTTGAAGTTCTTTTTGCAAAGAGCTAAGACTTTCTGTAAATCAACTCAGTTGCACATCTCTTTCTCTGGCCCTAAAAAAAAGACAAACCCTAACGCGGCCTAGTATTGCTTGCTGGGTCTCCTGAGCTATACGCTTCTGCCATGAAAAGTCAGGACATCCACTGCCTGCAAAGGTGAAGGCTCATTCCACTTGGACAGTTGCAACCTCCTCAGCCCTCTTTGCAGGAGTATCTCCACCGCACATCTGCAGGTTAGCGATATGAGTGAATACCCACACCTTTATAAAGCATTACTGCCTTGATGGCTGGAGTAAAGCAGATGTAGCAGTCAGTCAGGCTCCTCTACGGTGACTCTTTGCATAAGGTATGCTACTTTTCTGCTCTCAGCTGTTTTTTTCTGTTATACTATTTAACTAATAATTAAATATGCTGAATATATGGCTCTGGTTGTGTATCATGGTTCCCCTTCCCGCTGTCATTAGTGTTGTATACTTCTTACTAGTCTGATTGAAGCACATACATCCATAAAAGATACAATACTGGAGAAAAGAAAAACCCATTACTTACCTGTACACTGTGGTTCTCTAGTATTGATATTTTTTATAGATTCACATACGACCCTCTCTCTTCTCTGGTCAGGCTCTATTTTTTTTTTTAAGTTTCAAAAACCTTTATTGTACATAGTAGCGTGTTATACAGTACAGCACATATTGGTCAGTCTTCAGGTCGAGCTATTGCCATACATACAATAACAGTGGTGTACTTTGCCGTTCTCACCTGTCCCATTCCCCCCCTCCACTCCCTCAACTACCCGCCCTTCAGTTCCCCCTAAACTCCCCCTCGACTTCAACCAAAAAGACCAAGCTCGACAAATGAAACCATATACAGAGTTTCAACACACGAAAGTCCTCTCGCCAGGCAATTCAATGTCTCTTGCAAAGTAGCAGGTGTTCATATTCTGTCGCTGATTTTGCCAGTCCATCAGCGACCCCCGTATATCCCGTGCCCTCAATATCCCGTTATATATCAACGTTTCTTGCACCATCCCATGCACACATCACACCCCCTCCAAGTCCACCTCAGCTACCCCAGCACTCTCCTCCTTCGCATATTGACTCAGGAGATAGGTCATCAGGGGCCCCCAGATGTCCCTGGGGCGAGATTTCATCAGCAATTGTTCCGCATAGGCGTGGAGGTGTTCCTGCCAAGTTGATAAGTCATGGATCCAAGCCTTAAACTTAGATGCCCTGCCTACCCCACCTATAGGCCACCTGCCTTCGTGCCAGAAGCACTCCCAGTGCTAGGAATTTTCGGTGTTGTGTTTTAATGTCTCTAGTCAGCCCCAGCAGCGCTCTAAGGGGGGTGGGCTCGATTTGAGTACCTATCATACGGGTCAGGCCCATGAATACCTCCTCCCAATAAGTAGCCACTCGAGGACACCTCCATGCCAAGTGCATGAAGTCCGCTCCTCTCTGACGGCAGCGCAGACATTTGTCATCTTTGCTAAGGTGGAGCTTGTGCAACCTTGCCGGGGTATGGTAAAGCCGGTGTAGAACCTTATAATGCAATAAGCGCAGCCTGCTGCTGCTGGAGACAGCGTCTGTTTGTAGGCAGCTCGCCTCCCAGTGATCGTCCATTAGGGGGCTACCAAGATCCACATCCCATTCCCGCCTGGCCCTAACTGGATGAGGGGGAGGCGCACTTCGAACCCTCTTATATAGCAGTGAGGTAATATGTTTGGGAGCATCGGTTTGTAACATTAGATGGAGCGACGCTGTAGTGAATCAGCCACTTTAGTGGTCTGATGCTCTGTGATGACCCTCGATCACCACCATTGTGTACTGATTTTAGTGTGCTATGTTACTTTAGCCTTAATGTAGGATGGTCTTGCATTAGAATAATCTTGCCAAAGAATAGAAGGTGTGGGATATCGAGGTGCAGAGTTGTTGGTGATGGTGCACACATGTGCTCCATAGTGGATACTGAGGGATTAAGTGCATAGTGTTATTTGAGTAAGGTGAATTATGACTTTAGCCTATTGGCTTTGACGTGGTCTAATATCATTCTGCTTTCCAAGTAGTAGAGGCCTATGCTTGAGCAACTCCATATTCTAAACTGCAGCCATCTTCTGAGCCTCTGAGAGGTTATATTTGAGATTACATGTGTTGTTCACCAGCAGTAAACCAGAGCAGAACAGTTCTTATCAGGAGGAATGTGCCTTCTTTGCATTGGCGTCATAACAAAACACTTGGCCAGCTGTTGTTGGGTGCCTGATTAGGAAAGGTACAGGAATCTTGTGAGAAAGGTAGGCGGGTTCTTCCAGAAGCTTCGATAGAGGATAGAGTTCTATATTAGAGAAAGGGGGTCCGAGAGATGCTGAGATGCTGAGATGCTGGTCTGGTGGTTCGGCGGTCTGATGATACATCACGGTGCAGACGTGCAGTCGTGTTTGTGCAATAGAGAGTCCTGACCCAACCAGAGAGGGAAAGAGAGACGGACCCTTCTTCAGATGACAAAACGCCTAAGATTATGGTGAGGTGTTCCAGGTGTACTTACTGTATCTAACTATGTCTTTTATTTTCAGGTTCTATGTATATGTATGTGTTGATGATTGCTACTAATGTTTACTGTGATGTTTAGTTATTTCTTTGTTTTGTCATCCTATTATCATGTAATAAAGAAACTCTAGAGCATATCATTTGTTTGTATTCCTTGTGAGGGAAGGTTGGGACCCTTTTTTACCAAGTACTTGCGGAGGGATGGGCGATTCCCCTCTAATAAGTAATTGTTGATACGGGAGGGAAATCGGCTCCCATCAGGGATGTCTAAATTCTAATTATTCTATTCAATACATTGCTAGGAGGAGCATGCATGGTGTACCCTCTCGGATGGGGAGGTGTTGTGATTTGCTGTGTACCCTCTCGGATGGGGAGGTGTTGTGACTTGTTATTTGCGAGCTCCTTGGCAATGGTCTTATATGTTGTCAGTGTTTATTCCTTTCTTGGGTAAGTATTGTGAAATGTGGTGTCTTTCTGGAACCTGAGAAAGGATGTGGTAAGTAATGACCTGGTGACTGACAGAAGCACCAAAACATACAGAGAAGTAGGTCATTACAGACGTGAATGTCTCCGGCTCCTTCGAGAACTCCGGGGTTTTAGCTCTAACACTCTGTCTGAGTATGGTGTAAAGAAACACATCCATGAACGAGTGCTCGCTGTCCGCAAAGAACTGGTCCTTCGTGCGAAAATCCCCCCCCGATATACAGATCTCCCCAGGTCCTATACTGCAGTTTATCTAGCAGGTTTTGGCATATCTTTTCGGTCGTAACTGGCAGCAACGGGCAGTGTCGCAACGGCACTCTAGGGGAGTACATCAGTTGCACCCCCTCAGCACGCGCCAACCAGTTCCACGCCTTCACTGTACAGTCAACCGTGGATGGATCCCTTTCCCTCTCTTTGGTTGGTGTGAACAGATATCCCTTCGGGGAACAGGGGCCATGTACCCGTCCTCCACCGCAAGATGGGGCATGAACGGGGGTGGATGAAACCAATACACCGCTAAGTGTGCTTGTGCGCTATAATAATACTGTTCGAAATTAGGAACATCAAACCCTCCAAAATGATACGGTAACATTAGTGTGGCCAGCGACAAACATGCTTGCTTTCCCCCCCATATGAGTCGCGTTTTGAGCGTATTGAAAAAGAATCTGCCCGGGTGGTAAGGGATATTTTTGAATAAGTATAAAAAATTTGGCTGTATATTCATCTTAATTAAGGATATCCGTCCTGCCATTGAGAGGGGCAGTTTAATCCATTCGGAGATGTTATCCGTCACCCTGTCCATGGCCAGCCCATAATTAGCTCGCATTAGCGCGTCTTTATCTTTAGTAATATGAATGCCCAGGTATTTAAAATCCCCTGTCTCCCATATCAAGGGATAGTCCAGCTGATGTGGCAGTGTTTTGTCCGTCAAGGGGAAAACTGCGGATTTATTCCCATTTATTTGCACCCCAGCTATGACTCCGAACTTCGTGATCTCCCGTAATATTGGGTTGAGGTTAGCCTGCGGTTTGTGGATGTACAGCGTAATGTCGTCTGCGTATAGGGACACTAGTAACTGCCTAGATGGGTAAATGAGGGCCCTATGGTTATGGTGCCTCCTTAGTTTCGCAGCTAGGGGCTCTATTGCTAAGGCAAATAGCACTGGTGAGAGCGGACACCCCTGCCTCGTTCCTCTGGTAACCGGAAAGGCCTCAGAGCGTGAGCCGTTAAGGAGAACCCTGGCACACGGTTGTGTATATTGCAGTTTAATCCAGTTTACAAAGGAGTCCGGCATACCCATATAGCTTAGTGTTCCCATCACATAGTCCCATTCTACGTAATCAAATGCTTTGGTGGTGTCTAAAAAGACCGCCACTGCAGCGCTATTTGGATCAATATCCTGCAATACAGCCAGGAGGGTCCGAAGGTTGTGAGCTGTGGCCCAGTTCGGCAAAAAGCCTGCTTGGTCGGGCAAAACCAACCGGTCCAGGAGAAGATTGAGCCTTGTCGCTAATACTTTCGCCAAGATTGATGTGTCACTGTTGAGGAGTTCAGTACAGAGTCCCTGACCCAGGATTCTTATCCTTACCAGGGGGTCCCTGATACACTACATAAATCACTGTTGAGGAGTGACAGAGTTCGATATGATTCGCAGTGGGCCGGGGGTTTGCCAGGTTTTAATAGTGACATTATCTGAGCTTCCCTCATTGTTGTAGGCAGTCTACCTTCTTCCAACGCCTCGTAGAATACTGCTTTCAATATAGGTGCTAATATGGACACATATGTTTTGTAGAAGTCTATTGGAAGACCATTGGACCCTGGAGCCTTCCCCGATGACATGGACATAATCGCCTCCGTTATCTCATCTACCTCCAAGTATAGTGCCAAAAATTTGCGCTGTCTATCCCCCAGCCATGCCAGAGCAGTGTCTTCAGAGGACCCCCGAAGATCTAAAGTAGGACCTCTCTGCGAAGTGTAAGCCTTGGTATAATACGCTACTAAGGTAGTCATCTGTTCAGGGAGATTTCTGTGCGTTTGCCCCTGCTCATCCTGCAGTTCAGTTACATAGTTATGGAATATATATGGTTGCACCGCATTGGCCAACGCCCTCCCCAGCCTGTCTCCTTCACCGTATACCCGTGCCAAACAGTGCTTCCCCCGGAACTTACACTCTCTATCTGCCGCTTCAGCATATTTTGTCATTTTCCCTCTCAGGCTAGCCCGCAGTGGTCCGGTCTCGCCGCCTCCTCCTATTTCCTGTTCTAGTGTTTTCAGCTTGCCTTCTAATTTGCGCAGCTCTCTACGTTGGTCTTTAGGATCCCCCCTCCCTTGGAGATGCACCAGCCTCGCACCGTCAATTTGAACGCCTCCCAGACCGTTGTTAAACTTGCCACCGCGTCAATATTCCTAGCGAAGAAGTCCTGACTTTACTGTTCCACCTTCGCTCTAAACACGGCATCCTGCAAATGTAGGAGGTTCAGCTGCCAGTTAAGATATGGGGACTGATCTATCGGGGTCTGAATCGTCACCAGTACTGGGAAGTGGTCTGAGTATGTGCGGGCCAGATGCGTCGCTCCACTAACCCAATGCACCATGCCCACTGTCACCAGTACATAGTCCAATCTGGCCCACGTGTTATGTACAGCTGAATAGTGTGTTCCTTCCTTCCGTAAAGGATGCTTGTGACGCCATGTGTCCAATAAATGATCAGAGTCTAGTATGTCATGCAGGGTGCGCTGGACAGTGGTGTAGTGTGCTGCCATGGCATGAGAGCGATCGTGTTTGGGGTCTTCCACAGTGTTAAAGTCCCCTCCCCAGAGAACATACATGGATCCAAGCGTGTGGAGTTTGCCTCTCAGCATGAGTAGGGGGTGCACGTCATCTGTATTGGGGCCATAGTAGTTCGCAATGACGACATCACATGAGTTCAATTTCCCCCAAAGTAGGCAATACCTCCCATTAGGGTCCACCTCCAATCCCCCTAGCACAGACCTGACTCCCCGTTTAATAGGAATGGCCACATCCCCTGGAGTAGCCTGAGTATGATGCAAAGCATCTATGGGAAGCCCATTTAGTCGCAAATTGGGGTGCGCTTCCTTGCTGAAAATGGGTCTCATGGAATAGAGCCACATGGACATGGTGGCGATCTAGATATCCCAACACCTAACTCCGTTTTCTCGGATCGTTCAATCCTCTCACGTTCCAGGAAATGATGTGCAGATCATTCCTATTACCTGTAGCTTCAATCATTGCATTTATCTATACCATTCTGACTTCTGCTTTTGTCTTGCTTGAACATAGGGTGCAAACACAACAATGATGGACAGAATGTGGATCAATGTCACACATTCACCCCAGTCCAAAGATCTGGGCCCAAATCCATCGTTTTTCCACTCCACACCACCCTGGGTTAGACAATGGCGATATGCAAATCAGCGCTGACCCTGTGCCCCATGGGAACAGTCCAGTCCGAACTACAAAAGCCATGTCCTTCCCAGAACGGAAACAAGCATCCGAGGACCGGCCCGGTTTCGAGGTAACACCTCTCATCAGCCCGGCTAGCTTGATTCCAGTGGTGTGGAGTGCCTGGGACTCACGTCTGAGCATCCCCAGTACACTTAGAGCGGTAACTGCAAACACAACAATGATGGACAGAATGTGGATCAATGTCACACATTCACCCCAGTCCAAAGATCTGGGCCCAAATCCATCGTTTTTCCACTCCACACCACCCTGGGTTAGACAATGGCGATATGCAAATCAGCGCTGACCCTGTGCCCCATGGGAACAGTCCAGTCCGAACTACAAAAGCCATGTCCTTCCCAGAACGGAAACAAGCATCCGAGGACCGGCCCGGTTTCGAGGTAACACCTCTCATCAGCCCGGCTAGCTTGATTCCAGTGGTGTGGAGTGCCTGGGACTCACGTCTGAGCATCCCCAGTACACTTAGAGCGGTAATGGCAAACACAACAATGATGGACAGAATGTGGATCAATGTCACACATTCACCCCAGTCCAAAGATCTGGGCCCAAATCCATCGTTTTTCCACTCCACACCACCCTGGGTTAGACAATGGCGATATGCAAATCAGCGCTGACCCTGTGCCCCATGGGAACAGTCCAGTCCGAACTACAAAAGCCATGTCCTTCCCAGAACGGAAACAAGCATCCGAGGACCGGCCCGGTTTCGAGGTAACAGCTCTCATCAGCCCGGCTAGCTTGATTCCAGTGGTGTGGAGTGCCTGGGACTCACGTCTGAGCATCCCCAGTACACTTAGAGCGGTAACTGCAAACACAACAATGATGGACAGAATGTGGATCAATGTCACACATTCACCCCAGTCCAAAGATCTGGGCCCAAATCCATCGTTTTTCCACTCCACACCACCCTGGGTTAGACAATGGCGATATGCAAATCAGCGCTGACCCTGTGCCCCATGGGAACAGTCCAGTCCGAACTACAAAAGCCATGTCCTTCCCAGAACGGAAACAAGCATCCGAGGACCGGCCCGGTTTCGAGGTAACACCTCTCATCAGCCCGGCTAGCTTGATTCCAGTGGTGTGGAGTGCCTGGGACTCACGTCTGAGCATCCCCAGTACACTTAGAGCGGTAACTGCAAACACAACAATGATGGACAGAATGTGGATCAATGTCACACATTCACCCCAGTCCAAAGATCTGGGCCCAAATCCATCGTTTTTCCACTCCACACCACCCTGGGTTAGACAATGGCGATATGCAAATCAGCGCTTACCCTGTGCCCCATGGGAACAGTCCAGTCCGAACTACAAAAGCCATGTCCTTCCCAGAACGGAAACAAGCATCCGAGGACCGGACCGGTTTCGAGGTAACACCTCTCATCAGCCCGGCTAGCTTGATTCCAGTGGTGTGGAGTGCCTGGGACTCACGTCTGAGCATCCCCAGTACACTTAGAGCGGTAACTGCAAACACAACAATGATGGACAGAATGTGGATCAATGTCACACATTCACCCCAGTCCAAAGATCTGGGCCCAAATCCATCGTTTTTCCACTCCACACCACCCTGGGTTAGACAATGGCGATATGCAAATCAGCGCTGACCCTGTGCCCCATGGGAACAGTCCAGTCCGAACTACAAAAGCCATGTCCTTCCCAGAACGGAAACAAGCATCCGAGGACCGGCCCGGTTTCGAGGTAACACCTCTCATCAGCCCGGCTAGCTTGATTCCAGTGGTGTGGAGTGCCTGGGACTCACGTCTGAGCATCCCCAGTACACTTAGAGCGGTAACTGCAAACACAACAATGATGGACAGAATGTGGATCAATGTCACACATTCACCCCAGTCCAAAGATCTGGGCCCAAATCCATCGTTTTTCCACTCCACACCACCCTGGGTTAGACAATGGCGATATGCAAATCAGCGCTGACCCTGTGCCCCATGGGAACAGTCCAGTCCGAACTACAAAAGCCATGTCCTTCCCAGAACGGAAACAAGCATCCGAGGACCGGCCCGGTTTCGAGGTAACACCTCTCATCAGCCCGGCTAGCTTGATTCCAGTGGTGTGGAGTGCCTGGGACTCACGTCTGAGCATCCCCAGTACATAGGGTGAACCCATCCCCCCAGATCTGCCTCCCCCTCCGGCTCCCCCAACTTGCCGAGTATATCCAACCTCCCCCTCCCCAACTCCAAAAGCATATAGTTCCAGTCTAACCTCTGGATAATCACTAGTACAATGCAAAACAAAGGGGGTATGCCCTCTTTTGGGGTCTGCCAGGGACCCTCACTGTGCCCACTGAACCTCCCTATTTCACCCACCTGCAGCCCCAATTAAAGAAGGAGGCCACTCTGGCGGGACGGAAGTGAGTGTCCGGGCGGAAAAAATGTCATGATAACTTTAACGCAACATTGATACATCACCATCCCAGCCCAGTTCTCAGTAGACTATCATGTCCTGCCATTTCTGCAATTCGTGTTTCGCCATGACACGATATCAGTCTGGTTCCGACAGGGGAGAATGCGCTCTGTCTCTGCAGCTGCGTCCTGGGATGCCGCCTTTGGAGCTCGTTTGAGGTACTCCTCCACTTGTTGAGGAGTGGTGAAGAGATGTTGTTTGCCCAGGTGGTGGACCTTCAGTTTCGCAGAATACAGCATGGCGTATGTTATTTCTTGTGCCTGAAGCTTTTTCTTCACAGCCGCGAACTTTGGGCGGTCTTCCTGTACGTCCTTGGTAAAATCCGGGTAGAAGGCCAGGGTGGTATTATCATATCGCAGTTGCCCTTTCTCCCGAGCCAAATGCAATACCGTGTCCCTATCTCGATAATTCAGGAAGCGCACGATCACCGGGCGCGGCGGCACCCCTGGAGGTGGGCATGCTGCCAGCGATCTGTGGGCCCGTTCAACAGTCATGTGGGCCGAGAAGGAGTCCTTGCCGAAAAGATCCCCTATCAGTTTTTCCATGAAGTCCTCCATTCTGCCCGTATTTGTCGATTCTGCCAGGCCCAAAATTTTAACGTTATTTCTCCGGGAGCGTGCCTATAACTCCTCATTCTTATCCGCTTTTACTTTTAACAGCTTGTCCATCTGAAGCATGTGTTGTTTATTGGCAGCCGCACCGTCCTCCAGGCCTGATATTCTTTGTTCCGCCTCCATGATCCTTTCCTCATGCTGGTCAAGCTTGGCCACCACAGTATCTAACCTGCTATTCATGGCATTCATCTTAGAATCAATAGATGTGAGGCTCTGCTTCATTCCCACAAGGAGCGCCTTCCAGTCCTCATCCCGTGATTCTGTGGGCTCAGTGCCCATTCGTTCCTTGGAGCCCGAACTGGGCGTCTTTCGTGAGTCAAAGGACAGTTTCGCCTGCTTGGCCTCCGACCTCCCCATGCTGGCCAAAACACGCGATGTGGGTCCAGCTAGTATAGTGAGGGACTCTATGACCTGGCGTCTGGGGCCCGCCGCACACCCCGTACACTCGTCGTCCCCGTTGCCTACAGCTCCACTCCCTATCTCCTGCTGCCAGATTCCCCCGAAACGTCTTAGTGGGCTGCTTATCTCTGTCGCCGATGAAGTGACATTAATTCCAGAAGAGCGGCAATTCAATCAGTGCCCCGTTGCAATTAGTTCTTCACGTCTGCAGCGTGTGAGCCCCTAGTGGCCTTCTGCATGCCAGGTGTAGCGTCACCTAATATTGCCTTTGCCCCCAGGGCCCGTCAGATGCCGCCGCCCCACACAGCCCCGAAAATGGCGGCTCCGTCCCTCCGCCGCGTTCCTGGTACAATCAATCAATCAATCAATCAATCAATCAAAGCATTTATATAGCGCACTACTCACCCAGAGGGTCTCAAGGCGCTGGGGGAGGGGGGTCCGCTACTGCTCGAACAGCCAGGTCTTGAGTTGCTTCCTGAAGGCGAGGTGGTCCTGGGTCAGGCGGAGGTGAGTCGGGAGGGAGTTCCATGTCTTGGCGGCGAGGTAGGAGAAGGACCGTCCCCCTGTGGTGGCTCTTCGGATGCGGGGGACGGCGGCGAGGGCATGGCCGGTCGATCGAAGCTGGCGTTTGGGAGCGTAGAAGTTGAGGCGGCTGTTGAGGTATCCTGGGCCTTGGTTGTGTAGGGCTTTGTGTGCGTGGGTGAGGAGTCGGAAGGTGATTCTCTTGTTGACCGGGAGCCAGTGCAGGTCTCTCAGGTGTCCGGAGATGTGGCTGCGACGGGGGATGTCCAGGATGAGACGTGCTGAGGCGTTCTGGATCCGCTGGAGTTTCTTCTGGAGCTTGGCGGTGGTTCCGGCGTAGAGGGAGTTGCCGTAGTCCAGACGGCTGGTGACGAGGGCCTGGGTGACCGTCTTCCTGGTCTCGGTGGGGATCCACCGGAAGATCTTACGTAGCATGCGCAGGATGTTGAAGCACGACGAGGAGACGGCGTTGACTTGTCTGGTCATGGAGAGGGAGGAGTCCAGGATGAAGCCTAGGTTGCGTGCATGGTCAGTTGGTTTGGGTGTGCTGCCTAGGGCGGGGGGCCACCAGGAGTCGTCCCAGGCGGAGGGTGAGGATCCCAGGATGAGGACTTCCGTCTTGTCCGAGTTCAGTTTCAGGCGGCTGTTCTTCATCCATTCGGATACCTCTTTCATCCCTTCGTGAAGGTTGGCTCTGGCGGTGGCGGGGTCGTTGGTGAGGGAGAGAATCAGCTGGGTGTCGTCGGCGTAGGAGATGATGTTGAGGTTGTGCTGGCGTGCGATGTCTGCGAGGGGGCTCATGTAGATGTTGAAGAGGGTTGGACTGAGCGAGGAGCCTTGAGGAACGCCGCAGATGACTTCGGTGGCTTCAGATCTGAACGGGGGAGGCGGACTCTCTGTGTCCTTCCGGCGAGGAAGGAGATGATCCACTCCAGTGCCTTCTCCTGGATTCCGACGTTGCTGAGTCGCTGCACTAGGGTACGGTGGCAGACAGTGTTGAAGGCTGCGGAGAGGTCTAGGAGGATGAGGGCTGCTGTTTCTCCGTTGTCGAGCAGTGCTCGGATGTCATCGGTGGCTGCGATCAGGGCGGTCTTGATGCTGTGGTTGGCCCGGAAGCCGGACTGCGAGAGGTCGAGGGATCCGTTCGTCTCGAGGAAGGCGGCCAGCTGCTTGTTGACGGTCTTCTCGACGACTTTAGCAGGGAACGGGAGCAGCGAGATGGGGCGGTAGTTCTTGAGGTTGGTGGGGTCAGCGGATGGTTTCTTTAGTGGAGCGCTGAGTTCGGCGTGCTTCCAGCTCTTCGGGAAGGTGGCGGTGTCGAAGGAGGTGTTGATGATGTCCCGCAGGTGGGGTGCGATGACAGTGTCGGCCTTGTTGAAGATGTGGTGAGGGAAGGGGTCGGTAGGAGATCCGGAGTGGATGGAGTTCATCGTGCGGACGGTGTCTTCGGTGCTGATCGGGGTCCAGGCGCGGAGGGTGGTGGTGGGGGGCGGTGGTTCAGTCGTGGCGTGCGTCGGTTGAGTGCTGAAGCTGTTGTGTATGTCCGCGATCTTGTTGTGGAAGTAGGAGGCGAGGGAGTTGCAGAGGTCTTGCGAAGGGGTGATGTCGTTGTTTCCGGCGTTGGGGTTGGAGAGCTCTTTAACGATGTTGAAGAGTTCCTTGCTGTTGTGTGCGTTGTTGTCCAGTCGTTCCTTGAATGCGGTTTTCTTGGTGGCGTGGATGAGTTGGTGGTGTTTTCGGGTGGCGAGCTTGAGGGCAGTCATGTTGTCCGGTGTTGGGTCTCTGCGCCATGTTCTCTCGAGGGCTCGGCAGTTCTTCTTGGAGCTTTTGAGTTCGTCGGTGAACCAAGGGGCTTTCTTGCTACCGGGTCTGCTAGGCGGGGTCTTCAGAGGGGCGAGGTCGTCTGCGCAGTTGCTGATCCACTTCGCGAGGTTGGTGGCCGCCTGGCTTGGGTTCGTTGCGCTGGTGGGTGGGTTCTTGCTCAGGGAAGTCGCAAGCTGGTCGGCTGTGATCTTGTTCCAGCTTCTGCGTGCAGCCTGTTGCTGGTGGTGGTGGATCGTGGTCCTTCTGAAGCTGAAGTGGACGCAGCTGTGGTCCGTCCAGTTGAGTCCGGTGGCGTGGCTGAAGGCGATGTCCTTGCAGGATGAGAAGACGGGGTCGAGTGTGTGTCCGGCGTAGTGGGGCCTGCAATTTGTCCTCTGCGCTCGCGTGGGCCGCACCCTCTTCCTTCCCTGGGGCAACGCACCCACGTTCACGCCTCCACTTGCTGCGAGGCCCACCTGTGCTTCTGGCGGTGTTCCGTCGGGGCCGAGACCGTGTCACCAGGCGGCCACCGCTGGGCGCAGACCACCGGACCCAATCAGGGCCAGGCAACCGCCTCCGTGCTCGCCAGGTTCTTGCGGCGCTGTAGCCTTACGGTCCCTGCGCAGGAGGCCTTCCGATTCGCAGCACTGCACTTCGTCCGTTCTTCCAGCCGGCTCACCCGATATAGGCCTCATGCAGCCTCGGCCTTTCCTGGATGCCTCCTCCGCGCTCCAGGCAGCTCCGGCCAGCCTCCGCACCCAGATTCAAGCGCTCAGCAGTCCGTTATACCGCACCACTCCGGCATGAAATTGGCATAGCCGGAGGCAGCAGTAAGTCCGCCGGCCAGTGGCGATGCGTTCAGGCAGTTTTGTTCACAAGGATAGGGATGGTGATTAGTTTTCCGCCCGGATCGGCGGGAGCCTTACTGACTCGCGGCCATTGTGGTCAAGCACCATCTAGCACCCCGTCAGGCTCTATTGTTATTAGTTTATACCCATGCTCGAAATCTAAAGGTATAGTGGCTCTGCAGGGGATGAGTACTCATGGGTCTCAGCGCTGATTGGCTGGAGTTTGGATTTTTTAAAACAATGCACATGGGTTACAAATTACTATTGTTTTTCAATGGAGTCAATGCTAATGCTTTAACACTACTATTATTACTGTTACCATGGGACTCGCACCATGACCACAGGGACGGTTCAAGCATTTGGATCTATACAAGATATCAATACTGGAGAACCACAGTGTACTCGTAAAAAACTTATTTTTACCCTCTCTAATTGAACGCATAAATTCAAGTGCAAGTATCTGTGTGTTACTTTTCCCTGGTGTTCTTATTGATGGCCATTTTGGTTTTATATTGATGACGTTACAGTATAGATCCAGCGTGGGCATGCACATGACATGCAATAACGTGTATTCATGAGGTTTTGTGCCAAATTTGATGCAAATTGGAAGATTTTAAATGATTTTTTGATATTGGTCGGCCATATTGGACTTTGATTAGAGTATACGACATTATAGCCAAGATCCACTTGGGGTCTTGCACCTATATGATTGCTATTACAGGACAAATATCTGCATCAACTTTCAGCTTTCTATCACAAGATGAATGATATTCAATAGAAAACAGGCCTAACAGCTGTACCATGCCCTATTTTTCTCAGTCTTCCAGGGTCAGGCTTTTGGGAGACAGAAACTTTCTAGAAGTTACTTTTCCTAAAGACTTAATAAAAATCCACCTTCACAATTGAATTGCACTTCAAATAAATATCATAAAGAGTGGTTGAATACTTTTTTAGCTGGTCCCAAACCCAAGATACAGAATTAAAATGTTATTCTGTACTCTGATTTTCTCACAGGACAGTCGGGGCCTTCCACAGTGAAAATAACTCTTGGGGACTCGTCTCTACAAGGACACAGTGACATTAAATTACTACATGTGCCATTTTTAAATACTATGCACTCTGCCTTGTGGGATACAAGGCCAATACAGGCGTCACTTAGTAGTTAATATTTAAAAGGCAGGTTGTTTACTCTGTCAAAGTGTTATTTTGACAGGTTTGCTGCAGATTTAAACTGCAGTACTCAGGCTACACTGGTAGGCCTGTAGTCATATTTTTCCTGGTCTCACTAGTGGTTGACACAATACGTGTTGCAGTCCATGGGTGATATTTAACTTTCTATGCCATAGGAATTAGACACTTTTTACATGTTTAGTGGTCAGTTCAAATAAATCCGGTCATTGAGCAGCAGTGACCCTGTGTGTAGATCCTAAAAAACTCAGCTGTAAAATGCAGCAAATATATGGGGGATGGCCATGCAAAAGGGACATATTCTAACATTGTCTGCCTTGAAAATGTTTTGTTAAGAGTAAGTTTTGGTTTCTTCTGCTCATAACATATACTTGAAACCCCCCTGAAATTTGATAATAATGGTTAGCTAAACAAACCACTGCTCACAATCTCAAACATTGTGATAGATTACATAAAAAATTACATTGATGACATCGCTCATTGCATTGTATATCACCTATGACGTTATGTATTACATATATATGTACATAACAAATTATAATGTTAAACTTCATTTAATTCACACTTATTTTGTATTTATAATGAATTAAATTAGTCTAATAAATGAAATTTACCCCAGCTAAACTAAAGTAAAGTGCCTGTGCTCCTGCTTTAAACATGGTTAAATTGAAGCAACCCTGATTTACACCTTAAACGAGCAGACCAAACAAAGTGCCTTCTGAGCCGGCTGGACGCCGAATACGATATAGAAAAACAACTGCATTGCGACCCTCATACAGTTAATACCAGCACAAATGGCACACCTGGTACAAGTTCACAAAATACTGCTCACTCTTCTAGACAACAAAGTCACACCGCCACCAAAATAAAATCTATAAACTGCTTACTAATAAATGCTCAATCACGCTCTAAAAACAAGCATCACATCTACAACCTACTCACTGACACACGGCCTGACTTACTCTTATAACTGAATCATGGTTGGGAGATGACATGGCTCCAGTGTTGCATTAAGCTGTTCCTCCAAACTACCGCACAAAATCGTATAGGCAAAAGAGGAGGTGGACTAGCTGTTATATTCAAGTAAACAATAAATGTCATCAAAGCTGATGACATTCCCATACAAGGTTGTGAGGCCTTCATCGTCAGATCAACCCTACACCAACTTTCTCCTGTTACTTCCTCCTCCTCTACAGACTGCCACCTAGCAATACAATATTCCCAAATACATTTCTAGACACAGTTTCAAACCTTATAACACTGCACTCTAACCTATTAGTTTTTAGTGATCTAAACATTTGGTTTGATAAACACAATATGCCCCATCGAAAAGCTATCATCAATGGCCTAGTCACACTGAACCTAAATCAGATTGTATACAAACCCAACCTAAATCAGATTGTATGCAAACCCGCACACATTGCTAGCACATCCTTGATGTCATTTTTGCAAATCCAGAACTAGTTGCTTTTAATATGATTATTCCAATCACATGGTCAGACCACCATTCAGTAGCTTTCCAACATAAAACACCACAAATCAACACACCTAAGGCAACCTTACATGCATCTACTTACCAACTATGGAACAAACTCAATTTTGAATACTTAGAAGCACAACTAACATCTAGTACAGATCTATACACAATAAATTCCGTTCAACATCTTTGAGTGGCTACAGGAAGCTTTTGATATCTTAGTGCCACTAAGAACAACAAAACAGGACAAAAGAAAACAAGCACCGTGGAGAAATACAGAACTAACAAAGATTAAACAACAAGTTAGAAAGCTGGATGTAATAAAGTTGAACTTCACCCATGCAACCTTCACAGAATATATTATTAATAATAAAGCAATTCATAGAGTGCCTGGTTACTCCATCAAGAGTGCTAAGAAGACAATCTTATTGCAGATCCCAACAAGACTTGCTTAACAGGCTCCAGATTTACCTAAAGAACCATGTCTTGAGTTTCTTGAGAAAAGCTGGTTCTGACCTTTCCTGTCTCAGATCTAGAGGCATAGTTTTCCATAATTTGGGAGCCAAAAAGCTGACAGAGTGCCCTCCTGTCAGAGCTTTTTTAACTCTGAAGATAACACTAAGCAAGGTCCTGCGGACCTAAGACTTCTGCAAGGTAGGCACAGCTTCACAAACTACTACAACTTTATGACAGAGACACCTGGCTTTGAAGGAAACTTTCTTTCTCATAGGAAGCCAGTGCAGTTTGGCGAGAGCAGGCCCCATAGACAACCGCCTCAGGATATTAAGCAGCATCTGTGCTGCCGCATTCTGCACTCTCTGAAGTTTGACCAGTCTATGTTGAGGAACTCACAGGTAGAACACATTACAATAGTCCATCATGGATATGATCAAAGATTGGACTACTGATTTGCTGGCTACCTCTGGATTAAGCCAAATTTTGCTTAGGCTGTTCAGGAATCCGAAGAACTTACCCTCCAGGCAAGAGATCTGTCTGGCAAATGATAAATTAGCTTCAAACCAGATGCCGAGGTTTTTCACTTTGGCTCAGGAATCCGTACTGGGCCAAGTACGTCTGGCCACCAAACAGAGGACCAAATTGATTGCTGCTTCCCTACTAAGAGAACCTTAGTTTTTTCAGCATTTAATCTGAGGCCACTATGGTCCATCCACCCTGCTAAGTTAGCCAAGCAAGATCTAAGCCGAGCTGCGGAAGCTCCCTCATCCTGAGACAAGGTTAATATAAGCTGTGTGTCATCGGCGTACAACACAGTGTTGAAGCTGTGACACTCGATGACATCAACAAGGGGGTGCAAATAAAGATTGAATGGTGGAGGGCTCAAAGCAGAGCCATGAGGTACCCCTTATGGCAGTGAAACAGCCCCAGACAAGAATGGTTGTTGAGCCACCTGAAATGAGCGATTCTGATGGAAGGTGAGTAGCAAATGCAAAGCCAACCCCCCGGCACCACAATTCCTAAACCGTTCCAACAGAAGGCCATGGGATATGCAGTTGAAGACTACACTTAGATCCAGCATAATCAACACAGCAGTTCTGCCCTCATCAGCTATAAGTGAATCGGACAGTAGCAATAGCACCAACTCCGTGCTGAACTGCAGACAGACACTCGATTTGGTCTCATGCAGTAAAACCTCAGCCTCAACGAAACTCATCAACTGTTCATTTACATTTTTCTCCATCACCTTAGCAAAAAATGGGAGCAGAGAAATAGACCTGAATTTTTTCGGCTTTGCAGGGTCCAAAGAAGGTTTTTTCAATAAGGCCACAAAAATAGCCTGATTCCACCTCAAAGGGGCAAATAATTTATTGAGCAATTCCAATAGTCCAGGTAAAATTACCTCCCTCCCTCTACCCAAGATCAAGGGCATTTGAGTAGCCTGATTACACCCTATCCATCAAGGCACCCACCACATCGATGGCCAGCCACTTAAAACAGGAAAGACTTCCCTTAACATCCAATGGTTTAAACCCGATTTCCAAACAAAGGCCTCTCTGACATCCGTCAGGAAGGAAGCATTTCATGTTAGAAACCTTATCCTAGAAGAAATGGGTGCTCAAGTTCAAATCCTCCACAGATGGAACAGCAACCACAGATACCTGGTTTAGAGAAGAAAACGATTTTACAATGCAGAATAGCTCATGTGAGGAGTTCTAGGCTTGCTCGATCTTGTCAGCATAAAAGCGGTTCTGCGTAACTTTAATCTGTTTATGCTACTCCTTCAATGCCTTACGATAATTAGCTCCCTCCATGGCACTGACGTTACAACACCGCAGCCCCTCAAAGCTTTTACATATCTTTTTTTGCATCCGAAGCTCATCATTAACCCATTTGGCTGAGGATTTGAGACGTTTAGACATACCACTCGTCATAGGTGCAATGTAATCAAGGGCATTCATAATTCAGTTCTCCAATTGCAGATTAGCTGCCTCTGTGCAGTCACTTCGAATTGGACGATTAGCAGCCAAAGCCTCCTTAAAGGTGTCAGGAGTAACTTCATCCACTTCCGTGACCTATTCTGTCTACCTTCACTTGAGATAGCCATGGGCGTAGTCAAAAGAATCTGGAAAGGTATGGCACAATGGTCAAGTATATGAAATATACAAGTCAGCAATCAAAAAGTTACTATTCAGACAATTCAAAATGCTAAATGTTCAAATTAAGAATTGTATCAAATTCTCACCGAATTTCGTAAACCGAAATGCACAGGAGGAACTGATCCCATTACTCAAGAATTCCCTGGAAAACCAGTACACAACCAAAGCAGAAATGTTGGTCTCTTTAAAGCAAAGAAAAACCACCAGCACTAACCCCTTTCCAAATCTCCCCTCCAAGAGTAGGCTAACCCAGCCTCTGCATTCCTTCAAACAAACATCATAAAGTGAATTTTTGTTTCTGATCAAGGCAAGCAGTCCAGCCGGCTGCCCTACTGGCCCTTATCTACAACAAATCTTCAAGAACATTATTTTAACAACCTCTGCTGCTACACCAGTATGAAGAATACTCAATAATTCTTTAGCTATTGGAACCTTTCAAGCCGACAAAAAAAGGCATACATACACCATACATAAATAGGCATAAAGAAAACTAACCTGGACCCGCGAGACCCCGACAACTACAAACCACCTACTAATGCATCTTTCCTAGGCAAACTGATAGAAAGAGCAGACAATGGAGAAACCGCTGCCCTCGTTCTCCTGGACCTGTCAGTCGCCTTCGACACGGTCTGCCACCTCACACAACGAACACACCTCCAGGATACCGGGATCCAAGAGAAGGTCCTGGACTGGACCACTTCCTTCCTCTCCGGCAGAACACAGAGCGTCTGCCTCCTCCCCTTCCGCTCCGAAGCCACCAAGATCATCTGCGGCGTACCCCAGGGTTTATTCCTCAGCCCAAGGCTGTTCAACATCTACATGGCTCCGCTCGCCCACGTCGCTTGACTACACGACCTCAACATCATCTCCTACGCCGATGACACCCAACTGATCCTCTCCCTCACTAAGGACCCCCACACCGCCAAAACCAACCTCCACAAAGGAATGAAGGCCATCGCCGAATGGATGAGGAACAGCCGACTGAAGCTGAACTCAGACAAGACCGAGGTCCTCATCCTTGGATCCACCCCTTCGGCCTGGGACGACTCCTGGTTTTGCCGACCACACTGGGAACAGCTCCAACACCCACCGACCACGCACGCAACCTAGGATTATCCTCCACTCCACCCTCTCCATGACTAGGCAGGTCAACGCCGTTTCTTCCGCCTGCTTCAACACCCTCCTCATGCTCCGCAAGATCTACAAGTGGATCCCCACAGAAACGAGAAGAACGGTCACCCAGGCCCTCGTCAGCAGCAGGTTGGACTATGGAAACGCACTCTACGCAGGAGCCTCGGCCAAACTCCTGAAAAGGCTTCAACGCATATAGAACGCCTCTGTGCGCCTGATCCTCGACATCCCTTGCTGCAATCACATCACACCCCACCTGAGAGACTTGCACTGGCTCCCAGTCAACAAAAGGATAACCTTCAAGCTCCTCACCCACGCACACAAGGCACTCCACAACACCGGAACAGCGTACCTCAATGGACGACTCAGCTTCTACACCCCCACCCGCCAGCTACGCTCTGCCGACCTCGCCCTTGCCACAGTCCCCCGCATCTGAAGAGCAACCTCTGGCGGCAGATCGTTCTCCCACTTCGCCGCAAAGACCTGGAACACCCTCCCCATTCACCTATGGCAAACCCAAGACCTGCTGACCTTCAGAAGACTCCTCAAGACCTGGCACTTCGAGCAGTAGCAGCATTCCCCTCACCCCAGCACCTTGAAACCCTCACGGGTAAGTAGTGCGCTCTACAAATGCAATGATTGATTGATTGAGAATTCGCCCAGATGTCACAATTTATTGAAGATAACTCCCTACTTTCAGACTACCAAACAGGATTCCGCCCAGGAAGAGGCACAGAATCTGCCGTCATCGCCATCTGGGCTGACTTGTAGACCAGAATGGGTTTGCTGCAGTACTTCACTTGGACCTCTCAGCTGTCGTCCATACAGTTGACCATTTACCATGATGCTCTTGGGGATACCCGCTCGAACGGTGGAGTAGCGTGCGACCTATGGACCTTTTACTTAATTACGGCTCCCTTGAGCCTTTGAGCTGACGAGCTCAGGTAACGCCCTACGCGCCCGGAGAGGTACCAGACCTGAGAGCACTTTGGCAGCCTGCACAGCAACCCCTGTAAATCTTCCTACACTCTGCTGATGAAGGACAATAATCCTGAAACACCGGTGTCCAGAGTTGGCTTACATTACACTTCGGAACTTTTGAATAAGCGCACCCGCTTTTGAAAAAACTGCATTTACCATGATGCTCTTGGGGATACCCGCTGGAATGGTGGAGTAGCGTGCGACCTATGGACCTTTTACTTAATTACGGCTCCCTTGAGCCTTTTAAGCTGACAAGCTCAGGTAACGCCCTACGCGCCCGGAGAGGTACCAGACCTGAGAACACTTTGGCAGCCTGCACAGCAACCCCTGTAAATCTTCCTACACTTGCTGATGAAGGACAATAATCCTGAAACACCGGTGTCCAGAGTTGGCTTACATTACACTTCGGAACTTTTGAATAAGCGCACCAGCTTTTGAAAAAACTGCATTTACCATGATGCTCTTGGGGATACCCGCTGGAATGGTGGAGTAGCGTGCGATCTATGGACCTTTTTCTTAATTACGGCTCCCTTGAGCCTTTGAGCTGACGAGCTCAGGTAACGCCCTACGCGCCCGGAGAGGTACCAGACCTGAGAACACTTTGGCAGCCTGCACAGCAACCCCTGTGAATCTTCCTACACTCTGCTGATGAAGGACAATAATCCTGAAACACCGGTGTCCAGAGTTGGCTTACATTACACTTTGGAACTTTTGAATAAGCGCACCCGCTTTTGAAAAAACTGCATTTACCATGATGCTCTTGGAGATACCCGCTGGAATGGTGGAGTAGCGTGCGACCTATGGACCTTTTACTTAATTACGGCTCCCTTGAGCCGTTGAGCTGACGAGCTCAGGTAACGCCCTACGCGCCCGGAGAGGTACCAGACCTGAGAACACTTTGGCAGCCTGCACAGCAACCCCTGTAAATCTTCCTACACTCTGCTGATGAAGGACAATAATCCTGAAACACCGGTGTCCAGAGTTGGCTTACATTACACTTCGGAACTTTTGAATAAGCGCACCTGCTTTTGAAAAAACTGCATTTACCATGATGCTCTTGGGGACACCCGCTGGAATGGTGGAGTAGCGTGCGACCTATGGACCTTTTACTTAATTACGGCTCCCTTGAGCCTTTGAGCTGACGAGCTCAGGTAACGCCCTACGCGCCCGGAGAGGTACCAGACGTGAGAACACTTTGGCAGCCTGCACAGCAACCCCTGTAAATCTTCCTACACTCTGCTGATGAAGGACAATAATCCTGAAACACTGGTGTCCAGAGTTGGCTTACATTACACTTCGGAACTTTTGAATAAGCGCACCCGCTTTTGAAAAAACTGCATTTACCATGATGCTCTTGGGGATACCCGCTGGAATGGTGGAGTAGCGTGCGACCTATGGACCTTTTACTTAATTACGGCTCCCTTGAGCCTTTGAGCTGACGAGCTCAGGTAACGCCCTACGCGCCCGGAGAGGTACCAGACCTGAGAACACTTTGGCAGCCTGCACAGCAACCCCTGTAAATCTTCCTACACTCTGCTGATGAAGGACAATAATCCTGAAACACCGGTGTCCAGAGTTGGCTTACATTACACTTCGGAACATTTGAATAAGCGCACCCGCTTTTGAAAAAGCTGCATTTACCATGATGCTCTTGGGGATACCCGCTGGAATGGTGGAGTAGCGTGCGACCTATGGACCTTTTACAGTTAACCATTATGTTATAATGCAAAGACTCAAAGCCGGCATAGAGGGAATTGCTCTTGACTGGATCACATTATACCTTCTGGAAGTGGCTAAGTTGAAACTGACATCTTTGCCTCCTGAACGGACCGCCGGAGCAAAAGTGCTTTCCACAGCCAAACAACGGTTTGGAACTCCACTGGGTGTTTGAAGATGCCGATCACTGTATCTGCATTTCGCAGTGCAGGACACGGAAACTCCAACATGGACCGTCACAGGATTGTGTGAGGCAGAAACCGAGGAGGTTGGGCCAGTGCAATACTCCAATCCGTGGAGAGCTATTAAGACCACATTTAAAGAACCTCCAGGTGTAACATTAGTAAAGTGAAGCGGTCACTCAAGAAAGCCGCAAGTCTGAAACGGGTCTGCCCATGCGTTTCGCTTTTCCAGCAGTATTGGAGACCCCATTGCAATAAAGTTACCTTTGGCCACCGAGCATGTGTTGGACCCGTTCGTATGGAGTGGGATTGGTTTCTTATTTGGCGGTATGCAAACGCCATATTTCCAACACACCTTTCGGTTTGGAGTGACGCTCAAGGTTTACGAAGAGTGGTGTGGTGTTTTGAAGACACAGCGCGTCACCCCCCCCCCCCTCATAGCTTGATGGACTCACTGGAGCTTGTGACTATTGGGGGAGAGAGCAGGCAGCTGTCAGTAGTGGGCTGCTGCTTGGAAGTGGCCAGAGTTGAAACTGACATCTTTGCCCCCTGAACGGACCGTCGGAGCAAAAGTGCTTTCCACAGCCAAACAACGGTTTGGAACTCCACTGGGTGTTTGAAGATACCGATCACTGTATCTGCATTTCGCAGTGGAGGACACAGAAAGTCCGACATGGACCGTCACAGGATTGTGTGAGGCAGAAACCAAGGAGGTTGGGCCAGTGCGATGCTCCAATCCGTGAGGAGCTATTAAGAACACATTTAAAGAACCTCCAGGTGGACCATTAGTAAAGTTAAGCGGGCACTGAAGAAAGCCACAAGGCTGAAACGCGTCTGCCCATGCGTTTCGCTATTCCAGCAGTATGGCAGCCCCCATTGCAATAAAGTTACCTTTGGCCACCGAGCATGAGTCGGACCCGTTCCTGTGGAGTGGGATTGGTTTCTATATTTGATGGTATGCAAATGCCATATTTCCGACACGCCTTTCGGTTTGGAGTGACACGCAAGGTTTGCGAAGAGTGGTGTGGTGTTTGGAAGACACAGCGCGTCACCCCCCCCCCCCCTCATAGCTTGATGGACTCACTGGAGCTTGTGACTATTGGGGGAGAGAACAGGTAGCTGTCAGTAGTGGTCTGCTGCTTGGAAGTGGCCTGAATTGAAACTGACATCTTTGCCTCCTGAACGGACCGCTGGAGCAAAAGTGCTTTCCACAGCCAAACAACAGTTAGGAACACCACTGGGTGTTTGAAGATGCCGATCACTGTATCTGCATTTCGCAGTGGAGGACAGTGAAACTCCGACATGGACTGTCACAGGATTGTGTGAGGCAGAAACCGAGAAGGTTGGACCAGTGCGATGCTCCAATAAGTGAGGAGCTATTAAGACCGCATTTAAAGAACCACCAGCTGTAACATCAGTAAAGTGAAGCAGGCACTGAAGAAAGCCGCAAGGCTGAAACCCATCTGCCCATGCGTTTCGCTATTCCAGCAGTATGGGAGCCCCCAATGCAATATATATTTTTTTATTTTTTTCATTTTGTGCGATTTTATATAGCGCGAACTTTAGCCGAAGGTGTCAGAGCGCTTTACATAAGAACCAGTTGAAAAACATAAGGACTTAGGATTACATGCGTTACATAAAGGATACAAACAGAAAAAATTGCAAATGTACAAGATGTAAAGTCACACAAGGAGGAGATACAAATGGATATACTCTAAGAGTCACATAGGAATGGTAGATAGTACAAAAGTCTACTGCATATACTAGTGATTAGAGTTATCTCTATATACATAGGGAAGGGATACACATGGATATACTCTAATAGTCATGTAGGAATGGTAGATATACAAAGGTCTACTGCATATACTAGTGATTAGAGTTATCTCTATATACATAGGGAAGGGATATGACTGGATATACTCTAAGAGTCACGTAGGAATGGTAGATATACAAAGGTCTACTGCATATACTAGTGATTAGAGTTATCTCTATATACACAGGGAAGGGATACAAATGGATATACTCTAAGAGTCACATAGGAATGGTAGAGAGTACAAAGGTCTACTGCATATACTAGTGATTAGAGTTAACTGTATATACAGAAAAGCACAGTTCCATGAAGTGGGGTCGGAGGAGGGATGCAGTCACAGCACGGGGGGGACAGAGAAAGGCAGGAAAGTGAGACACACGAGAGAGGGAAGCAGATAGTAATGAGTGAGACAGTGAGGAGTGTGTCAGAGGCAACAGGAGAGACAATAGAAAGGTCGCAAGGACAGAGGGGGGAGGTCAGAGATCACTAAAATGGCGGAGGAGAAAGGTAGAAGAAGAAGCAAGTCATAAAAGAAAGTGGCGGGGAACACAGAGGTCCAGGTCCGAAAGTCCAGGAAGAGGGCTATAAATAATAATAAAGTTACCTTTGGTCACCGAGCATGTGTCGGACCCGTTCCTGTGGAGTGGGATTGGTTTCTATGACAGTATGCAAATTTCCGACACGCCTTTCGGTTTGGAGTGACACGCAAGGTTTGCGAAGAGTGGTGTGGTGTTTGGAATACACAGCGCATCACCCCCCTGATGGTTTGATGGACTCACTGGAGCTTGTGACTATTGGGGGAGAGAGCAGGCAGCTGTCAGTAGTGGTCTGCTGCTTGGAAGCGGCCAGAGTTGAAACAGACATCTTTGCCTCCTGAACGGACTGCCGGAGCAAAAGTGCTTTCCACAGCTATACAACGGTTTAGAACACCACTGGGTGTTTGAAGATGCCGATCACTGTATCTGCATTTCGCAGTGGAGGACATGGAAACTCTGACATGGACCGTCACAGGATTGTGTGAGGCAGAAACCAAAGAGGTTGGGCCGGTGAGATGCATTTGTTGCTTACCCCCATCGGGCGGAGCATAAAACCTGCGCAGCTGCGCAGAGGACATTGTTGCTGCTTCCCAAAGATGCCTGTACCAGTGATAAAGGGAGGCGAACTCCCGAAACGCGTATGGTTTTGACGGCTCAGAAGTTCGCTGTTTATTACGGGTGCCCTGCGGCGGAAGAGCCGATCCGCAGTGTGAAGTAATGAGAGACGCTGCTGTAACTTCGTGTCCAGTTGGAGATTTGAAATTTCAAGGCTACAAGTGAGGTGCCTGAACAACTGCTCATTGTAGATTTTATTTTGGCAGGGATATTGACGGCGAAGTCACTATGATTTTATTAATGTAGAACTCTGTCTACCAGCATGCATCTGTTGCTTACGCCCATCGGGGCAAAGGTAGGCGAACTCCTGAAACGCGTATGGTTTTGAAGGCTCAGAAGTTCGTTGTTTCATGCACGGAGCTGTAACCTTGTGAAAATCACCAATAAATGGTAGTGAAGAATGAAGTGTGAGGCGCCTCAATGCTGGGAGCAGCTTTTCTTGTGGATATATATATATATATATATATATATATACACACACACACGCACGCACACACATGCAGGTCTGTCCCACTTTTTCACGGACAAACTCCAACACTCCACAGGATAGCTTACAGAAAGGCCGCACATCAGAATTTGCGAACTGTGATAAATGTAGTCAAGGCCAAGTTATCTCAATGAAAACGCAAAGGGTTGATTACAAAAGATGAATTCGACTTTCTCAACATTGAATACACGGTAACACCAATAATTTATTCATCCCAAAGGGACGATCCCTGTACCAGGGCGACCTATAATTTCAGTGAGAAATGGGTTCTTCGAGAAAATCTCGTAGTATGTGGATTATTACTTACATCGTTTTGTAGTAAATTTACCATCGTATATCAAAGATACAGGGAATTTTCTTTAAAAATACACAATTCGGTTTGGAAAGACGACTATCTATTTATTGCAATGGACATTACTTCATTATACACAAGTAGAAATACGATGGTGGCTTGAAGGCGGTAGAGCACTTTCTGAGTAAGAGGTTGATTGGTTTTTATGATCATAATCAAATGTTAATTGAAATGATTAACTTATGTCTAACTAATAACTACTTTCTTTTTGACAAGGATATATTTCATCATATGAGGGAAGTAGCTATGGGAGCCTGCTTCTCCCCCAGTTACACATGTTTAAACGTGGGCTGGTGGGAGGAGCAGGTTCTCAAGGTAGTATATGGTCAGGTTGTGAGCAACCATGTAATAAGTTGGTGGCGGTTCATTGGTGATATTTTTATCATTTGGAGGGGATTGGAGGAAAGTGCCACCTTTTTTGTAAATCATTATCAACATGAACACATTAAACCTTGAGTTCACAGGACAGGTCATTAACCAATCTATTGAGTTTTTGGATCAAAACTGCATAGAAAAGTTACAGCTGGAAATTCGATTCTCCATGCCACAAGCTCACACCCCAGACATCTCATTCGAAGTATCCCATATGGGGAATACCTCAGGATACTGAAAATATGTAGTTCTGATACTGATCTTGCACTCTGTCAGAATGAGGCAACTGGCAGGTTTAGAGAACGAGGGTATAATATCAAAAACTTAACCCAAGCGAAGGTGAGAGCCAATGTAAAATCACGGGAAGCTATCCTCTTCAAGGTCCCCAGAAGCCTTGAATCTAGTCACATAGGGCATCCTCAACGCTAGATAAACCGTACGATGTTAGACTAATTACGACATTCTGTAAGCAAGAAAGACAAGTAAGATCAGTCATCAACAAGCAATGACCCATCATAATGACAGATATCACATTGGATCAGGTCCTCCCTGAAACACCCACCCTGGTCTTTAGACGAACTCCATCCTTGAGAAATTCTCTGGTAAACAGCAGCCCTGAAGTCAGTTCTAGCCAGAACTGGTTGTCCCCTAAGTGTAGTTCATGTCAGGCCTGCAAGTTCGGTGTTAAGATGAAAAGCTATAGAACAGCATTTTGTGAAAAGCAAGTCAGTGTCAGAGGGCACTATACATGTAGGACTGAATTCGCTGTGTATGTGTTAAAATGCCCCTGTGGTTTAAAATACATTGGGGGCACAAAAAACAAGTGCCCAACAGAATCTTGCAACACATAAGGGCGATAGTAAACTCTGATCCCACCTACCCAGTAGCGAGACACTTTTAAGTTGGTCCATTATAACAATCTTAATGATCTGAGATATTTTGTGATTGGAACAGTGCCTGTATTAAGGAGAGGAGTAAACAGGGAAAAGCTTTTACGGCAAGTGGAATCTAAGTTCATTTTGAGCTCGATACGAAGATACTGAATGGACTTAATATGAGTGAGGACCTTCATAACTTTTTATGACCATAACCAATTGTAACCATACTTTAATATGTCATGTTCTGCTAAGAATGTACTTTTAGAATGATTTTTTCTCAGAAATGTGCAATAGGCAATAGAGTATTAAATTAATTTCCCAGTTGAGGGGTTCCTAACATGAGATTGTATCTGAATGAGCATGTCACTTTCTCTATGGATTTAATAGTATAAAACAAACGCATGTCACTTTATTCATGCATTTATCAATATGATATATGCAATCTACATTGCACTCGATTGTTGAGTGATAACTCATTTTGAACCATCATCATTGCTCGGAGGCTGGTTGTATAACCTCATACAAAGTTGGAGTATGCGTTATTCCGCCTGAACAGAATTCTGTATGTGCAAGTAACTGATGGATTTAGGTAGCACCATTATACATTTACGATGTTGAGATTTATGCTGCTATGAGGCTTCAAAAAATGTAAAAATGGAGACAACATTCTAATTAGCACTGTAGTTTGTAGAGAGCACTTTATTAGCACATTGCACTTTATGATAAGTGGCAGGACAGTAGGACACAGAGTATGTTCATTTATTGTTTTATCTTCATGATTTTAATTGGATCCATGAATATATAATCACAGCTAGATAATATGGTACAAATTTAAAGTCTGTTTAGATAGCAGATGAATTTTGATTCACCATATGCGTTGAAAATATACACCCCTTAAGTCCAGAAGGAACTCATTTGTATCCTAGCATTAGCTTGGGAACCGCTAAATGTTTTCATTGACCATTGTGTCAGTCTATGCACAGTGTAATAATACAGGGGTACAAGATCAACAAATGCACAATGGGATATCAAATGCAACAATAATATACCTATGGTATATGTCTAGACACAGATGTAATTAATTGTGGTTTGTTATTGGATGTCATCATATGGCTATTAAGCATTGTAAAAGTATGTACAAATTCTTTTGTCTATGCCATTGTGGGAATGTATGCATGTAATGGTGTTGTTTTTTTTAAAAGGCTGAGTTATGGCACAGTGTGGTCATTTGATCAACACCGCTGACCAGTGGGTGAAAAGCATCATGAACGATGGCATGTAGTCTATAATAGAGACAGAACATTAATAAAATAATTTAATTCGCACTGCATGGGAGTCCGTACCTGCTTTGCGTGATGAAGTTTTGTTGACTTAAGGATTTTGATTTTCACACATATATATATATACAAATTAGCTTCAAGAACCGCAACACTTAAAAGTCTGAGTTTGTACAATACTTATAGGAAATGTATATATATTATTCTATGCTTTTTTTGTGTGGAGTTTTATATAGCATGAACTAGACCCGAAGGTATAAGAGCGCTTTACATGAGCACCAGTTATGTTACATACGGACACATTAATTATTATTTTTTTTGTTTTATTTTTTTTTTGTCCTCATAAGCTCCATGTAGACAAAGTGCCAAAGGAATTAGCGGGAAATAGCTGTCTCAGTGTAACCAAACAACTGGAAGGGATACAAATCTTGTGGGGGCCGCCTGTCCCTCAGCTTTCGACCGTATTCCAAAGAGGCACTGAGTCCTTAATTCGCCAACATATGGCGAACATTGGGGTAATTTTAACAGCCAAATGGGGGGCCGGGCATGAACTGGATATCGGCTGTTCCATTGGTACACATTTTTAAAAGCACCATAGGAAATCAATCATTGGACTCGGGGGAAAAACAAAAAACCCGAGTTGATCACTGAAGCCATGAAAATAAATGCCAAAAGGCTCTTTTCCTGTAGTTACCAGATCTAGTCAAGTCAGTGACTGAAGTCTGCAGTACTGAGTTTTGCCAATCCCTAAAAGAGGGAGGTAGAGGGTCTTTCCATTTCCTGCAGATCTCTCTTCTTGCGAGCAGGATGGAGTAAAAAATTAAACACCTGAGTGGATATTGTACACCTTCTAAGACTCCAAATATTATTAGAGACAGATCCATTATGACAGGTCTTCCTAAAGATTCTGTAAGGGAATTGCTGATATCCTGCCAGAATGTAGTTAATACAGGATATTCAAAAAACATGTGTGTATCCGAGGCAGCAATCAAACCACATTTAGTACAAGACACTGACTGGCCTGCTGTAAATTTAGAAAGTCTTAGAGGGGAATAATACGCCCTATACAGGGTAAAAATGTGATTTCTGCGAAGCCAGGACGGGTTGACAATCCTCCACAAAAGCTCGAAAGAGGACTTCCAAAGATTTTGTAAATCAGAATCCGTCATAACCGATCCCCATAATGAGTCTGGCAAAACGAAGTCTCCATCTGACTCCTCCAGAATAAAGTTATACCATTTAGATATTTCTTTCTTAGCTGGACCACTGTTTAGTAAGTCAGTAATGAATGGGCTGTGTCCTCCAAGCTTTAACTTATTCTTATTGGCAGAAGATGCTTTATAGGCTACCGTCCAACTGTGGATCTGTATATATTTGAAACGGGAGAAGTTAGGGCCAACCTTAGCTTGCAGATGTTCCCACGAAAATAGATCTCCCTCATAAAAGAGGTCACCCCATACTTCCAAACCTGCCTCTCTCAGAGGGATTGCTAAGGCGTCATCCAGCCAGGCAGGATTTTCTGGCAAGTCCCACAGTGGAGTTTTCTCACAGAAATAATTTACTTTTATACATTTCATGATTTCAGCCCATGTTCTAGCAAACCTTGTAAAGTCTTCAGTTTAACTTTTTTTAAAAACTTAGGATTTCCAAACTTAAAAAGAAAACTAGGATGGCCGATTTTTTCCCCCTCCAACATAGCTGTATACATAAGACCAACCCTCAAGGCTACGGGACCCTTCAATAGCATTCGTGAGTGGGATAATTGAAAGGCCCAAGCGTAAAATTTTATATCCGGGGCTGTCAAACCACCCTTATCACGTTGCCGTCTTAGTTTTTTCCAGGCGATCCGTGGAAGATGGTTATTCCAGATAAAAGATGAGATATTTGATTGAAATTTGGCTAGGATTTTTGGATCAAAATATAAGGGAATGGTATTAAACAAAAACGAAACTTTTGGGAGAATAGACATTTTGACAAGACTGACCCTACCTATTAATGACAGAGGGAGGTGTGACCAAGATTGGAGAAGCTTACGGCAATCTTTAAAAACTGTGGACAAATTAACTTGGACTATTTTGTCAATATCTTTAACTATTGTCAAACCTAGGTATCTCATTGAAATGCCCGGTTGGAGATCCGTTGGAGGGTTCACATCATTCCAAACAAGCATTTCAGTTTTAGCTGTATTGATTTCATAACCAGACACTTGTCCGAAGGCTTGAGCCAGTGTAACGATTGCCGGGAGAGCCATAGCGGCTTCTGATGTTAAGATAAGCACATCGTCGGCATATAATGCCACTTTCCTCTTCCAACCTTGATAATAGAAAGGTTTAATGGAAACCTCCTCCCTTAGATATTGAGCAAAAGGCTCAATATAAAAGTCGAAAAGCAAGGGGGAGAGCGGACACCCCTGTCGGGTTCCCCTAGTGATAGAGAAAGGGCTCGATAGATCACCATTAACGAGAAGGGAAGCAGAGGGATTACTGTACAACAGGCTAATTGCCCTACGGAAGCGGTCCCCAACGCCAAACTTGGCCAAGGCCTCCGACAGGTACACCCAGTTGACCCTGTCGAAAGCCTTGGTTGCGTCTAGCGTAAGGGCCGCCAGTGGAAGATTATAGGATGTTGCGATATCTATGGCTCCGATTAGATCATAAGTCAATTCATATAATTGTCTACCCTTCAGGAAGCCCTTTTGATCCGAATGAAGGACAGAAGGTGCAATGTCAGCCAGTCTTGAAGATAGAACTGTGGTAAAAATTTTGTAGTCCACGTTCAGAATAGAAATTGGCCTATACGACCCACACTCTTCCTTAGGCTTACCCGGTTTTAAAATGAGAGTAATAGAGGCGTTATCCCAAGATGATGGAGGGGCCATTCCTTCTAAAAGTATTTGATTAAAGAGATTAGTAAGAAAAGGAGTGATCTCTGAGTCCAAAATCTTGTATAGCTCAGCTGGCAGGCCATCTGGTCCCGACGCCTTTCCCTTCTTAGATCTTTTAATAGCAGATGTTACCTCACTCTCTGTAATGGGTTTATCCAAATATTGGGATTGTTCAGGAGAGAAAGAGGGCAGAGTAATTTTATTCAGCCAAACTTTTGCAGATTCAGCTTGTACCACTCTGTCCTCTTGATATATTTCCTGAAAAAATTCTCTAAATGCCTTCCTAATTTCATCATCTGAAGAGATCTTGATGTTTCCTACTTTAATGGATGCAATGTTGTTCCGGACCTGATCTACTTTGGTCTTCCAAGCCAGTAATTTGCCAGCGCCTTCACTATACTCGAAATGAGCCAGCTTACTGGCCTCCCATCTCTGTTGGACCCTTAGGTTTAAAATCGAAGCCAAACTTCCCTTCAGAGCGACCAGCTGATTGTGAAGAGGATCTAAAATAGACCTCGAGGCTATACTGTTAAGGTCAATCTCATGTTGAACACGGGTCATTTCTGATTCTAAAGAGGAGATCGATTCGTTATAACTTTTCCTCAGAAAGGCAACCCTAGAAACAATCAGCCCTCTCAACGTTGCCTTAAACGAGTCCCAAATAGTTCTATTAGAGGCAGTACCACTATTAGACAAAAAGAAATTGTGGGTCTCTGACTTTAGGTACAAGATATCTTCATCATTGGTGAGGAGTGAGCGATCAAAAGACCACGTTGTCGGGGTTTTTTACTACAGAGACCTAACACCAATTTAACCGCAGAATGGTCTGAAAGATGCGATGGAATATATGCTATTGTTTTGACAGAATCAACCAATCTTTGAGTAATCAATATATAGTCAATCCTTGACTTATGGTGATATTTAAAATTCCTATAGGAAACCCCCTGTTGATTTCCCGACCTTAGTCGCCAGATATCCACAAACCCGTGCTGTCTCATAGCCTCTAGTAGAAAAGATCTAGTTTTAGACAAGACCATAGATCTATTATTCGGAGACTTGTCCAAGATGGGGTCCAACACAATATTAAAGTCGCCTGCTAAGATTATAGGTCCAGAGATAGAGAGTAACTGCAAGAAGATTGATTCCAACGAAGAGGGGTCATCTTGGTTCGGACCATAATAGCCAACTATTGTAACTGAGGAGCCAGCCAAAAGAACCGAAGCTATGGCCCATCTGCCATAAGAATCTACCGCCTGTGATATTAACTTAGCTTTAACTCCCCTTTTAAAGATAATAGCAACACCTCTTATATGAGAGGTTTGGGTGGTAGAGACAGAAAAATCAATCCATCTATTCTTCTTAATAAGTACCGCAAGTTCAGATTGTGTAAGGTGAGTTTCCTGCAACACCATGACCTGCGCATCCGAGTCCTTTAAATATTGCAAAATCTTGCTGGCTCGGGACTTGGTGCGAAGGCCATTGACGTTCCAGGAAAGGAAACCTACATTACTCATCTCCTAACCAAAAGACGCGGTGATTAGTACTATACCAGAGAATAATGTTTATAATAATGTAACATTTATATGTGAAATATGAATTATCATTCCAAAAGTTTCCATTTAGTTTTTTTTTGGTTATTGAGGACTTTTTTACTTTTTTGCCACCCATTCACGCTCTCCCCCTCAAGGTGAGAGCCCCTCCCCCCGTGAAGAACCCTAGCATTATCTAACCGGAAAAATTTCCAGTAGATAGTGCCCCACCGGTGGATCCCCTACAAGAAAGCCTAACCGCTAACTATTCAAGTGACTAATAACAAGTGAATAAAACATTTGAAACAAAAACTAGTTGGCTCTATAATGTTTTTAAATGATGTAGTGGATAAATAGTGCATATATATATAGATACAACTGCCTTATGATTTCCGTATGGAAAACTTGAAGGATTATATAACAGGACCTATATTGAGCAGCTAGGATTTTGAAAAGAGGGCGTCCAATATTAAACCTAAATATTGAACCTAATGTTAAACCTTGCGACCCCCTTTGCCCAAATCCATTAATAGCTCATCAGCTGCTTGCGCAGACCTAATGTTACGCATCTTGTTGTTGTGCATTACTTTAAGGGCTGCCGGGAACATAAGCTGGGCTGTTGCGCCCAAATTTCTAAAGGCATCCAATCGCCTCCCAAATTCCCATTGCTTTTCAAGAGTTATTTGGGAAAGGTCCGATCTGATCAAAAAGGTATAGCCTTTTCCAGACAGAGACTTTTGTTTTAAAGCCATATTTAAGATGCGTTCTTTTAGTACATAGGTGTGAAAATTGACTAAAAGTTTGCGTGGTTTAGATCTCTGTGGATTCAGTTTAAAAGGATCTCTATGTACCCTCTGAATATCAAGTGACAATTCTGCAGGAGTGTATTCTAGAGACAGTGCTTCTTTCAGTAGAGAAACAATATACTGTTTAATGTCTGTCCCTTCAGATCCTTCCGGAACATTCAAAATACGAATGTTCCCCCTTCTCGCATTGTTCTCAAGGGACTCCATCCTCTCGCTGAGTGCCAGATCTTCCTTTGTAAGTTTCTTAATATCCTCCTTGGCCTGGTCCAGATGGACCGAATGAACGCCAACAGTCTCTTCTAACACTCCAGTTTTTATAGTGAGGCTTTCGATTTTGTTATCAAGCGTTTCACAATAATTTTTGAACTCTAGTTGGTTAGCGGATGACTCAGCAAATCCCTTTCTTATCTCCAGCGTAAGAGCTGAGAACATTTCCAGAACAGAGGCTGCTGTCAATGGAGCTTGGAAAGAAGAGGAAGGGGCCGATAATGAGTTAGTGTCAAGTTGAACAGGATTAACAGAATCATCTTCATCTGGGCCACCAGATGCACCTCCCAATTCGATAGAGTCTAATTCTTCAGCCTCTTCAGAGAATACTGTAATGGGATCTTGAGGTAAACTCCGCTCCTGCAATGAAGACTGGAGCTGAGATTGTCCTGGCAGGAGGAGCTGCTGCTGCTCTGATTCTGGGTCTAGTGATCCTTGTGCCTTGACTACTAAAACCATAGTTTGAGCCATTTCTGATACTTGAGCTGGGCTTTTTTCAGCGCTGTCTGGCACCCCAGATACTGAGGTATCCACTAGTATGGCAGATTGGCAGGAAGATAAGGAATTGCTTTCAGATGTAGATGCCATATCTTGATCGTCTAAGCCTTCAGGTAGATGTAGAATCTGTGGAATGGCTTTAAAATAAGAGCGAAGTGAAGGAGTAATTTTTGAACCTGCTGGATGTAGTATTTTAGAGTCCTTGGACTTCCCCTTAGTTTTACTCTTCACAATCGGGGTTTTAGATTTGAATTCAGTGTTCAAAAAAGAGGATGACTTCGTTTTGGATGATGTATTAACACCCTTCACTACTTCTAACCCCCCTACTGGAACACCACTTTTGTTTAGTTCTATTTTCTTTCTACGTCCACGACCTCGACCTCGTTTAGGCTCCCCGTTTCGCAGTATTTAATGGGCTGCCTGTAGTATTAAATGCACCTGGGATGTTTAAAGTATTCTTGCATGAAAAAGTATGTATATGTTCCTCGCTATTGACAGTATCAAAACAGGAGTCGGGTGTAGTAGGAGTGGTAGGAGTTGGCTCTACCAACGACAAGTCTGTAGGGCTTCTACTGGCCAAATTATACCCAAAAGACCCCTCCACTGCAGGAAGGGTAGCGGAGTCTTGTAAATATTGGGACTGACCTTGTAGTCCTTCCTTAGAGACTAAGGTTGTAGTAGCGTTAGTATGCGTCTCCAAATCTATAGCACTTCGAGGAGAGAATAAGTTTTTCAATCTCTTGCCCTTCCTTAGCTCCAGCGCTGCTACAGTGATCCTCGGGCTAGATATTAAAATAATTGGTAATACAGGGCGTTTTTCCGGGGGGGGAGAGCAACTGCTCACTCGGTGGACAGAAAGACTGGTATAGGTTTTATTTTTAGACTCCAAGCTCTCCGCTACACCGACCCTCTGAATGTGACAGACCCCGGGGTTTAGCACATCAAAGCCCAACTTGCCTGCATTGACTAGAGTCGCTTGACCCCCCTCACAACACCCGCTACCTCCGTGGCTGCAACAGTCACCGTTTCCGTCTCCGTCTCGGTCTGCACCGCCACTGTCAGTTCTGCCGAGGCCGAGATCGGGACACCATGGAGGTAGAGAGAGGACTCCCGCACACCGCCGGCTAACCAGAAAGGAACCCACCATCGATGCGGTATGAAATACGGGCGATATACTTTTACCGCAACCGCGACTGCAGCCAGGAGTTCAAATGTTGAACTCAATTGTCCATGATGCGTTTACTAACATCCTCGAGATCAGTCACGCATTCACCAGCAAACAGGAGGCGATCTTGCAGGTGATCCACACGGAGCACCGCGGCGAGCTAGTTTGCCGCCGCCATGTTCTTCCCGGACACATTAATTTTTGTTAGGCACGGGAGATTAATAAGCGTGGGCGTAAAATCAGTTTCGTTTGCGGAATTTGCAGATTTTTGGCAATTTCGCGGTCCGCCAAGCCCGCAAATTTGCCCAAAAATCCGCAAATTCGCAAGATGGTGGATTTTTTTGCTTGGTCGCGCTTGAAAAATACAATATCACACGCCCGATGTTGACTTACCGTGATTCTGTGTTCGCCGAGTTGTTTTTCTCCCGGTTTGCATGTGCTGCGCCATTTTGTAACTTGCTGCGTGATCGCGCGAGAGTTTTTCGACCACGATTACATTATCGCGCCCCGCCATCTTGCACAGCGAGAGTTTGACAACGCGAGTACGTCATAAGAGCCCGCGATCACGTATCGCGGGAGTAAACAATTGCGAACACGTAGATGCGACGCGCAGCAGACTTCCGGCGGGAGATTTGAACAGGTCGCTTTCCTGAACTTGCAATTCTGCACAAGAAATCCACCGCAGGCAGCATAAACCTTCTGAAAATGATGATTTTGATCAGAATAACTCCTCAGATTGACATTTGGCTGCACTTTTTTGTGCAAGGAGTCTATTTTTTGGGGGGGGGGGAAGTGCCCCAGAGTCTCCAACCTCCTGTTCCTGTCCAGCAGTCTCCTTCCAGTGCTTTGTCCATGTCCTGGTCACTTTTGATTTGGATCTGGAGCTGGAAGGATTACTTTTTTGTGGCTGCTGCTGGATATTTGTATTTGAGGACTTTTGGGACTTTGGAGTTTGGATCACTTTTGGATTTGAGATTTTACAAGTAAGTTAGTGTTGTTTGTTTGGGGGCATTACAGTTGCAGCAACTACAATTTTAAAACTTTTTCACAACTTTAAAAAAAATATATTCTGGGTAGCCACAGTATCCAGTAGGCCCAGGGTTAGTCATGGGTGCATGATACAACTGTTTCTGTGAGTTTTTGAACTTAAATCTCATTTATGTCATGGAATTTTAGCTCACTGTTATGTGGATTTTTGTTTTTTAATTTTGGGGTACCTGTAAAGCCTCACTAGCCAGTAGGCGTAGGGGAAGTGAGTGGTGCATGGACCAAGTCTTTCTGTGGGGTGTCTTGAATTTAAACATCGTTGAGGGCATGGATGGCATTGGATTGTGTTGATTTCTGTGTGTTTTTTTACTTTTTGGGGTGGTGTTGGGGCCTGGCCATGCCGGTGGGGGCCATTTTGAGGCCTGGTCCAGGCAGGGCCTGGCCATGTGGCGGGGGTCAAGGGCCCATTTTGACACCAGGCAGTGTGCTCAGGCCTGCACCCAGTTTGCCTTGCTTTCTTCCATTAGGCCCAGGGGTAGTGAGTGGTGCATGGACCAAGTCTTTCTGTGGGGTGTCTTGAATTTAAACATCATTGAGGGCATGGATGGCATTGGATTGTGGTGATTTGTGTGTGTTTTTCAACTTTTTGGGGTGGTGTTGGGGCCTGGCCATGTGGGTGGGGGCCATTTTCAGGCCTGGTCCAGGCAGGGCCTGGCCATGTGGTGGGGGTTAAGGCAGGGGCCATTTTGAAGCCAAGCAGTGTGCTCAGGCCTGCACCCAGTTTGCCTTGCTTTCATCCATTATGCCCAGGGGTAGTGAGTGGTGCTGCATGGGCCAAGTCTTTCTGTGGGGTGTCTTGAATGTACACATCATTGAGGGCATGGATGGCATTGGATTGTGGTGATTTTTGTGTTTTTTTACTTTTTGGGGTGGTGTTGGGGCCTGGCCATGTGGGTGGGGGCCATTTTGAGGCCTGGTCCAGGCAGGGCCTGGCCATGTAGCTGGCGGTCAAGGGCCCATTTTGAAGCCAGGCAGTGTGCTCAGGCCTGCACCCAGTTTGCCTTGCTTTCTGCCATTAGGCCCAGGGGTACTCAGTGGTGCATGGACCAAGTCTTTATGTGGGGTCTCTTGAATTTAAACATCATTGAGGGCATAGATGGCATTGGATTGTGGTGATTTTTGTGTGTTTTGTGACTTTTTGGGGTGGTGTTGGGGCCTGGCCATGTGGGTGGTGGCCATTTTGAGGCCTGGTCCAGGCAGGACCTGGCCATGTAGCTGGGGGTCAAGGGCCCATTTTGAAGCCAGGCAGTGTGTTCAGGCCTGCACCCAGTTTGCCTTGCTTTCTTCCATTAGGCCCAGGGGTACTCAGTGGTGCATGGACCAAGTCTTTCTGTGGGGTGTTTTGAATTTGTACATCATTGAGGGCATAGATGGCATTGGATTGTGGTGATTTTTGTGTGGTTTTCGACTTTTTGGGGTGGTGTTGGGGCCTGGCCATGTAGCTGGGGGTCAAGGGCCCATTTTGAAGCCAGGCAGTGTGCTCAGGCCTGCACCCAGTTTGCCTTGCTTACATCCATTAGGCCCAGGGGTACTCGGTGGTCCATGGACCAAGTCTTTCTGTGTGGTGAACTGAATTTAAACATCATTGAGGGCATGGATGGCATTGGATTGTGGTGATTTTTGTGTGCTTTTTAACTTTTTGGGGTGTTTAACAGATGTTCCTCTGGCTTCCATTGCTTTTAGGTGCACAAGAGAACCACCAGTGCCAGAAAGAAGTCCTGCAGTGGTGTGTGCCGACAACTCTGCAACTCGTGCAACTGCGGTCTGCTGTTCTGACATCTGAAGAAGATGGGCCCAAAGAAAGGTGGCCGTAGCACCTCAGCGAAAAAAGTTGCCAGTGCCACTGCCAGTAAGAAGGAGCAGAAGAAGCAAGTGGCACCACCTACCAAGGAGACAGGTGGGCCCACCGACACCTTTTTTGGGAAAAGAAAAGTACGCCTGCAGCAGCAGCGGTGTCCGCCGGGGAACAAGCTGGAAGCAGCACCTCCGCTTCATTGGGCTCAGTGCCACCACGCCAAGTTAGGTCCAAGACCGTGAGTGCTGCTGAGGCTGCCACTTTAGTTTCTCAATCACCATCGACCAGTGATATTGGCTCATTACAAGAAAGTAACATCCAATCAAATGCCGGGTGTAACTCAGCTGACGAGTGTTCAACAACCACAGCCGCAACGACAACCACAGGTGCAACTAGTACAAGCGCAAGTACATGGGCAAGGAGAGGCGCAAGTACATGCGCAAGGAGAGGCGCAAGTAGAGGCGCAAGTAGAGGCGCAAGTAGAGGCGCAAGGAGAGGCGCATGGAGAGGCGCATGGAGAGATTCATGGAGAGGTGCAACTAGAGGTTCATGGAGCGGCACAACTGCCTACAACACTTGTTTCTCCAGAAGTAGGGGCACATCAGGAAATTGATATTCAAGCGGAGGTATCATCGGAGGAAGCCACTTCTCCTGATGATGATCCATTGTCTTCCAGATCCCCAGCAAGAAAAAGGTCAAGGAGGGCTACTACTACTACTACAAGTTCTTTTTCAAGCCCCCTTCATTCTGATGACCTTGATCTTGATTGGAACCCACCAATGCAGTCTGAGAGTGAGGCACGCCATGAGCCGACAAAGGTAGCTAAGCCTAAAAGGAAGGTTCCCGCAAGGCTTCCACTTATGGGTGATGACGACGAACAAGAAGTGGTGTCTTCTGCTGCTGAAGAACATACATACAATTTTGCGAAAATGGGTTCGCAAACGCCGAAATTCTGTGAATATCGGCGTTTGCGAACCCATTTGACCCTAACTCTCTACCTCTCAATCTCTACCTCTCTACCTCTCTCTCTACCTCTATCCGTACCTCCATCTCTCTCTCTTCTCTACCTCTCTTTTTACCTCTCTACCTCTCTCTCTCTCTCTCTCTCTCTACCTCTCTACCTACCTCTCTCTCTACCTCTCTACCTCTCTCTCTACCTCTGTCTACCACTCTCTCTACCTCTCTCTCTACCTCTCAATATCTCACTCTCTAACTCTCTCTCTACCTTTCTCTCTCTATCGCTCTCTCTCTAACTCTCTGCCTCTCTCTCTACCTCTCTACCTCACTCTCTCTACCTCTCTACCCCTCTATCTCTACCTCTTTCTACCTCTCTACCGCCTTTGGGACCTTATAAGTGTTTAGCCATGCAACAGTTGATGTTGTTGCACCAATGATATTGTGCTGCATAACTAAATACTTATAAGGTCCCAAAGGCGAGACCTATTGGCTATGCCAATGCTTGTTTTTTAGGTCGAGCCTATGGAGCACGGATGCGCTGTCTGCAAGACCAACTGTATTCGATAAAGGACTTTGCTCCCGTCTGCTCCCTTCAATTCAGTGCAGGGTCGCTCTTCTTGCTGCTTCCTAAATGATTAATGTCCCAGGAATCCAAAATCGTTTTTGAACTCAGGCCTCGCACTGCTGAATACAGTTCCTCTTTTCAGCAGGCGATGGTGCATTGGTCACGACGAGGCTGCCGTGCAAAAATTCTTCACCAAGATGCCACTAGCTTTACCAAAGCACTCGACGTTGCTCTGCCATCCAGCCTTCTTTTCACTGGCATGCTTGCCTGTTTCACATCATTTAGTTCGCCTGGCGCGTTTCAGGGTCAAAAACCCCGTCTTCAGAGGCTGCAAAGAATGCCACTCGGAGATCTCTTTATTATTAGTTTCCGGCGCTTTTAATTAGCAAGCCCCCCTGTGGGCGTTGACTCAGTGCATCGTCACTCGAGTGCTTTGGTAAAGCTAGTGGCATCTTGGTGAAGAATATATATATATATATATATATATATATATATATATATATATATCTATAAATATCAGCAACAGTCTTCAAAACCTCCACCACGGCGAAATGAAGAGGCAGACCCCACTGCTTCAGGCAAGGCAATGATTTTAGTCTTGCAACCTTTTTAGATGACGCGTTTCAAGCATCAAGTGCTCTTGATCCACAACGAGCACCGCATCAGCACTACTTTTTAAAGTTATCATATGCCACCTCCTTCTGTGAGTCACATGACCAAACCCATAGACATCGAGAAAATACTATACAAAGCATTCTCAAAAATGTTGAATAATTTTTGAATGTTATTGCTTAAAACGTGCATTTTTAACTGTGTCAATACTTTAAGTAAATATAGTAGATCATGTTGCCTGATCATGAAATAGCAAATTGATAATTAATTTTCAACCGCTCGAATGCTGGTACTAGTTAAAATAACCTTAATTAAAGTGGCCGGTGCAATAAATATTTATAATGAACAATAAATACATATATACAATATATACATCTAAAATGCATTCTTATATATAAAATCAGGAGTGACAATTGATCATATCTGCTTAATGCAATGTGCTCGGCTTATTTTATATATGATTGTAAAACATATACTCTAACATTGTAACACGCAATTCCTTATCGTAGAAATTCATAGAACCATTGAAAGGTATGCAACATACTTCATTAATACCAATACTCTATACAATGTTAATGTTTACATAACTCTATCCAGCCAATGCTCTAATTATTGCCACAACCCTGAATTTGAGTTAGCACCGTCCATTTGATGATTGCTTAAACCAATTTGCAAAATTCATGATCTATACTTCGGTTTATATCCAAACTATATACACAATTGACTGTAATACTGCATTTTTACATTATTTACTCCCATTTCATCTTGCACTACCTCTTTTTCTCTCCATGAGTCTATGTGGCATGTGCCTATACTAAAAGTGTAATATACTGTGATACCCTCTAACTTATACCTACAAGGTCTTTCCTATACTAAATGATATTAATACAAAATAAACAGACATTTTCACACTAATCCTCACAAAGTGTATGTGCAATATTTACAAGTGATACCTTTAAAAGTATATGTGTATATATACAATGTCTGGTTAACTCTGGATTTTTCTTGCTAGATAAATATCCATACTTGTTATGTTATGTTATATGGGATTTGTAACGCGCACTATTACACATGAGTATCCTGGCGCGATATTAACATTGTATAGAGTACTTATGAATTTTATCTATTTAATAACCACAAACTGTACGTCAGGTTTAAAATATCTAGTTGTTCAGTTCATATATAGAAAATAAGTATCAGTTAATGCTAGTAGGAATTGATATTAATCTAAATGTTATATACACTTTATAAAAAATTGTGTAAATCTTCTGTAGTATTTAACCCATTGGGATATTTGCTATCCAGTTCTACTATGTATCTTGTCTCCTTTCTCCTTAACAAATTTTCCCTGTTGCCCCCTCTTCTAAGGGGGGTCACTGCGTCCATCACAAAGTATGTGAGGCATGCTAAGTTGTTATTATGTGTAGATTTAAAATGTCGTGCAACCGGATAAGTATTATCATTATTTACGATTGCCCTGAGATGCTGCAAAATCCTGACGTGCACCTGTAGCTTAGTGCTGCCCACATACCGTAAGCCACAGGTGCACGCCATGACATACACAGCATACTCAGTCCGACAACTATAGTTGCCTTTGATTGTAGTCTGAACATTGGAGAAAGGAGTATCAAAATGGGTTGTGCTTATCCCAAATTTGCACGCCCGACAGGTTGAGCATTTATAAAACCCATCTTTCATTTTTAACCAGGTACTGCCACTACCTAATTCTGGGATTGCTCTCACTATCCTGTAGGTAATGGTCGGGGTATCATCGAATTTACTGCCTAAGATTCCATCAGTCATAATGATGGGCCAATTCTTTTTGATGATGGATCTTTCTCTCCTGCTTGCTGAATGTCATTATCAAGCGAGGAGCATCATTATCATCCACCTCAATAGGACTTTTTGGTACCAATAATGACTCCCTAGATCGTTCTTGGGTCTTAGAAAGAGCCTTTGATAATGTTGAATCACTGTACCCCCTTGCTTTTAAATGCCCTACCATTTCTTTGGCTCCTTTCTCAAATCTCTCAGGAGTGCTGCAAATTCTCTTAAGACGCAGAAGTTCCCCATAGGGAATACTTTCAATCACGTGTCTCGGATGTCCACTGCTGGCGTGTAGAATACTATTGCCAGCAGTGGGTTTGCGGAATAATGATGGTGTGGTTTTCTATTTTGACCTGTACATCTAAAAACTCAGATTTGATTCTACTCACATTAGATGTAAAAAAGAGGTTGTAACTGTTATTATTCAGTGCATCCACAAAATTTTGGGCACTAGATTCATTCCCCTCCTACACACAAAAGACATCGTCTATAAACCGCATCCAATGCCGTACATGCTTAAAACCTGGGGTGACGATGAGATCCCGCTCCTCCCATCAGCCAACATGTAAACATGCGTAGCAGGGGTATAAGCAAGATCCCATCGCCACACCCCTTATTTGTCTCCAAATATCTTTACCGAATATAAAGAAATTGTTGTCCAAACACCAGCTCACATAACATTTTGTTGTGACTGTAATACTCGCAAGATCTGCGTCCTAGATAATGTTTTATGGCTTCCACTCCTTTATCATGATCAATACAGGTGTATAATGATTTTATGTCCAACGTTACAATACACCAGTCATCTTGCCATTTAATTAGGTTCAGTTTATTTAAAAAATCTCCAGCATCCTTAATGTAGCTGGGTAGACTTTTTACAAGATCCTGCAAATAAAAATCAATATACCAGGAGATATTTTCACTCATACTGCTGATTGCCGAGATGATCGGCCTTCCAGGTGTTGGAGATATCATCTTATGTATTTTAGGTATTAAATACATGCTTGGCATCACAGGGTTTTCAGTATGAAGAAAGCCAAACTCTGTAGTTGATATTAAACCTTCCATTTTGTATGATGTCAGGCGCTTTTTCAATCCTTCCTTAGCTTTTTTGTATTCCATACCATTAGTTTTAACGTAGCAATCAGCATTTTCCAACTGTCTCATGGCTTCATTTATATAATCATTTTTTTGCCAGAGTACAATATTCCCTCCTTTGACTGATTTATTGATTACGATTTCATGATTTTTGTTGAGTTAATCAATCATTTAGATTAGCATATTGTACTTCATTAAAGGTTTGGACGCACTTATGACTCTTCATTTTCCGATTTAATTGTTTTAGTTCCTCGGCCACACATTCATGAAATATGTCTACCGCGTCTTTAGGCATCATAGGGACAAACATACTTGTCACTTTAAAAGAGCTTTCTCCCGCTCCTTTTTTCACAATGTCCATTCCTTGTAACTCTCTCTGAGTGCTCGATATTTCCATCGCCTCTGGTTGTACCACTGTACTGGTTGCTTTTCCCAAATCACTTAGAGTTACCAACAATTTCCTATCCTCTGCAGCGGCTAGAGGTGGTTTACGTTCGGTTTTTGCCAATACACTGCTGCTATCTTCTTCTGCAGCATTGGTTGATTTCATTGCAAAACACTTTTTTAACTTAAGCTTTCTTATAAAGCAGAAAATGTCTGCCCTTGTGCTGGTATAATTGAAAGTACTCTCAGGGCAGAAATTTAACCCCAAGGCTAAAAGTTGTTCTTCAGCTGCCGTTAGGGTTTCATTTGACAGATTTGTAATTGTGCAATCGTTTACTGCTTTTTTTTGTTGTACCACGGTTTCTTTTTTTGTGGTGGCTTTTCGGCATTTTCTCCTTGCTCTCTGCCTCGTATTGCGCCTTTTCCTGCTTTGTTGTTCCGAGTTCTGGGGCGGAGAGTTTGCAAACGATCCTCCACTAAAAAATCTATTTCCTCACCCAGATTTAGTATTTTATTATTTGTGCACCCTTCAGCTATACTTAGCTCTGATCCCAATGTACATGACATACTTGACATAGATATTGTGTCAACGTCTGAATCCAATACATTGCCCCCTTGGCTGCGTTGTCCTTGTTGCTGCACTTTGTTCGCATTGGGAGTGTTGAACCTTAATCTTTTTGCGTGATCGAATTTTCGAGAGAAAGTATAATTCTGCCCCAGTTCATATTCTTTCTGATCTCTTGAAAATGTATGTACCTTGCGTATTTTAATTTTTTCCTCGTTTTTACGCAACCTTTCACTGATTTATTTGCGTGTTTGCGCCTTTTTGCTCCACTTAAACCACTTTGTCTAGTTCTTCATTAATCTTGGCTATTTCCTCCAGTAATGTTTGACGGTCCAGTAAAGCATACTTAATTAAAATCTTAACCAAGTTAATCGAGGCCAACAAATTACTTTCTCCCTACTCCTTCAACATTGCGGGGTTTGAGTCTTCGAAACTGGGTGCTAATAATATCCTTAAGCCTCTGGGCACACGTCCTACCTCCTTATATTTAGCGTTTATGTTCCCACCACTTAGTGATTTCTGATTTAGTTTTTTTCTCCAGGGCTTTCAACAACTGTTTTATATCCTGATTCGCATTGCTTGTTTCGCTAGTTAACGTTTTAGTGCTAGTGCTAGGCTGCGGCAAATTACCAAATAATTCTTCTGCGGCCGCTTCGCGTTCCCGTTCCAGGCTTGCTGACATGTTTGATCGGTGCAGAAAGGATTTATGTATTTAACTATCGGCATGAGTCGTTCTTGTTTCTTGACCTTAAAGCCGCCACCACCCCACCTGCGTGTTGCTTAATTGTACCACTCACCATTGGTTTCACGCTACAACCAGTCCTCCGACCCGTCGTCCACGCTTGCCGTCCGGTTTCTGTGGAAAAATATGCAGCTGCAGCGGGCCACGCCTAGGATTCCACCCCGGAATCTCGACTCCTTTAGTTGTATCGCGCGGCCACTTTAGAGGAGGGCTACCACCGACGGAGACAACTTGCTTCCGTAATCAACTCAGCAACAGTCTTCAAAACCTCCACCACGGCGAAATGAAGAGGTGGACCCCACGGCTTCAGGCAAGGCAATGATTTTATTCTTGCAAACTTTCTAGATGACGCGTTTCAAGCATCAAGTGCTCTTGATCACACAACGAGGACTGCGTCAGCTCTACTTTTTAAAGTTTTCATATGCCACCTGTGAGAAGTTGGCCTGATATATGATGCTCACTAGTTCTAGTGATCACCTTGTATCAGTCCAAACAACCCTTATGGTGATTGGTTGTAAGGCACCTTATAGACCAGCTCTCCTAATGGTAGCATGGACAAAGCAGTCTTAGGCTAAACTCTTTTGGCATGTGAAGCCAGCTGTTTTACGACATATAACCCCTTGAATACCAGATGAAAGGACACCACACAGGTTGTTATGAAAATAAACAGTATATTTATTAATAACAAAACACCTCTGAACTCTTTATGAGGTCAGAGGTCTAAGCACATGACAATCTCTTAGGAAAAATCCGATAAGTTGCACAAAATTACAATGGTGCCTAGGGGCACGACAAACCATATACTAAGTAAATGGTATAAGGAAATCGATAGAAGGAATGGAGCTGTCCAGAGGCTGTAGGATCGCTGGGACTACACAATCCTAACTTTAGGTAAGTAATAGGAGGCCCACGGGACGTGTGTGTAGAGTGTGAACTCACACGCGAGATGCGGAACAAAGTCAATGGACAGTACAGTTTACGAAAAAGGTAAGTACGGACAGTCTTTACTATCTAGGACTAAAACGACTGGAAATCTGGACACTAGGAGAGTTAATCTACCCTTGAGCACCGAAATGCTCTTGTTACCTCACCCACGGGCTGCGGGTGCATAGGTGTCAAAGTGTGTCGGGTTTCCACGTCGAAATCTATGGAGCCTTGAAGAAAGATGCTGCAGGCGACCAAGTGGAAGATGTCCGGTGCGATCCACGGGTGGATCGAGGAAGAAGAGGACCTGAAAGCAGAGGGGACAGTGTTCAAAGTCACTATCCAGTGACCGGAGTGGTACCAGGAGGGAACCAGATGCAGTCGCCGCGATCAGGTGAAGAGTGGACGCTTGTCTCTGCAGCCACGTGGACCAGGAGGTGTCTTCGACGACCAGGAAGGAGGCACGAGCTGTCCCATGCAGTCTCTCGCTGTCGGCTGTGTCGGATCCGGATTTGGAGTCAACAGGCCTTGGCAAAGGCAACCCACGCGGTGAGTGGAAACGGCATCTGGAGTGGACCAGGAGGGTCCGGGATACTTCTCTTTTGGAAGGAAGCAAGGACCAGTCTGGAGCAACCAGACCAGTAGTGTAGATTTCAAGGATCGTCGTCTAGGAGGTCACTAGCCAGCAGGCAAGTGACCAGACAACGCGTCGAGCAGCAACCAAGCAAAAGGGCCCCACGCAGATCTCGTGGATGCTGGAGGGCTGGTCTTCAGTGCAGGAGCTGCTCGGGGCTGGGGCTTCTCAATCCCCAAAGCACTTTCTCGAGGATGCCTCTGTAGTCGTGCTGGAAGCGAAGTGCAGTTTCTTCAAGATGGCCGGTCCCACGTGTCTCGTCGCACCCACGGATCTCAGCTGTGCTGCAGATGTAGGTTGAGGTCGGAGAGGTCTGGAAGTCCGGATCTCGTTGGGCTCTGAAGTCTGGTTCCGGCAGGAAGGACGTCAAAGTGAACCGCTAGGACGCTTGATGGTGCCTGCAGTTGCAGGGTGGACACTCCTTGCCCACAAGGGAGATTCTTCAGTCTTCTGTGGAGCAGAACGTCGAAGTCCAGAGTTTCTTCTTTGTAGAGTTGTTCAGGATAATCTAATTTGGAATGGGACCAGCTCCTACCTTTATTCTCCTAAAGGGGTCTGTACTGTGACTAGGTCCCTCCCATGGGTGGGACCAGGAAGGGGGGTGGTTACACCCCTATCCTTTGTCCGGTTTCGCGCCAGAGCTGGGGCTAGAGTGCCCCAGCAACTGGTTTGAACCGGTGTATGCACAGGGCACCTTGTGTGCCCCAGGCATGTCTCATTTCTTTCAGGCCTGTCCTACCTAATACACAAAATCCTGTCTGGGGTGGTGCTAGCACCTCCCAAGGCAGGAAACCCTTTGTCCAGGCCTCCCTCGCTGGAAGGACTCCCAGCAGCAGGAGGTCAGACTTGTGTCTGTGGTGGCAGCATCCATTTTGTGATGCTAAGGCTCGAGTTAACTTTAACCGGGGTTGACAGTTACATACATGTCGTGTCTCTCTAAAAGGGTGGAATGCTACCCCCGTCGCCAGAATTGGCGAGGGGCTAGTATTCCAATTCGTATGACACCTTACTCGACATGTTTTGATAATGCTATACCAAAGTTAGCATTCAACCGCGAGGATTATAATGCACTTAAGAGTATATGGTATAGCGTTATCATGGAACAGCTATTAGGACTTGGTTCCGCAAGCTGCAGACAGGCTCAGCTCATGCCAGAGCACCATCTCACATAATTCGAAGCACTCTGCCTTCAGGATTGATAAGGCCTGCCATAGGAGTGACTGATAGGAGTATATGTGTCCATTTTGGGGTTAGATATAGGTATACTATATCTACAGCAAAGGGTGATTACACCACCTTGCCCCAGCTGTCTTACCAGCCAGTTGTGTCTGTTTAGATGGCCAGCCAGGGGTGGCATAATGTTATGTTATGTTACAATTTTTTTTGTATAGCGCGCAGCGACTCAAAAAGAGTATCCTGGCGCATAATACATGCTTCAGCCCCTGGTAGGCCTTGGGTTCACCTATGCCCTGGGTACCTAAGGTACACTGTACAGGGGCTGATAAGGTGTCCCAATACCAATTGGTAAATGCACCTAAAGTACATGGTTGTCAATTTAGAGAGAGAACAGCTAGGCTGTGGGTCTGATTATCAGGCCCATAGCCAGGGAAAGTCGTAAACCAGTGAAGCAAAAATCTGGGGTGACCATAGGATTGCAGACCCTACTCTCCTACATAACCCCCCCCCCAAACCTAGGGACATTAAACTAACCTTGACCAGGTGAGTCTTCCTGTTCTAAGTGGAAATACCTGGAGAGACCATCTGCACTGCCATGGTCAGTCCCTGGTCTGTGCTCCACTGTAAAGTCCATCCCCTTTAGGGAAATGGACCACCTAAGAAGTTTGGGGTTTTCACCCTTCATTTGATTTAGCCACAAGAGGGGCTTATGGTTGGTCTGAATCTTGAAGTGAGTTCCAAACAAGTATGGCCTCAACTTCTTCAAGGCACAAACCACAGCAAAGGCCTCCCTCTCAATAGCTGACCAACGTTTCTCTCTAGGGGTCAGCCTTCTACTTATAAAAGCAATGGGCTGGTCATGACCATCAATATTCATTTGAGATAGAACAGCTGCCACACCCAACTCAGATGCATGTTTGGACAATGAAGGTTTTGGAGTAGTCAGAACTCTTGAAAATAGGTGCAGTACGCATGGCCTGCTTTAGGTCATCGAATGCCTTTTGACAGCTAACTGTCCACTGAACTTTCTTTGGCATTTTCTTGCTTGTCAAGTCATTAAGGGGTGTCACAATGGACCCATACATTTTGACAAACTTCCTATAGTAACCAGACAGGCCCAAGAAAGCTCTGACCTGTGTCTGGGTGGTTGGAGGAGCCCAGTCCTTTGTGGCCTGTATCTTGCTCTCCAATGGTTGAACCTGGCCTCCACCTACAAGGTGGCCCAGGTACACAACCTGACTTTGCCCTATCTGGCACTTGGTGGCCTTGGTAGTGAGGCCTGCCTTCTGCAGGGCCTCCGAAACTTTCCTCAGGTGGATCAGGTGATCCTCCCAGGTGGAGCTGAAGACAGCAATATCATCTAGATATGCTGCACAAAAGTCATCCAACCCAGTGAGAACTTGGTTCACCAACCTTTGAAAAGTGGCAGGTGCATTTTTCAAACCAAAGGGCATCACCACAAACTAGTAATGACCTCCTGGGGTAGAAAATGCTGTTTTGCCTTGGCACCCTCAGCTAACCTGATTTGCCAATAACCAGCTGTTAGGTCAAATGTACTCAAGAAGGTGGCAGAAGCCAACTTGTCTATGAGTTCATCTGCCCTAGGTATTGGATGCAGAAAAAATGGGGATTTTACCTATGCCTCTATTTTGAATAAACCAATGAATGCTGGATTGGGTAAACCAAAATTTATTAGTTTAACCAGACTTTCAAGTCTTTTGAATTCATTTATTTTTTAAGTCGATCAGTTGTTCTAGTTTAGGCACAACAAAGAACATTATCAACTTCACGAATTGCCATATACTCTACAATACATAAATATTCCACAAAAATGCCAACATTAATACAGTACAAAAGACATGACTACATAACTAATAATTACATGTATGTACAATTCCAATACCAGAGTGCTCTTGGACACAGTGAAAAAGATAGCGCTGTTATCTAATAGTACAGTCTTGATCCTGCCACACTTTTAGACAAAAAAACATTATCGAGTGTCTCAAACCAATACAGCATATATCTGCTCATATGCAAATCTGAAGGTGTTCTGTATTAATCACAATCAAATGAATGTAACAGAAATGAATAATGCCGACGCGTTTCAAGTCCCTTGGATGAATCAAAGGACTCTCATCAGGGCTGTCAAAGTCTGGTCCATGGAAGCTATTTCTAAAATAAAAAAACATAAAAAACGTGATCTATCTTGTCCTACCGCCATTCAATATTTACAAAGGGATTTCTCCCGTTGGGAGGTGCAGCCTACCTGCTGAGTTCGAATTCCAGGGCTGCACTTTTCGTGTACTGTGGTCTGTGCCGTGGGTGCTCACTGGAACAAAGTGAGATTGTTTTTATCAAAAATCTGTGTGGTTTCGAATTCAAAATAAAGAGGCCACCGGGGCAGTGTTTTACCTTTCATGTGTTGGTGTTGACGTCACGTGTGTGTCACTTCAACCGACAGGGGAAAATCCTCACCCGGGTCACATATTCTACAATAATGTGAATAACAGTAATCAGCCTCACATTGACTGCGAGTGCAATGCTTTAATATTTAATAAGTGCTGCACTGACTTACTTTTGGTCCGCTCTGGGGCGGTTCGACCCCGCTCTGAGTGAATTGATGTACTTGATTTCTGTAAAATTGCAAGTAAAACGGACACGTTTTAGTCTAGGCGCGTACTGGCGCCAGACGCAACATCGATCTCATTGTTTGAGCCTTCCCAAAGAAGCCTACCTTAACCCGTCTGACACGGGGCTTCTGCCTGTCGCTGCCGGTGGTCTCAATGATTCAAAGTCTGAAAGAACAAGCGGTGCACGTGTAAAACGGGCCGCGTTGTACTGAGTATAAAGCCAATTATCACACACTTCTCTGCGCTGTACAGGGGCTTACCTTATTGTTTGTTTTAGGTAAACGTCCACATCACCCGGGACAGTGCTGCTACAAACGCTTAGGAGATCGCGCGGGTGTTTTGCAAGTCTTGAAGAACCAAGTCACATGATCATCATGTGACTTGGAAAGGTGTGTGCCCCAACATGGAGGCTTCTGGGAACAGTAGTTCACCATGACTGTGGTTACCTGCCTATTGTTTACATTCTGTTTATTTCGCTCAGACAGTTGAGCCCATTGTTCACACTATTGAACTTCATTATTAAATAGGCTTCCTTCTGGAGCAAGGCCGTTTCTACATTTGGATTATATTTAGAGTCAATCCAAAAAAGAATCGTCCACTTAAAATCATTTTCGGTGTGTTTACAGCTCACAAAATGTTCCACCATTGGCGCGGTCAGCACTTTTTTCTTAATCCGTGACCGGTGCTGTGTGATTCTGACATTGGCTGCTTGGGTTGTTTTACCTATATACACTTTGTCACAGACGCACACCACAGCATAGACCACATTTTTAGTTCTACAATTTGTGAAGACATCATGTCTCCATGTCACATCATTATTGGAAAAAACATTTCCTTCAAAAGTTGACGCACAGGACACGCAATTGCCACATTTGCGGTGCCCGCAGATGGGTTTTAAATTCCATTGGGCAATAAGATCACTTTTTGGCTTCTGGATAAAACTGTCTGCCTTTACCAACTGTTGCCCTATGCTTTTATTTTTACACATGGCGAAGATAGGTTTTTGAAGGGGAGGGTCCAGCGTTTCCAGTAAATGCCAGTTATTTAGAATGATACGCTTGAATTGGTTTGTGTGTTGGCCGTAGGTCGACACACAGACCAATCTCTCAAGCTCCTCCTTCTTCTTCACCTTGAGCAAAGAGTCCCTTGGGATGAAACTAACTCGTTTCTTCGTGTGTGAAAGCAGCTTTTTTGGGTACCCCCTATTTGCCATTTCTTTACAAAATATGGAAGCATGTGTGGCGGTACTATATATGGACCAATATGAACATCGGTTCATATATAATAACAATCCATTCAGGGACAACATACATCAATGGCTACGATACATCGATGATGTCTGGCTCCTGTGGCAGGGGAGTCAGACCCAGCTAGATGAATTCCATGATTGGCTCAACTCTCGCCACAGTGACATTAAATTTACATTAAATTCTAGTCACAACAAAATGACCTTTCTGGATGTCACAGTAGGCAATAACGAGGGATCGCTATTTACAACAATGCACAAAAAAACAACGGATAGAAATACAATCTTGCATTTCAAAAGCTCGCATCCACAAAGTTTAAGAGAAAACTTGCCCTACGGGCAGATGCTAAGGATAAAACGCAACTGCACGAACTCATCTGATTTTGAGACACATGCTTCCATATTTTGTAAAGAAATGGCAAATAGGGGGTACCCAAAAAAGCTGCTTTCACACACGAAGAAACGAGTTAGTTTCATCCCAAGGGACTCTTTGCTCAAGGTGAAGAAGAAGGAGGAGCTTGAGAGATTGGTCTGTGTGTCGACCTACGGCCAACACACAAACCAATTCAAGCGTATCATTCTAAATAACTGGCATTTACTGGAAACGCTGGACCCTCCCCTTCAAAAACCTATCTTCGCCATGTGTAAAAATAAAAGCATAGGGCAACAGTTGGTAAAGGCAGACAGTTTTATCCAGAAGCCAAAAAGTGATCTTATTGCCCAATGGAATTTAAAACCCATCTGCGGGCACCGCAAATGTGGCAATTGCGTGTCCTGTGCGTCAACTTTTGAAGGAAATGTTTTTTCCAATAATGATGTGACATGGAGACATGATGTCTTCACAAATTGTAGAACTAAAAATGTGGTCTATGCTGTGGTGTGCGTCTGTGACAAAGTGTATATAGGTAAAACAACCCAAGCAGCCAATGTCAGAATCACACAGCACCGGTCACGGATTAAGAAAAAAGTGCTGACCGCGCCAATGGTGGAACATTTTGTGAGCTGTAAACACACCGAAAATGATTTTAAGTGGACGATTCTTTTTTGGATTGACTCTAAATATAATCCAAATGTAGAAACGGCCTTGCTCCAGAAGGAAGCCTATTTAATAATGAAGTTCAATAGTGTGAACAATGGGCTCAACTGTCTGAGCGAAATAAACAGAATGTAAACAATAGGCAGGTAACCACAGTCATGGTGAACTACTGTTCCCAGAAGCCTCCATGTTGGGGCACACACCTTTCCAAGTCACATGATGATCATGTGACTTGGTTCTTCAAGACTTGCAAAACACCCGCGCGATCTCCTAAGCGTTTGTAGCAGCACTGTCCCGGGTGATGTGGACGTTTACCTAAAACAAACAATAAGGTAAGCCCCTGTACAGCGCAGAGAAGTGTGTGATAATTGGCTTTATACTCAGTACAACGCGGCCCGTTTTACACGTGCACCGCTTGTTCTTTCAGACTTTGAATCATTGAGACCACCGGCAGCGACAGGCAGAAGCCCCGTGTCAGACGGGTTAAGGTAGGCTTCTTTGGGAAGGCTCAAACAATGAGATCGATGTTGCGTCTGGCGCCAGTACGCGCCTAGACTAAAACGTGTCCGTTTTACTTGCAATTTTACAGAAATCAAGTACATCAATTCACTCAGAGCGGGGTCGAACCGCCCCAGAGCGGACCAAAAGTAAGTCAGTGCAGCACTTATTAAATATTAAAGCATTGCACTCGCAGTCAATGTGAGGCTGATTACTGTTATTCACATTATTGTAGAATATGTGACCCGGGTGAGGATTTTCCCCTGTCGGTTGAAGTGACACACACGTGACGTCAACACCAACACATGAAAGGTAAAACACTGCCCCGGTGGCCTCTTTATTTTGAATTCGAAACCACACAGATTTTTGATAAAAACAATCTCACTTTGTTCCAGTGAGCACCCACGGCACAGACCACAGTACACGAAAAGTGCAGCCCTGGAATTCGAACTCAGCAGGTAGGCTGCACCTCCCAACGGGAGAAATCCCTTTGTAAATATTGAATGGCGGTAGGACAAGATAGATCACGTTTTTTATGTTTTTTTATTTTAGAAATAGCTTCCATGGACCAGACTTTGACAGCCCTGATGAGAGTCCTTTGATTCATCCAAGGGACTTGAAACGCGTCGGCATTATTCATTTCTGTTACATTCATTTGATTGTGATTAATACAGAACACCTTCAGATTTGCATATGAGCAGATATATGCTGTATTGGTTTGAGACACTCGATAATGTTTTTTTGTCTAAAAGTGTGGCAGGATCAAGACTGTACTATTAGATAACAGCGCTATCTTTTTCACTGTGTCCAAGAGCACTCTGGTATTGGAATTGTACATACATGTAATTATTAGTTATGTAGTCATGTCTTTTGTACTGTATTAATGTTGGCATTTTTGTGGAATATTTATGTATTGTAGAGTATATGGCAATTCGTGAAGTTGATAATGTTCTTTGTTGTGCCTAAACTAGAACAATTGATCGACTTAAAAAATAAATGAATTCAAAAGACTTGAAAGTCTGGTTAAACTAATAAATTTTGGTTTACCCAATCCAGCATTCATTGGTTTATTCAAAATAGAGGCATAGGTAAAATCCCCATTTTTTCTGTATTTACTAGTGGCCCGACCTACCCTCTTTCCCAGCGGGCCCAACCCCCAGTTGCCTTCATTCCTAGGTATTGGATGGGCATCTGTCTTAGTGACAGCATTGAGACCCCTGTAGTCTACACAAAACCTCATCTCTCTCTTACCATCCTGGGTGTGAGGTTTTGGCACTAGAACTACAGGACTAGCCCAAGGGCTCTCTGAGGGTTCAATGACTCCCAATTTCAACATCTTCTGTAATTCTTTCTTAATGCAGTCCCTGACGTGGTCAGGTTGCCTGTAGCTTTTATTTTTGACAGGCAGACTGTCACCAGTGTCCACCTCATGGGTGCACCAGTTTGTCTGCCTGGGGGTCAGTGAGAACATTTGTCTAAAGGATTGAAGAAACTGTTTGCAATCCTCTTGTTGATGTTCAGAGAGGCTGTCAGAAAAGACTACATTATCTACTGACCCATCATCAGGGTTCTGAGTGAGCAGGTCTGGGAGAGGGTCACTCTCTTCCTCCTGCCCCTCATCTGTGGCCATGAGCAAGCCCATGTCCTCCCTGTCGACAAATGCCTTGAGCCTGTTTACATGAAGCACCCTGTGGGGGCTCCTGGGAGTTCCAAGGTCCACCAGGTAGGTGACCTCTCCCTTTTGCTCAATGATGGTATGGGGTCCAGACCATTTGTCTTAGAGGGCTGCTGGGGCCACTGGCTCCAACACCCACACCTTCTGTCCTGCATGATAAACAGTTAGGACAGCCTTTTGGTCATGCCAAGCTTTTTGAAGTTCTTGGCTGCCTCAAGGTTTTTGGATGCCTTCTCCATGTACTCTGCCATCCTGGAGCGGAGACCAAGTACATAGTCCACTATGTCAAGCTTAGGCTTTTTGAGAGGTAACTCCCATCCTTCCTTCACAAGACATAGGGGTCCTCTTACAGGATGCCCAAACAGAAGCTCAAAAGGGCTGTAGCCAACCCCCTTCTGTGGGACCTCTCTGTAAGCAAACAGGAGGCAGGGTAAAAGGATGTCCCATCTCCGCCTAAGCTTTTCAGGTAACCCTTTTATCATCCCTTTTAGGGTCTTGTTGAATCTCTCCACAAGCCCATTGCACTCTGGGTGATAGGGTGTGGTAAATTTGTAATTTACACCACACTCCTTCCACATTGCAGTCAAGTATCCTGACATGAAGTGTGCACCTCTGTCAGAGACAACCTCCTTAGGAAACCCCACTCTGGAGAAAACTCCAAGTAGGGTCCTGGCCACAACAGAAGCTGTAGTGGTCCTAAGGGGAATAGCTTCTGGATACCTGGTGGCATGATCCACTACCACCAGTATAAACCAGTGCCCAGATGCGGATGTGGAGTGGTATGGCACACTGGTTAGAGGCGGCAGACCCGAGAGCAGAAGTCGGCCCGGGACCAGGGTTCAATTCCCGACGTGGCAGGGTCGTGGACCTTGGTCAGCGGACTTGATAATTCTCGCTTCGGTGCTTACTCTAATCAGGGGTTCTACTCGGCAACTCTGGGCATTAGCTTGCCTAATCTCCACAACGGCCCCATCAATTCCGGGGATGCCTGGCTCCACCTTGGGGACTCCCAGCAGGGAACATCCCACAGGGAAAGCCAGGACGGGTTCCCCAGAGTTATACAGCGCCAGGAGACCTATGGACGGGTAGCAGTGCGCTTTACAAGCTCAAATACATACATACATACATACATGCTGTTGGGGGGTCCATTGGTCCAACAATGTCTATCCCCACTCGCTCAAAGGGCACCCCCACCACAGGTAGTGGTATAAGGGGGGCCTTTGTTGTGCCACCTGATTTGCCACTGGCTTGACAGGTGACACATGAGCGACAAATCTCTTTGGTGTCTTCAGACATGTGAGGCCAGTGAAAGTGTGGGGCAAGCCTGTCCCAAGTCTTGTTCTGGCCTAAGTGACCTGCAAGGGGAATTTCATGGGCTAAGATGAGAAGGAAACCTCTAAGAGACAAGGGGATGACCAGCCTCCTGGTAGCACCAGGTTTGGGGTCTCTTGCCTCAGAGTATAGGAGTCCTTCATCCCAATATACCTTGTGGGCACCTGTAGCATTCCCTGCAGCCTCAGCAGCAGCCTGCTGTCTGAGGGGTTCAAGGGAGGAACAGTCTAACTGTGCCTGCCTCAAGTCTGCCCTGGAAGGTCCCCCTGTCCCAAGAAACTCAACCTGTTCAGGTTCAAGCTCGTCTAGGACAGTTCCTTCTGGGGTCTTTGGGTCAGCCTCCTGAGAGGGCTGATCCTCAACCTGAGGCAGGGGGGAAGGCTCTGCCTTACCCCTACTTCTCTTCCACTTGGGTAGTGTCTGGTCCATTCTTCCAGGATCCAGCACTTGTTCAGCTGGGCATTTCTTGGCCTGTGACCTGGTCACAGCAAGGACATGTGAGGAGAGACCTAACATTTCTACATGAGTCCTGTACTCCACATCGGACCACATGGAGGATTCCAAATCATTGCCCAAGAGACAATCTACTGGGAGGTCTGAACTAACTACAACCCTTTTGAGGCCAGTTACCCCTCCCCAGGAGAAGTTAACAACTGCCATAATTTGATTGGAAGTGACGTTGCTAGCATTGGTCACTAGGTAGTCTGAACCTAGCATGATCTGATCAGGGTCCACAAAGGCTGGTGTCACCATAGTGACACTGGCACATGTGTCCCTGTAGGCCTGAGCCATTTTCCCATTTATTAAAGGCGTTTGCCTGTATTTGCCCAGAGTACTAGGACTTACAGTAGGGGTCATATCCATGTCCCCAGTTCAAACAAGAACTGCCTGAGTAGGTATTCTGACTATGTCAGAACCCACCTCAGTTCCCAGGGTTAACCCCACTAAAACCTTGGGGGGTACACTACCACTACTAACTGTACTAGGGGGTGCAGGTGTCCTAGGGACAGTAGTGGTAGGAGTTGGGCCTTTCTTGGTGCACTCACTAAACCAGTGAGTCTTACTTTTACAGTATTGGCACCATGGTTTCTTAGGACCATCATTCTTCTTCTTTTGGGAATTCTGGGTCCCACCCTCCTTAGATAGTTGGGGCCCTATTGAAGACTTCTGGTCATTTTACTTTTTCTCAATATTACCCTTCTGGTCTGCTTTCTTTTGGCCACCATCCTGGTTCTGGTTCTGCTGCTTGACACTGGTTCTGACCCATCTGTCTGCCTTCTTTCCCAATTCTTGGGGAGAGGTCAGATCTGAGTCAATCAGGTGCTGATGCAACAACTGGTTCTGACAATTATTTAAGATTTGCTCTCTCATAATTAGATTATACAATCCTGTATAATCAGTAACTTTACTTCCCAGTAACCAACCTTCCAAAGCCTTAGTAGCACAATCAACAAAGTCAGTCCAATCCTGAGCCCGAGTTTTCTGGGTGTCCCTGAACATCAACCTGTACTGTTCAGTTGTTAAGCCAAACCCGACAATCAGTGCAGTTTTCAGGACTTGGTCATCATTAGCATCCTCATCTCTAACAGTGAGGAGCTTATCTCTACCTTTGCCTTCAAAGGAGAGCCACAATATAGCTGCCCACTGACTCTGGGGTACCTGCTGTACTTTGCAGGCCCTCTCCAGAGCAGTTATCCACTTGTGGATATCATCTCCTGTCTTATAGGAGGGCACTATTTTACTCAGGTTTCTAGTATCAAAACCCCTGTCTTTATCCCTAGGGATATTGCTGCCACCAGTGGGTACTACCCCACTCAACTGTTGCTCTCTAGCAAAGGCAAGCTTCTCTTTGGCAAGGGCAAGTTCTTCCCTTTGAATCCTCAGATTAGCTTCCTTCATCTTTGCCTCATGCTCTCTTCTCTGAGGGGAAGTCATCCTCCTCTGAGCAGATGCATGGGAGGCATGAGAGTGAACAGATCTGTTGGGGTCCCTAGGATGAGATCTATCTCTTCTGACCCCAAAGTTAGGCCTGTTTGTGGATGGCACTGGGTGTCCCCCAGTTCCATCCCTATGTAGGTCTAAGTTGGCCCTGGTAAGTCTGCTGACTAAAGGTTGGCCATTTTCTGCCTCATCCTCAGATAAGTCCCCCTCTTCCCTACCATCTACATTCTCTGTTTCAGGGAGGTTAGAGTCTGGATCACCTGGTTCACCTTCTAAGGGGGGCATACTTCCATCTGGATTAGAGGGGCCTGTGTTAGAAGCCCTTCTAGCATCATATGTCTCTAAGAGACCTAACAGAAAAGGAGTGGTAGGGTTAGAACCCTGTTTCAGTTTCCTGGAGGTACACAATTTTCTCATCTCCTGGAAGCTGAGTGCTGCATATCTGGAAAGGACCTGTGGAGGGTCACTAACCACTAGGGGAGTCACTGAGGTCTCCCCATGGGTAGACATGCTTTCTTAGTGAGGTGCAAGTGATGCACTTACCTACACTATGGGTTTTCCTATTGATCCCTTGCTAAGAGTTGTAGTCAGGGTGTGCTAGGCCCTTTCTACTACAACAGCGGGTTCAGTAGAACTCAGAGTATTTCTAAGCTTGTTATATGTACCTATGGTACCTTATGTGATCTTTCAAATGATATTTCAAGATTATATTTGGTAAAAACAACAGCAAGCTCAAATCCCAACCGCTGCACACCAATGTGAGAAGTTGGCCTGATATATGATGCTCACTAGTTCTAGTGATCACCTTGTATCAGTCCAAACAACCCTTATGGTGATTGGTTGTAAGTCAACCTTATAGACCAGCTATCCTAATGGTAGCATGGACAAAGCAGTCTTAGGCTAAACTCTTTTGGCATGTGAAGCCAGCTGTTTTACCACATATAACCCCTTGAATACCAGATGAAAGGACACCACACAGGTTGTTATGAAAACAAACAGTATATTTATTAATAACAAAACACCTCTGAACTCTTTATGAGGTCAGAGGGCTAAGCACATGACAATCTCTTAGGAAAAATACGATAAGTTGCACAAAATTACAATGGTGCCTAGGTGCACGACAAACCATATACTAAGTAAATGGTATAAGGAAATCGATAGAAGGAATGGAGCTGTCCAGAGGCTGTAGGATCGCTGGGACTACACTATCCTAACTTTAGGTAAGTAATAGGAGGCCCACGGGACACGTGTGCAGAGTGTGAACTCACACGCGAGATGCGGAACAAAGTCAATGGACAGTACAGTTTACGAAAAAGGTAAGTACGGACAGTCTTTACTATCTAGGACTAAAACGCCTGGAAATCTGGACAGTAGGAGAGTTAATCTACCCTTGAGCACTGAAATGCTCTTGTTACCTCACCCACGGGCTGCGGGTGCATAGGTGTCAAAGTGTGTCGGGTTTCCGCGTCGAAGTCTATGGAGCCTTGAAGAAAGATGCTGCAGGCGACCAAGTGGAAGATGTCCGGTGCGATCCACGGGTGGATCGAGGAAGAAGAGGACCTGAAAGCAGAGGGGACAGTGTTCAAAGTCACTATCCAGTGACCAGAGTGGAACCAGGAGGGAACCAGATGCTTTTGTCGCGATCAGGTGAAGAGTGGACGCTTGTCTCTGCAGCCACGTGGACCAGGAGGTGTCTTCGATGACCAGGATGGAGGCACGAGCTGACCCACGTAGGCTCTCGCTGTAGGCGGTGTCGGATCCGGATTTGGAGTCAACAGGCCTTGGCAAAGGCAACCCACGCGGTGAGTGGAAACGGCGTCTGGAGTGGACCAGGAGGGTCCGGGATACTTCTCTTTTGGAAGGAAGCAAGGACCAGTCTGGAGCACCCAAACCAGCAGTGTAGACTTCAAGGATCGTCGTCTTGGAGGTCACTAGCCAGCCGGCAAGTGACCAGACAACGCGTCGAGCAGCAACCAAGCAAAAGGGCCCCACGCAGATCCCGTGGATGCTGGAGGGCTGGTCTTCGGTGCAGGAGCTGCTCGGGGCTGGTGCTTCTCAATCCCCAAAGCACTTTCTCGAGGATGCCTCTGAAGTCATGCTGGAAGCGAAGTGCAGTTTCTTCAAGATGGCCGGTCCCACGTGTCTCGTCGCACCCACGGATCTCAGCTGTGCTGCAGATGTATGTTGAGGTCGGAGAGGTCTGGAAGTCCGGATCTCGTCGGGCTCTGAAGTCTGGTTCGGGCAGGAAGGACGACAAAGTGAACCGGTAGGAAGCTTGATGGTGCCTGCAGTTGCAGGGTGGACACTCCTTGCCCACAAGGGAGATTCTTCAGTCTTCTGTGGAGCAGAACGTCGAAGTCCAGAGTTTCTTCTTTGTAGAGTTGTTCAGGATAATCTAATTTGGAATGGGACCAGCTCCTACCTTTATTCTCCTAAAGGGGGCTGTACTGTGACTAGGTCCCTCCCATGGGTGGGACCAGGAAGGGGGGTGGTTACACCCCCTATCCTTTGTCCGGTTTCGCGCCAGAGCTGGGGCTGGAGTGCCCCAGCAACTGGTTTGAACCGGTGTAGGCACAGGGCACCTTGTGTGCCCCAGGCATGTCTCATTCCTTTCAGGCCTGTCCTACCTAATACACAAAATCCTGTCTGGGGTGGTGCTAGCACCTCCCAAGGCAGGAAACCCTTTGTCCAGACCTCCCTCGCTGGAAGGACTCCCAGCAGCAGGAGGTCAGACTTGTGTCTGTGGTGGCAGCATCCATTTTGTGATGCTAAGCCTCGAGTTAACTTTAACCGGGGTTCACAGTTACATACATGTCGTGTCCCTCTAAAAGGGTGGAATGCTACCCCCGTCGCCAGAATTGGCGAGGGGGTAGTATTCCAATTCGTATGACACCTTACTCGACATGTTTTGATAATGCTATACCAAAGTTAGCATTCAACCACGAGGATTATAATGCACTTAAGAGTATATGGTATAGCGTTATCATGGAACAGCTATTAGGACTTGGTTCCGCAAGCTGCAGACAGGCTCAGCTCATGCCAGAGCACCATCTCACATAATTCGAAGCACTCTGCCTTCAGGATTGATAAGGCCTGCCATAGGAGTGACTGATAGGAGTATATGTGTCCATTTTGGGGTTAGATATAGGTATACTATATCTACAGCAAAGGGTGATTACACCACCTTGCCCCAGCTGTCTTACCAGCCAGTTGTGTCTGTTTAGATGGCCAGCCAGGGGTGGCATAATACATGCTTCAGCCCCTGGTAGGCCTTGGGTTCACCTATGCCCTGGGTACCTAAGGTACACTGTACAGGGGCTGATAAGGTGTCCCAATACCAATTGGTAAATGCACCTAAAGTACATGGTTATCAATTTAGAGAGAGAACAGCTAGGCTGTGGGTCTGATTAGCAGGCCCACAGCCAGGGAAAGTCGTAAACCAGTGAAGCAAAAAGCAAAAATCTGGGGTGACCATAGGATTGCAGACCCTACTCTCCTACACCACCTCCTTCTGTGAGTCACATGTCCAAACCCATAGACATCGAGAAAATACTATACAAAGCATTCTCAAAAACGTTGAGTAATTTTTGAATGTTATTGCTTAAAACGTGCATATACACATATATTATTTTTAATCAAGCAGTAATCATGGATTTGAAAAACCTAGTTAAATTGCATTTTCCCCAAAGCCGAGATTTTAATCTTTCAAGAAAAGAATTTGAAGCCATGAAATCTTTGAAGGAAGACACCAGTATAGAAATCGAACCCTCAGATAAGGGGGGCAACATGGTTGTCTTCAAGAAAGAAGATTATTATAAAGAGGCTATGAGACAATTGGAAGACAAAGAATGCTACATTCCAATACAGAGAAAGGATTACGCCAAATGTATTAATCAATATCACCGACAACTGAAGGACTGGCGAGATGAGGGCACGTTGGGACAAGATGAATATTTGTTTTTATATTGTGAAACTCCTATTCTACCCACATTTCATCATCTGCCCAAGTGCACAAAGACTCAAAACAGCCACCAGGTAGACCTTTAGTGGCTTCAATTGGAAGTCTTTTAGAAAACACGGCGATATACATTGACTCCTTTCTGGCATCTCTAGTCAAAGATCTGGCTTCCTACGTCCGAGATACACAGGGCTTCTTGAGATTAATTGAAGGAATCATGTGGGACAAAGATATGCTTCTCATAACTTTGGATATAACAAGCTTATACACGTGTATTAGACATGGAGATGCTGTTAAAGCTGTGGAGTGGTTTCTAAAAAAAGAGAATTGAAATTTCGTAAACAGAATGAGATGCTTCTTAACATGATTACCTTTTGTCTGAACAATAATATTTTTACTTTTGCAGGCCAGCTCTATCAGCAACAACGTGGAACAGCTATATGCACGTGCTTCGCCCCAGCTACGCGAATTTATTCGTGGGCTGGTGGGAGAAGCACGTAGCCTGGGGGGAGACTAGTGAAATGTGGATGGACAAAATAACGCTGTGGGCTAGGTACATTGACGATCTCTTTGTTGTTTTGCGGGGGCAGTGGCATCTCGGTTGAGGAGTATGTTCCCTCACTAAACAGCAATGAGCTGAACCTTAGATTTACCTGCGACATCAGCGATAGATCAGTGACCTACCTAGATCTATACATAGAAAACAACACCATACTAACCCGACTATATAGAAAACCCACAACAGGAAACGGGGTTTTACATGCAGGTAGCCATCACCCGGTGGCCCAATATAAAATATACCCTTTGGAGAGCTATTGCGTTTGAAATGCAATTGCACTACTCCGCAAAGTTATGAGAATGCCAAAGAGGAAGCACTGCAAAGATTTAAAATGAGGGGTTATACCAAGGAAGATCTGGTACAGGCTGAGACCGAGGTGGAGAAAATCAATAGGTTACATCTATTAGTAGCAAAAGCCCCTAACAAAATAAATTGACAATGGCTCGGTTAGAATGATAACCAGCTACAATGAAAGATCTAGCAACATTGTACAGATTTTCTGAAAAAATTGGCACATTCTGCAAACAGATAACATCTTGAGAACTAAACTTCCAGAAAACCTGCTAATAACATACAAGAAATGTTGCTCAATGGGGGACCATCTTGTCCACAGCCACTTTAATAACACCTCAAAAGCTCAAAACCGTTTGAATATTGCTAGATTTTTTCCATGTAAATGCTGTAAAGCCTGCAAATTCAGCAGTAAAGTCACCAACTACCAGGGCAGACCAGGGGATCCTAGGCCTGTTCACAGGATACAGAGATTCTTGAATTGCAATTCAGAATATACTGTGTACTGCCTGGCATGCCCATGTCAAAAACGCTACATTGGCAGCACCATAAATCCTACAAAGAAGCGCATCCTAGAGCACATGCGTACAATTACAAATAAAGACGCGACCTACCCTGTTGCACATCATTTTGAGAAATTCCACCAGAGCAACAGGGATCTCCTCCAATTCTACTGTGTAGACCAGATGGACAAACAAGAAAGGGGAGGAGATAGGGTGCGCTAACTTCGGGCCTTGGAATCTAAATATATTATAGATCTTCAGACCAAGGCACCGACAGGTATGAACAACGATGAGAAGCTGTGGGTGCATCTAGAGTAAAATAAGAATACAGAAAGAGACAGTAAGTAGCTGTCATCTCAAGTCTTACTCTAGATAAAGCCACATACTTCCTATCCTCAGTAAGAGTCGACATTTCATGAAAGCCCATTCAGGGCACAAATGTGGTAGCAAGACAATGACTCATAAATTTGGGCGTATTTATTAGTTTACTTAATTTGTTTTTTGGATATTTTTCTTGAATCATGAAATACATCGAAGTTTTTCAGGAACTGACAAGAATTTATCTATGTATTGGTATATTTAATTATGAATTTATAAATATTGACTATATTGCCAATTTTGCACATGGATTTAACCTTAGATAAGAGGGGGTTATGAATTCATGAATGTTTAACCCAGGTCCTTAAGTGTAAATAGTAAACTGTGTGTCTATTTTGCTACAAAAGGTTTTTAAGTATAGCACTGAGCACTTTAATTTAAAGCACTTTATGGAAATAATTTGTTTTAAGATGGCCGCCATGAATTTTAAGTGAATGGAGTGTAAGCCCTGTTTTTACTTTTAAGAAACAACCATGTGATTTATGCCGATTTTAAATACATGCACGAAAATGTAAGAAAATGACATTGAGCCGAAAGGTGAAACGCGTTTGTCAGAAGGGGGGGGAAGAGTCTGCACAATAAACACCAGCGAGGAAATTATCCGTGTGTGCTCTCTGTTTTTTCAGTTGCGGAAAGGCTGCTGAGTTGGAGAATATATATATATATATATTCTCCAACTCAGCAGCCTTTCCGCAACTGAAAAAACAGAGAGCACACACGTATATTCTCCAACTCAGCAGCCTTTCCGCAACTGAAAAAACAGAGAGCACACACGGATATATAAATACACTCCACTCCACGTTCCACTTAGAGCTTGGCAAAAACCTCCAGCAGTCGTGTAGTGGAGTTTACCGGTGTCGTCCCACCTCTAGGCTGTGCACCGTTTCACACTGTGGCCACTCTACCTCTGGCACCTCCTCGACCATCTGAGGGCGCCGATATTACAGTGTGCAGAGCCAGGTGCGAACTGGTAAGTGGAAGAACTTAAGCAAAATACAACAGTTACAAGGCAAGGAACAGCTGTCTGTTGGGACGTATCTTTGGGGGACGAACTGGGAAAGGTGGTTGTTTGGTCACTGCCCTGAGCGCTCGCATCCATGCAGTAATCGCGGTCACTGACTGGAGGAACACTCTGTCATGAGTAGAAGCGTCATACAAAAGAAGTAATGATAGGGCTCAGGGTGGTTTTGGGGCATGTTTTTATGGTTTCAGGGTGTGTGCTTGAGCCCGTGTCTGCAGCATGCTGCTTCACCCAATGCACAAAAGGCCAGTCGCTGCTAGCCCTAAAGTGACATAGCAACTGTACCACTAGGAAAGGTGAGATACTCTGATCTCTTTCCAAGCACCCTGCCTGTCACAGGCATCACTTCAACAGGAGCCCCATTGCCTCCCTGAAGTCTATTCTGTTGACCTCCTCCCCCAGGCCTTTTTCTGAGCTCAGGGAGGCAGTGTAGTTGACTGTACTGCTGGAGGGAGAAGACGCCTGTGTAGCTCCCTCACAGTCCCTGGATGTGCATCTTGATTGAAGGTGAAGGCTGGGCTCTCTCACGCACCACTGAGGCCCCACTTCTAAGGTTCCCAGAGAGGAGCTCAGCTTGCCCATGTGGCAGAATTGCAATGAAGCAGCGCCGGTAAGCAAGCTTTACAAATGTGTATTTCTCATGTATTTGTGTAAGGTCCTTTGTATAACATTTCATGTCACCCAGGCGGTGTCGGGGAGTTAGGTTGCAAGCCAGTGTAGGTCAGAGGAGCTTGATGGGTGGATGGGTGGACAGTGGAAGAGAGGGGTTGATGTGAGAGAATGAAGCACTTGTTACAGCACAGGAGCAGTCTGCTCTGGGGAATGAAATGCTAAGGATAGGTGGGGAAGCAGCGGCACACACATTTCACATACAGATGCACCATGACACACCAGGGAAGCGTGCAGGCCCTTGTGGTGAGAAGTACGGAGTGGAAAAAGGTCCCTCTGTATTGACTCCCCTGGTGACCAGGGCCCAGAAGTAATGCTGTACATCGTCTATTGTTTCTTTTCATTACTTCAATTTCCAAAGTTGATATGGGGAAGTCCTAGGAGAAATATCTACTGAATAAATGATTGCGTCCAGGTGCATGAAGGAGTTAACGAATAGTACCAGGACAAGGGATGTAGAAGTTATGGCTAGGGTGGAGCGGAATTCCACAGAGTTTTTATGCAACTAAAAGGAATTCCACGTAGTACAACTCTGCGAGCTCCGCCCACGCCAGTATCCCTCTCTCTCTCTCTCTCTATATATATATATATATATATACATATATGTGTGTGTGTATATATATTACCTACTGGCGATATAGCTACCATAGGAAATCCGCAACATTCTATTGGGAATAACTTTGGCGCCGGTTGAGGAATTTGCGTGTAATTTTCCAAAATTTAGGCCAGCTCCGCTCCACTTCTTCCCTGGAAGTTTCGGGGGGATTCGTCATGCGGGGGCTGAGAAAAAAGGGGGTTCCAAAACGTGTTTTCCCCATGTTAATTTCCATAGGACGAATAGACAAGGCTACAGCTCAAACCGCTGAATGGAATTACACCAAACTTTGCAAAATTGTAGGGACTGGTACGCAGAAGTGCCTTTTCTATATTTGGTGAAAATTGCTCCAGTGGTTTTTATGAAAATTAACTTCAAAAACACATATATATCTATATAAGCTTACAGTAAACTTACTGTAAGCTTACTGTACTCTGTACCTTCCCGAGTACGAGCTGCATTCTGATTGGCTGCCAATGTCTATCAACACTCCAAAACAGAAATTGTTGGCAGCCATCTTGTACCTCGGTAGACTGAGGCACAGGAAAGCTGAAAAACAAACGTGTAGAACTCAAAAAGGGGGCAGGGTAGAAGGACCCTGACCACCTAGGCCTGCTCAGGGGGTCCCATAAGGACCCCAAGGCAAAGAAAAAACCAAATTGTTTTCAAAATTCAAATTCTTCATCCAAGAAGTGTTGGCAGCCATCTTGGGACCAATATACATGATAGCACCTCACTAAAAAGCATTGCAGTTAATAGAAGGTTTTAGGACTTTAGTTACATTATAAATCATTTGTTGATGGTACCATACTCATTTAGGAATTGTGGTGTGTTCTAAGGTGATTTTACCATGTGAAAAATCCTTCTGCTGGGATATCATGAATCATGTTTGAAAGAAAACTATTATCTCATGCTTTTCCCACAGTGGTTTGGAAGGGGATCTATAAGCTAAACTGAAAGCATATTTTCTGTAAATTCACATTTTCTTTCTCAGTCATGTGAGAATGAAGTCTGACATTCTCAGTAAAACATGTACATCCAACAAGGTCAGAGACTGTCAGTTGATTCCTTTGTGTTCTACTGCAGCTTCCCAGAGTGTTCTAAAGAACAACTAGAGCACTAACAGTCCTACTTATTACAAAGGTATGGCACACCTGAAGCCATCTTGATTGGAATAAAGTGGTAACTCTTAAACATTTAATTTAAAAAGGAACAAAATGAGGGGGTATATTTTGCCATAGAAAGTATGATTAGTGCTGCAGAAAGAAAAATGAGGGCAAATTTTGAGTGACTTCTCAAATCCTCTTCTATTTCATAAAAAAATTCTGACATGCAGTTTCCCAAGATGGCCACCAGAGACAAAAGAGCCCAAATGTAGCCCAAATATCACCCAGATGTAGCCCAAGTATAGCCCAATGACAGAATGTCCCAGAGTGTTCTAAAGAACAACTAGAGCGCTAACAGTCTTACTTATGACAAAAGTATGGCACACCAGAAGCCATCTTGATTGGAATGAAGTGGTAAGTCTGAAAACATTTTAATTTAAAAAGGAACACAATGAGGGGGTTCATTTTGCCATAGAAAGTATGATTAGTGCTTAGGAAAGAAACATTAGGGCACATTTTGAGTGACTTCTCAAATCCTCTTCTATTTCATAAAAAAATTCTGACATGCAGTCTCCCAAGATAGCCACCAGAGACAAAAGAGCCCAAGTGTAGCCCAAATAGCACCCAGATGTAGCCCAAGTATAGCCCAATGACAGAATGTCCCAGAGTGTTCTAAAGAACAACTAGAGCGCTAACAGTCTTACTTATGACAAAAGTATGGCACACCAGAAGCCATCTTGATTGGAATGAAGTGGTAACTCTTAAAACATTTAATTTAAAAAGGAACAAAATGAGGGGGTATATTTTGCCATAGAAAGTATGATTAGTGCCGCAGAAAGAAAAATTAGGGCAAATTTTGAGTGACTTCTCAAATCCTCTTCTATTTCATTAAAAAAATTCTGACATGCAGTATCCCAAGATGGCCACCAGAGACAAAAGAGCCCAAATGTAGCCCAAATATCACCCAGATGTAGCCCAAGTATAGCCCAATGACAGAATGTCCCAGAGTGTTCTAAAGAACAACTAGAGCGCTAACAGTCTTACTTATGACAAAAGTATGGCATACCAGAAGCCATCTTGATTGGAATGAAGTGGTAAGTCTGAAAACATTTTAATTTAAAAAGGAACACAATGAGGGGGTTCATTTTGCCATAGAAAGTATGATTAGTGCTTAGGAAAGAAACATTAGGGCACATTTTGAGTGACTTCTCAAATCCTCTTCTATTTCATAAAAAAATTCTGACATGCAGTCTCCCAAGATAGCCACCAGAGACAAAAGAGCCCAAGTGTAGCCCAAATAGCACCCAGATGTAGCCCAAGTATAGCCCAATGACAGAATGTCCCAGAGTGTTCTAAAGAACAACTAGAGCGCTAACAGTCTTACTTATGACAAAAGTATGGCACACCAGAAGCCATCTTGATTGGAATGAAGTGGTAACTCTTAAAACATTTAATTTAAAAAGGAACAAAATGAGGGGGTATATTTTGCCATAGAAAGTATGATTAGTGCTGCAGAAAGAAAAATTAGGGCAAATTTTGAGTGACTTCTCAAATCCTCTTCTATTTCATTAAAAAAATTCTGACATGCAGTATCCCAAGATGGCCACCAGAGACAAAAGAGCCCAAATGTAGCCCAAATATCACCCAGATGTAGCCCAAGTATAGCCCAATCACAGAATGTCCCAGAGTGTTCTAAAGAACAACTAGAGCGCTAACAGTCTTACTTATGACAAAAGTATGGCATACCAGAAGCCATCTTGATTGGAATGAAGTGGTAAGTCTGAAAACATTTTAATTTAAAAAGGAACACAATGAGGGGGTTCATTTTGCCATAGAAAGTATGATTAGTGCTTAGGAAAGAAACATTAGGGCACATTTTGAGTGACTTCTCAAATCCTCTTCTATTTCATAAAAAAATTCTGACATGCAGTCTCCCAAGATAGCCACCAGAGACAAAAGAGCCCAAGTGTAGCCCAAATAGCACCCAGATGTAGCCCAAGTATAGCCCAATGACAGAATGTCCCAGAGTGTTCTAAAGAACAACTAGAGCGCTAACAGTCTTACTTATGACAAAAGTATGGCACACCAGAAGCCATCTTGATTGGAATGAAGTGGTAACTCTTAAAACATTTAATTTAAAAAGGAACAAAATGAGGGGGTATATTTTGCCATAGAAAGTATGATTAGTGCTGCAGAAAGAAAAATTAGGGCAAATTTTGAGTGACTTCTCAAATCCTCTTCTATTTCATTAAAAAAATTCTGACATGCAGTATCCCAAGATGGCCACCAGAGACAAAAGAGCCCAAATGTAGCCCAAATATCACCCAGATGTAGCCCAAGTATAGCCCAATGACAGAATGTCCCAAAGTGTTCTAAAGAACAACTAGAGCGCTAACAGTCTTACTTATGACAAAAGTATGGCACATCAGAAGCCATCTTGATTGTAATGAAGTGGTAAGTCTGAAAACATTTAATTTAAAAAGGAACAAAATGAGGGGGTTCATGTTGCCATAGAAAGTATGATTAGTGCTTCAGAAAGAAAAATTAGGGCACATTTTGAGTGACTTCTAAAATCCTCTTCTATTTCATTAAAGAAATTCTGACATGCAGACTGAAACATGCACTTTGAATACCAGCAGCAGACTTCCCTGGTGAGCAGTAGCTTTACTACAGTGATATAATGAGCACCTAGAGTGCTAACATTCCGAATTTATGGGAAATGTGTGACACATCTGAATGCCTTCTTGATTGAACCAAAGTAAACAAGCATTGAAAATGCAATAGATCTCGCCCTCATTTAAGTTAAAGCCATTCTGTCTGTAATGAGGTGGCTTTTTAGCTTTGCTTTTAATAGTGTTTTTCAAACTTTCATTTAAATAACATGCATATGTATGCATATATGTATATGTATGCATGCATTTATATTTGTATTTACATAGATATGCAGATTATATATGTTTATATATATCCAAACAAACGATTCCTTCCTCGGAAGGAAATCACGGAGTCGCAGTTTAAACCACAATTATTCAAGGAGATCGATTCAAAATTATTTATTTATATCCATGGAGTGCCAACCAAACGAAAAAACCAACGCGTTTCGACAGCCTCCGCTGTCTTGTTCACGGTGTCTCTAGCTGCCCGGAGTGTGGAGGTACCGGGAGCGGCTGCTGTGGACCCCTGAGCGCAGAGACCTTTGGGCGGGCGGAACAGAGAGGCATCGTAGGCTCCGCCGCCGGGACCCGCGAACCTTGCCCCGTGGTGCGCTGAAGGACCTGCAGCCCAAAGCGGAGAGCGGCAGGGGAATAGCGCTAGTTCCAGGGCCCTTGAGGCCGGGAAGATCTGGACGGCGCGGACGGCTACGAGAGGTGGGTCCCGGCTAGCTGCTTCACCAGAGGCCGGGAATTTGCGGCCTGGTCGCTGCGGGGCCCGCCCCAGGGGACGCTGGAGGACTTGCTGCCCGGTAACAGAGAGCGGCGGTGCCGAGCCGCTGCTGCCGAGACTCCCACAGCCTTGACGACTTGAGTGGCGCGGCTGGCAGCGCACAGCAAGACCGACTACCGGATTCACTCGAGGCCGGGGATTTGAGGCCTAGACGACGCGGGGTCGGCCCCACGAGGCATTCCGGCGCAACAACGGTTGTAGGGGGTACACTCACGCCTGCACCCAGCACACCCCACAGAGAGCGATGACAAGCCTGGGGCGGACCCCGAGCGCAGCGCGCGCCAAGAGCGACCTGGGGCTCCTGAAGCGGTCTCCCGCTGGGCCTGGTTGGGGGCTGAATTGACGAGGAGGATCGGGACTTTGGCGAGGCGGGGCCCCGCAATCGTGGCCTTCAACTTCGGCGCTGGGACCTGCCGGGCTCGCTTGGGGTGAGGGAGCTCGCGACGCCATAAGGATCTGTCCCCGCTTGGCCCCCCCCAGCGACCTGCTACAGCCCTGTGGCTTGGCTTCCAGCCGCGGTGACCGGTGGGACTGTCTATCCAGAGCCCCTCGCCTGCAGGAGTCGTGTGGAGAGGCGCAGGGGAAATCTTCTTGGAGGTGGACCTGGCGGAGGCTGCGAAATGGCAGGCAGATTCCGCAAGGAGAAGGACAAGCCGAGCAAAGATGGTCAGCCAGGGGGGAACTCCTCGTCGACCCCGCCGGGTCCCAGTACTTCGCCCAAGACAAAAGAAGGCGATGCCACGGCTACCAATGCCTTTATGATGGAACTGTTCGCGGCAATAAAAGAGGACATTTCGGAACTACGCACCCAGCTTGCCTCGGATCTCCGCGAGGTTCGGAGGGACGTGGACGACATTGGTGAGAGGGTGGCGACGCTCGAAGAACATGACCTGGGCCTAGCTGGCGATGTGCATCAGCTGCAGCAGGATGTACTCAGACTCACAGAGCAGAACTTAGATCTCCAATCTCACGCTGAGGATTTGGAGAATCGCTCCCGCCGGAATAACATCTGCATCCGGGCGGTGCCAAGCGGAGGTGAGGCTGGGGACCTGCGGGGCTATGTGGAGGCCCTTTTCCTGCAAATCCTGGGTGAGGAGGACCTACGAGAAATCCGCATGGACAGGGTCCACAGAGTGGGCCTGCCGAGAGGGGCTGGGGCTCCTCCCCCGGACATCCTGGTGTGTGTCCATGATTTCCAGCTTAAGGAAAGAATATTGCGGAAGGCTAGAGGGATCGCCGCTCTGCAATTTCGGGACCATCGTCCCCAGCTATTCCAGGATCTGGCGGCCTCTAAACTCCAGAAGCGTCGTGACTTTCGACCGGTGACAACCTACCTCCGGGAGCAGGATGTGTCTTACTCCTGGGGTCACCCATTCCGGCTCATCTTCAGGTGGCAGAACCGGCTGGTCCAGATCAGGTCTCTACAAGCTGCCAAGGACCTCCTTGGCCTGGACGACGCTGCTCCCCCCTCGAGAGATGGGAGCCCTAGATCGCGACGGCGGCGGCGTTCATCCTCTTGGCAGAGAGTGGGGGGTCTGACAACGACGGCAAGACTAGATCCCACGTCAGGACTACAGGAGCGTGGGGCAGCGGTAGCAGCGGTGGCATCAGCCACAGTGTCTCCCTCACTGCACGGCTCTTCAGCGGCCTGATCCCGAGAGGGGTATCGACTGGGCGCCGGGGGGGCCCCCTCCCCCCCTTCAGGTACTGTGGGACTTTATGTTCTCTCTGGGTGAGCACCACAAGAGGGGATCCTGGAGAGACGATTGCTGCGGACTTGACCCATGGGGTTCGAACATAACTGTGGTAACACTACCTGGGTCCTTTGACATTTTTTCTAATTTTGGTTGGGGTAGTTTGGGGGTGGGGGTTGGGGGAGTTGAGGGACGGGACACTGGGGGAAGGGGGAGGGAGTGGTGGTAACCGTGGTTGGAGTGTTTGTGTGCGATTCAACTCAATATTTGAAGTATGGCTGCAGCTAGCCATGATGTGGTCCCTTGTATGTGCTGACTGCTCCGATGGAGTGACCCCCCCGCTGATAACTGAGGCTGGGTGGGAGCATGGGGTGGCTGAGAGTGGTGATGGGGGCGGTGGAGGTCTCACCTGGTTGCTTGAGGCTGGTTGGGGAGGGTTGTGGGGTGGAGGAGAGGGGAAGACCCGGGCTCTGGTGCAGGGGCTTTTCCCGGCGGTCCCCTAAAAGGTGCTGGGAATTACCAGGCGTGGTCTGATTTGGGGGGGCGTACGACTGGCCCACGCTGGATGGGGTGGTCATGTATGCTTGACTGTGGACCACCTAGAAGAGCGAGAGGGGGTGCCTGCTCTGTAATGCCATTGGTCATAGGCACGTGGAACGTTAAGGGCCTGAATTCCCCACAGAAGCGCCAGAGGATCTGGAAGTACATTGTTAACCACCACCTAGATGTGGTGGGCCTCCAAGAGACACACCTCGCCCGCAAAGATGAAACTAGGCTGAAGCATAAACAATTTCCCCTCATTTATCGGTCCTCAGCGGCTACGAAGCATAGGAGTGGTCCTAATGTTTCGCTCCACCCTCCATTTCCAACCTGTGGGGGTCCGGAATGACAGGGAGGGATGTTGGCTGATGGTCAAGGGAGTGCTCCTCAGCAGGCCGTGCACGTTTCTGGTCCTCTACGCCCCTAATATGGGCCAGAACGGGTTCCTGCGTGACCTCCTGCGGGAGGTGGAGGATTTTGTGGAAGGGGAGCTCGTGGTCCTGGGGGACTTTAACTTGGTCTGGGACAGAGACCTGGACAGTTCCCAGCGCCTGCAATCCGACGCCGGGATCTTTGCCGCGGATACCCGGGACAAAATTGGGTACCTAGGCCTTGTTGACGGATGGCGGGCCCTCCATCCTCAAGCGAGGGACTACACCTTTTTCTCCCATGTTCACCACTCTTACTCTCGTCTGGACCATATCTTTGTGAGTCAATCCTTACGTGGCGACCTCCGAGAGGGGAACATATTCCCTCTTTCGGTCTCAGACCACAGCCTGCTAGCACTTTGTCTGACATGGTCCCCCAGGACGGCGGCCTATCGCAAGTGGTACTTCCCCCCCAGCCTTGGTCCGAGACGACGTGTACTGCAAGGAATTGCGGAAGAGTATCCGTGATTTCTTTGACCTCAACCGAGTGGAAGATACTTGCATCTTCACGATGTGGGACGCCTTCAAGGCCACCGTACGGGGTAAGTGTATAGCACTCAACTCCGCGCTTAACAAACTGCGACGGACGGAACGGGAGGATCTGGAGAGGGAACTTTCGGCCCTCGAACAGGCGCACAAACAGAACCCCTCTAGGCTGACGCTTCGTCCCCTTACGGCCGTTCGGGGTAAGCTTAGAGCCCACTACAATAACCGGGCGGAGTTTACCCTTCTTAGGTTGCGGCGCCTATCCTATTCCCAGGGGAATAAGGTTGGGAAACATCTGGCCCGCCAACTCAGGGACAAAAGAGAGAAGGAGTACATAGGAGGTATCTGGGACCCGTCGGGGGCCCTGGCGCACCGAGATGGAGATAAGGCGAACCTCTTCGGGGACTATTATGCCACACTCTACTCGGGGGAGGCTTTGTCCACGAACGACCAGGAGGAATACCTGTGGACGCATCCGCTACCCCAGGTCTCCGCGGAATGGAACGATCTCCTTGCGGCCCCCATTGCTGAGGAAGAGGTTAGAGAGGCGATAAAAACGCTGAAGCCACCTAAGGCGCCGGGCCCGGATGGTTTCACCGCACTGTTCTACCAGACCTTCACCTCGGACGTTAGTGGCTTCTTAACGCGATTGTTCAATGCCATGGGGGAGACCGGAACATCTTCTTGTTCCATGGCGGAGGCGGCTATTTCAGTCATCCCGAAACCGGGGAAAGATCCCGCCGCTTGTTCATCATATAGGCCCATCGCCTTACTTAACATAGATGCTAAGCTATACTCCTCCATCTTAGCGCGTAGAATGCAGGACTTAATGCCAGCCCTAATCCATCCAGACCAGTCCGGCTTTATCAAGGGCCGTCAGACGCATGACAATACTAGGAGAGTGGTCCACCTCATTGAGAAGGCCACCCGCTTCAGGCTCCCGGCAGTCCTGGTAGGACTTGACGCCGGAAGGCCTTCGACCGCGTGGATTGGAACTTCTTGTTCCGGACCTTGGAGGCGTTTGGCTTTTCCGCTAAGTTCCTTACAATGCTCAGGGCAACCTATAGCAGCCCCCACTCGAGGGTCGCGGTGAACGGTCACTGCTCTGCCTTCTTTCCTCACTCCCGCGGCACGCAGCAGGGCTGCCCCCTTTCACCCTGCTCATTGCCCTGAGTATCGAGCCCTTGGCGGTGGCGATTAGAGAGAACCCGGACATCCTGGGAAAACCCTGCACGGGGGAACAACACAAAATCTCTCTTTTCGCGGATGATGTTTTGCTGTCCCTGGCGGATCCCGCCCACTCCCTACCTAAGGCCCAGGAGGCCCTGGAGTATTTTGAGAAAGTTGCAAGATTTAAAATCAACCTGAATAAATCCTATATTCTCAACCTCACACTCTACACTGCTGAGGTGGACCGCCTTCGACCCTTGTCGCCGCTCCCGTGGTCCCTCACTTCATTGGTGTATTTAGGGGTCCATCTTACCCCCACTGTTGGGAAGCTGTATGCGGCCAACTTTCCCCCGCTCCTAGCGAAGATCCAAGGTGACCTAGCCCGCTGGAAACCTATGTTCATCTCGTGGCTGGGGAGAGTTCATGCGATTAAAATGTCCCTCTTGCCTAAACTTCTGTACCTCTTCCAGGCCCTCCCCATAGTTCCCGAGGGCGACTTCTTTGGCCGCCTCCGATCCATGATGCTTCGATACATCTGGCAGGGAGGTCGTGCCCGGCTCTCCTTCGTCACCCTCCGACGCCCACAGAAGAAGGGAGGAGTGGGCCTGCCAGATATGCATCTGTATTACAAGGCGGCACAGCTCCGGATCCTTGTGGAGTGGTCGCAACCCATGTCCGAGAAACATTGGCTACACATGGACCGGTCGGTGGCGGGGAGGACGATTTGGGACCTGGTGTGGAAACCAAAAGGGGATAGACCCAAGAATGCGTACATCAGTACCCCCACAAGTACCACCCTGAAGGTGTGGGACTCGATCTCCCATGATGAGCGATGGACGTCCTTCCCGTCCCCATATACTCCGATTCATTTTAATCCCGCCTTTCCTCCTGCGGAGCGCGAGGGTCCCTTCGACGCCTGGAGGGCTGGGGGCTGTTACGCCCTCACACATCTCTTCCATGGGGATGCGCCACTCACATTCGCTAATTGCATGCGGGACTACTCGGTCCCTCCGTTGGAGATGTACCGCCACGCCCAGATGCTGCACTGGGCACTATCGCCATCTGTTAAAGACTTGGCTACCAGGCCGCCCACTGTATTTGAGGCTTTTCTGGCAAAAACTTCCATCATGCGGGGTACTATCTCCTTTCTGTACGACCTCCTACTTTCCACCTCTATATCTCCTAGGCCACGATATATGTGCCTGTGGGAGGACCTTCTGGGCCGCCCCATTGCGGACGAAGAGTGGTCCTGTCTTTGGCATGACATCGCAAAACACAATCACTCACTGGATCTCCGAGAGGCCCATCTTAAAACCACGATGGACTGGTACATGTACCCAGCCAAATTGAAAACGATTTTTCCGGACTCTTCGGATAGATGCTGGAGGGGCTGTGGATCTCTGGGCGATTTCCGCCACATATGGTGGGACTGCCCGGCCATCCGTCCGTATTGGGCGGAAGTCCTCTCCCACATCAAAGACATCTTGGGCTACCCTATTAAGGACACACTAGACCATGTTCTGCTAGGCCTTCGAGACCCCAACCTCGAACACCAGACACGGGCTGATAAAAAGATTCTTTGGATCTGTACGGGAGCTGCCAAGTTGACCTTAGCTCCAGCTTGGAAGAAAAAGGAGGCCCCGGCGACCGCTCTATGGCATGCCAGTCTGTGGAGACTGCTAAGTATGGAAAGGATGGCAGACATTTTTCGGGGCGATTTCAAGAACTTCTCCTTCCGCTGGGGTCCTCTGGTCCGCTTTCTGTCCAGCGACTTGCCATCTGCGGTCTGCCCTCCCTCCTTGCGGGGCCTCCATCTATTCCAGACCTGAATTGCTTTGACTGTATGATTCTGCGAGTGAATGTGTGTTACCACCACTTGGGAGCGGGGTGGGAATGGGTGGGGGGTGGGTAGGGGTGTTGAGGACGGAGTTCGGCGACGACCGCATAGTAAATTAGCGGAAGGGTGGGAGATGCAGACAGTGACTCCAGTCTATCTACTCGACGAGCTAGCGGTACACTGCCCTGAACTGAAAGCTGATACGGGCCTTGGGCCCTCGAGACTGATATGCACTGTGCTCCTACGCTCGATGCGTAACTTACGGGCCTGTGCCCAGAGTTTACTAACCAACCAAAGCTCACTGAGTCTGTATGCCCGACACCGTACCCCCTGCGAGGGAAGTTAAGCGGGATTGTCGCTTTCTATGGTTTTTATAATTCAAACTGTTAATAAAAACATCTTTTACAAAACAAATTGTCATTTAAAAAACCTTCGAAATTCAATGAAAAAACCATAGGTTTCAGGCCTTTTATATTTAGGAATTCGCATTTAAAAAACCTTGCAAATTCACTTAAAAAACCATAGGTTTCAGGCCTTATATAGTTAGGAATTAGCATTTAAAAAACCTTGCAAATTCACTGAAAAAACCATAGGTTTCAGGCCTTATATAGTTAGGAATTAGCATTTAAAAAACCTTGCAAATTCACTGAAAAAAACATAGGTTTCAGGCCTTATATAGTTAGGAATTAGCTTTTAAAAAACCTTTGAAATTCACTCAAAAAACTATAAGTTTTAGGGGTGTTATAGTTAGCTGGACATTTCACTCATACAAAACCATTGAAATTGCTCCTATATAGTTAGTTGTACTAACTATATTTCGCGCACCCGCAATCCACTGCTGATGATGTCACATATTAGATCATTCATGACATGGTCAGTGACATCACTGATGACATCTCAAATGACATCACTGATGATATCACTGATGACATCATCCACGTGACAATCACATACACCTTTTCATACACTATTAACATTATTCATCACTCTTTGTAAAATACAGAGTAATATATTTGAATCCATTGTCACAGCAATACAAGTATCTAATTATCCACTCAGTGATTCATAGATGTATACACACATCTAATGACTTACCTGTAGATTCACTCATACATGCTGTCAATGAACAATAGAACACTATCAAAAATACTTATACACCTATATCGACATTAAACAACAGCACACATCCTATTCACATATGAAGTCATCCTACTCACTTATGCAAACAATGGATCATACTTACATATTTACTTAGCAAAACACTTATACAAACACCACTTCATCTATTCATTTAGATAGTAAGTCATACTTAGTGAATCATAAAATCATTATTACAAGTATACAGTTATCCATACAGTCACTCACAATCAATGAGTCTTATGTATACTTATTTATATCCAACAACTGACACATACACTGCCTTTTATTTTTCTAGTTTGTTGGACATGTACCATTGAGAAATATATTTGCTCATCACCACACCCATAAAGAGATTCACTCACCCAAACTGTTAGAACATGTAGTTTTAACTTCATATATCTACTGAATCAACTATTCACACATCTTTGGACAGTCACACCCCCCCCACCAAACCACACACACTTTCACAGTCCCATACAAATACTCAGTTAACTAATCAATAACTTTCACATAGCTAGTAACCAACTGTAGAATCAGTTTACACAACAACTGAAAAAAGTGATACAGATATTCACACAGTTTAGTCACTATCCACTATATTTAGTGAGACATTATAAATTGGTCAAGTAAACAGTCAATGACACTGCTACTAAATCCTCCATCCAAATATTTATTTATATATATCCACTCATTCTTCAATGCAAATTGCTATATATATAATGCATATTTAAACAACGAAGCAAACCACATTCACTGGATGATGTCATCAGTGATGTCATTTGAGATGTCATCAGTGATGTCACTGACCATGTCATGAATGATCTAATATGTGACATCATCAGCAGTGGATTGCGGGTGCGCGAAATATAGTTAGTACAACTAACTATATAGGAGCAATTTCAATGGTTTTGTATGAGTGAAATGTCCAGTCTAACTATAACACCCCTAAAACTTATTGGTTTTTTAGTGAATTTCAAAGGTTTTTTAAAAGCTAATTCCTAACTATATAAGGCCTGAAACCTATGTTTTTTTCAGTGATATATATATATATATATATATATATATATATATATATATATATATATATATATATATTATTCACCAAAGTGCCCAAAGCAATGAGAAGGCACACGACTGCATCCGCGCACTCCAGCGTTTTTATGCAGCATCACCAAACTGCCCCATTAGCATATTTATCGCCGACGCGTTTCGAAGCTCTCTGCCTTTTCTTCTCGGGCTGCCAAACAACACAAAGGAAACCTCGCAATGCTCGATTTTTAGGACTTTATTTATTTCCATTAACCCCCATGGGTGTGTGCTGAGTGCAAAGTTGATAGTTAATTGTGGGACTTGGAGTCCAATTGCGAGTCAGGTAAAATGACTTTTAGTAAGTTCCAAGCTGTTGTTTAGTTTAGGCATTTTTAAAATCCTTCAGTAGGTTAGGGTTTGTTTTGACGAGCCATTTTCCGCATATTGGACGCAGTGCTTCCACGGAGTTGAATCGTTCAGCTCCACAGCCTCTATCAGTTTTCCAGATGGTGCTCTTCTCCTCGGCAGGACGGCCGAGTATTCAATTATTCACCAAAGTGCCCAAAGCAATGAGAAGGCACACGACTGCATCCGCGCACTCCAGCGTTTTTATGCAGCTTCACCAAACTGCCCCATTAGCATATTTATCGCCGACGCGTTTCGAAGCTCTCTGCCTCTTCTTCTCGGGCTGCCAAACAACACAAAGGAAACCTCGCAATGCTTGATTTTTAGGACTTTATTTATTTCCATTAACCCCCATGGGCGTGTGCTGAGTGCAAAGTCCATAGTTAATTGTGGGACTTGGAGTCCAATTGCGAGTCAGGTAAAATTACTTTTAGTAAGTTCCAAGCTGTTGTTTAGTTTAGGCATTTTTAAAATCCTTCAGTAGGTTAGGGTTTGTTTCGATGAGCCATTTTCCGCATATTGGACGCAGTGCTTCCACGGAGTTGAATCGTTCAGCTCCACAGCCTCTGTCAGTTTTCCAGATGGTGCTCTTCTCCTCGGCAGGACGGCCGAGTATTCAATTATACACCAAAGTGCCCAAAGCAATGAGAAGGCACACGACTGCATCCGCGCACTCCAGCGTTTTTATGCAGCTTCACCAAACTGCCCCATTAGCATATTTATCGCCGACGCGTTTCGAAGCTCTCTGCCTCTTCTTCTCGGGCTGCCAAACAACACAAAGGAAACCTCGCAATGCTTGATTTTTAGGACTTTATTTATTTCCATTAACCCCCATGGGCGTGTGCTGAGTGCAAAGTCCATAGTTAATTGTGGGACTTGGAGTCCAATTGCGAGTCAGGTAAAATGACTTTTAGTAAGTTCCAAGCTGTTGTTTAGTTTAGGCATTTTTAAAATCCTTCAGTAGGTTAGGGTTTTTTTCGATGAGCCATTTTCCGCATATTGGACGCAGTGCTTCCACGGAGTTGAATCGTTCAGCTCCACAGCCTCTGTCAGTTTTCCTTCATTGCGAGGTTTCCTTTGTGTTGTTTGGCAGCCCGAGAAGAAGAGGCAGAGAGCTTCGAAACGCGTCGGCGATAAATATGCTAATGGGGCAGTTTGGTGAAGCTGCATAAAAACGCTGGAGTGCGCGGATGCAGTCTTGTGCCTTCTCATTGCTTTGGGCACTTTGGTGAATAATATATATATATATATATATATATATATATATATATATATATATATATATATATATATATATATATATATATATATATATATATATATATATATATATATATATATATATATTACCTACTGGCGGTCGCCAGTAGGTATATATAGTTAGGATTTTTTCTCTATGGTATTTTTGAAAATTCTATGTCTAATAACTTTGGCGTTTGTGGACGGAATTGGCTGAAATTTTCAGGAAAATGGCACATTTTGTTTCTGAGCAGCCCTTGAAAATTTGGGGGGGGTTCGTCAAGGGGGGGCCGAGAAAAAAGGGGGGTCCCAAAACGTGTTTTTAACATTGAGTTTTCCATAGGGCGGTTGGCCTCACTTTTAGCCCGAACGGCTGAATGGATTTGCACGAAACTTGGCAAAATTGTAGGGACTGGTAGCCCGATGTGCCTTTTGTAGGTCTCAATATATGTGCTCCAGTGGATTTTGAGAAATTAACGTTTAAAAAAAGATATATATCTGTAACAGCGGACCTGGCAGCGTCCCAGGACGCGTACTTTACGCGCAACGGAGCTTTGTGAAGCGAAGCTGATTGGTTCTCCGGCGTCTGTCAACATTCCAAAAAGTCCGTAGCGGCCGCCATCTTGTCTCTCGGTAGGATCGAGAGACAAGAGGAGGTCAAAACAAAGGGGGAAATAACTATAAGGGGGCATAGTAGATCCTCGCTGACCCCCTAGGTTTGATGTGGAGGTTTTAAAAGGGCCCCGCGGGGCAAAAAATAATAATAATAATAATAATCGAACGGCTGAATGGATTTGCACGAAACTTGGCAAAATATTAGGGACTGGTAGCCCGATGTGCCTTTGCTAGGTCTCAATATATGTGCTCCAGTGGATTTTGAGAAATTAACGTTCAAAAAAAGATATATATCTGTAACAGCGCTCCGCTTCGCGTAACGGAGGTTTGCGAAGCTGATTGGTCATTCTGTCACTGGGCTATAGTTGGGCTACATCTGGCTGATATTTGGGCTACATTTGTTTTTTTGTGTGTCTGGCGGCCATCTTTGGGCTACATTGGGCTACATTGGGCTTCATTGGGCTTCATTGGGCTACATTTGGGCTCCAACATATATATAGGCCAATGTAGCCCAATATATATTTTTCAAAGTTAATTTTCGTAAAAACCACTGGAGCATATATCTTGAGACATAGCAAAGGCACATCGGGCTACCAGTCCCTACAATTTTGCCAAGTTTCGTGGAAATCCATTCAGCCGTTCGAGCTAAAAGTGAGTCCAACCGCCCTATGGAAATGAAGGAAATGAATGGGTAATTTGTAATTAGCAAATAGCTAATCGCAAACTAGGAATGGTAAAGAATCGCTATTTATTCCTTAAAGTTCGCTATTTAGGAAATGCAAAAAACTTTGATGATACATATGGCGGTTCATCTCTAACAAGATAAGAAGCATAGGGATACATTTATGATGACTGGCGCATCACCAGGGATGTGTTAGTCATTCTGTGCCGCTGTTCCGTCACCTATGGTGTGCTGCATTTACAATGCGGCGCATCATGGGGCAAAAACAGCACAGATGCGTGATGTATCTGTGCCGTAAAGGTGGCGCATTGCTGGAGTTGTATCGCAAGTGTGATGAAGCTCCAGCAAGGGTCGGGGGTGCCCCTGTCGCAGGGTTTCTGTTCTCACACAGAACTGTGGACAGAGGATTGGAACCTCGGCGAATTAGGGTGTCCCAAAACTCACGTTAGTAATCAAAAACTCCTTAGCAAGCTAGGTACAGTGTCACATTGGATATAACAAACTCTCAATGTTTAGACAATCCAGAATATGAACTTATAGTACCTCAGGATACGTGGAACTCATGAACAGTCGGTCGTTATATATTTCTTAGAAACCAGAACATGGAGTTAAGAAGAACACATGTGTATTTGAAATGTTTATTTACTAATGCCGTCTTCTCAGGCGTAGTATCTTAGATAATACAAGTACACATATTATCAGTAGCAAAATTACCAGCATAGTTACTAGTACATAAAAAGCGAATGGTGATAGTATGTTAACATGCTGTAAATGAATAAGAGTTAGCAACACTTATAAGCAGCCGCGGGCCGTGGAGGGAGTTACGGTGAGGCAGGGAGGCGGGGAGGGGGAGAAGCAGGGTGGAGAATACAAGTACACATATTATCAGTAGCAAAATTACCAGCATAGTTACTAGTACATAAAAAGCGAATGGTGACAGTATGTTAACATGCTGTAAATGAATAAGAGTTAGCAACACTTATAAGCAGCCGCGGGCCGTGGAGGGAGTTACGGTGGGGCAGGGAGGCGGGGAGGGGGAGGGGCAAGGTAGAGAGGGCTCCACCCTGCTTCTCCCCCTCCCCGCCTCCCTGCCTCACCGTAACTCCCTCCACGGCCCGCGGCTGCTTATATCTCACCCTCCCTAATACACATATTATATTATTTGCTAAGAAGGTCTCTTTGTGTTGGTTTAGGGCGTGCCCATACTTTAGTGTCTTAGATTTGAAGGAATCACATCAGCATACACCAGCTCTCTCTTCATGTGAACCGCATCAACTGTTGTGTATGTGTGTTCGGCAAAGCAATATAAAACCCGCCTCATGCCCAGAATTGGCAGAAGTTGCACTTATGTTATGAGTATGAAGTCGTGGAGATCAGACCTCATAACAATTCTGTATCGTGTTGTTCTTGAAACTTTAGCACTCGCTGTACAGATATAGTTTAACAAGCAAAGCAGATAGTAGAGCAATAACATATTATTCTCATGTAAACCACGATGAACTACTAGGTGGAAAGCTAAAGCAACAACTAAGTGTCGTGTGCAGAAGTTGCAAAAAAGGAAAAATGGCGTTTAAACCGGTAATGAGCCCATGCTAACTTAACACGGTGTAAAGATATCCAGGACCTAGATGACACCTCCCCATGATCCGGACACAAACTGAATAAGATAATAGAAGTGCCATCCCATGAGAGCAGATTGCAAGTTTATATGTGGACGGTCCGCAAGGTAAAGCATTAAAAACTAGGAAAATTTAATGCTAAAGAAAAATAAAACAGTCAAGTACTTTATCGAGTCTTAAGCCAATAGGCAAGGTAAATAATAAAAACTTGACAAATAAGTCAATGAATTGTCAATGAAATGCTAGTACTCAGCATATCAAACATGAAAAAGGTCTATGACATAACTGTGTATGCAAAATAAGCTGCAACAGCCTCCAATAGGAAGTCACCGTCTTCATCCGAAAACAGTTCAGCCATCCAATTTAAAAGCGGAAAAGAACATACGTGCTCTCCCAGCACCGGATCCTCTATCACCATCAGAGGACAGCTCGGTGGGTTTTCAAGAAAGCTCTGTTCCAAGAAAGACTGTGCTGCCGCCAGTAAATTCCAGGGACCAAGTAGTCCATGCATCAATGCCACAGCCATAATCCTTTCGCCAGGACAAACCAACTCGTGAGTAATGATAGGAGTCATCAGCTGATTAAAGTCGACGTCAGGAGAAACCGGTCCGCAGAGACACAAATCAATGGCCCAATCGAAATCACAGGTCAGGCAGTGAAATACAGGCTGGACACAGGTGAAGTAGGAGAATCGAAAAGATAATCCATATGCCGTGCTTAATATCGCCAACGGCATTGTGCCATAATATTCTAGCATGCGATTGCGGAACAGTGTCAGCAGCTGCAGGGTGGGAGGTTGCATAGGAGGGACATCCATATTTAAAAATGTAAAAAAGCACAAGAGCGTCCGCTGGTAATGCAAGTAAAAATGCCAATCCACGAACCAGAGTGGAGAAAATAGAATGAAAGGAAGCAGGGATGACTCCAAAGATTTTCTCAAATGAAGTCACGAGACCACTGGTGACAACTTTAAAAAAGTGCGCCAGGGTCTTTGTGGAGGATGCGTTAAAGATAATCGGAACCATCTTGCTGAAATTGAAAGGCAAATCTGAATTAAAAGTATTCCTTTTATCGTAACAGTAAGTGAACAGGTTATTTGCTGCAGAAATGTTCTATTTCCTCCCACACATGAACATAGGGAGTTTTCAATCTGGCCACAAATACCAACCTTGGGACAGATTTCAACGGCATGGCAAGAATAAGAGCTCTTTTGTCTCAGAGAGAGGTGGCCTTGAGTTCGGCCCGTGAAACTTTCGTGCTTCACATAGCGAACACCCGTACAGAGGTGCAGACCCTTTTCAATTAACTCAGAACAATCTTCATTATTGAGCATCAAATAACTACCATTTTCCAACAACTTGAACGTGGGGATGATAGCAGGAACTGGCGTGCCTTGCAACACGCAAGCCATATTTGGTCGGTGTTTGTTGCATGAACCGTGTAACTGTATGTGCCTACACATTAGTGAATGATCTGGCGTCTCAGTGCATTCCTCTCCATTCAGATAAACTTCTTGATCATCTTTGAAACATCTGTATGTGTATGGAAGCGACCAGACCTCATGAAGAAAAGCACTACCTAAAGGTTCATAACGACCTATTGGTATATATTTCATACAATTTGAAAACTTATATAAAGCAAAAGGCAGCGTTATTAAACCGTGGATAAGGTACGTTGCCAAAAAACCCGCAATCCTCTGCTGATGATGTCAGTGAGCATGTCATGAATGATGTAATATGTGACATCATCAGCAGTGGATTACGGGTAATAGTATCTCTAGTTTACTCCCCTATAGCTGTCTTTCTTTTAACATAAGTGTCTGTTTCCTTCCCTTATACTTACTGTTTTTGGTTCGCTTCTAGTTCGCGTACCGGCGAGCGAACTGGGAAGCGAACTAAGAGAAATAGAGGTTGGCACAGTTCCAAATATTGTACCAATTTTTTAATAACGGGGAGGTAGTTCTGAAAAGAACTTTTTTTTTGTATTGTTTTTGTTGTTTTATATTTTTTTATTATTTTTCGGAACATTTTTTTACTTTTTTTGAATTTTTCTGAACAGTTTTATATTTTTTGGGGTTTTTCTTGGAGGGGGCAATGAAAACGATTCATTGTAAAGGGCTCAACAGGAGCAACAAAACAAAAAAAGAAGTATTTATTATTTTGGGCGTTTCGTACAAACTTGCATATGATAGTCAATAGCTCTGTTGATCAGAGTGATGCTTTTTTCTCCGTAGGAAATGAATCCATCGCAAAATACGCAGGTGTGTTTTACTTCACCAAATTTCATTTGTATATTTAGCACCATCTCCCTGCCCTCTGGTCCCGTTACTTCCGGTACAACAGATCTTCTGGCCATAATAGGGAGATTATCTAGGTCGTTCCGAAACTGTGCAGCACTGTAGTTGTTAGGATGCCACCTAGTCATATGGCGATGCATTGTGTAGTTTCCGAAACTGTATTTTTTCTCGGTTCCTCTGGACAGTCTATCTTGACATATAAGGCAAGTTACGTATCTTGCATTTACTTTTTTCTGACCTTTGGGAATTTAAAAAAATTGCCAAATGAAGTTTTCTTTCCGGTGAGACGTCCTGGGCTGCTCAGGCAAAAACTGCCTCTCTTCGTGCTCGTCGTCCTGTTCCTCTTCTTCTTCTTCTTGTTGAATTATAACTTGAGCAGGTGGTCCACTCTTCCTTGTATGTGGTGGAGGTGGTGGGGAAGCACCAGCTGAAGCTACTAAAGAAGCCATTGCTCAGTGATCACAAAGGGTCTTTCTCTCACAATGATGAAAGTCAGAGTGAGGAAAGAAGGAGGGATTTTCATCATTTGGGAAAAACAAGAGTTCTCAACCAATCAAAAGTGTTCATTTTAGATTATATGACCTAGTCTTACATCATTAGGAAACCAAAAGTGAAATGAACCAATGAAAAGTGTTATTACCAAGTCACATGACTTGCTGTGTTTACGTTAAGCGCTTTGCAGGGCCTCCCGGTTTGCTTCCAGAAACCTGCTCTTTGCGACTCGCTTCGCATACCAGTTCACTAACGTAGCACGTCATATGACGTATCACGCGACAACGTGAAACGTCATGCGGACGGGCGGCGTCACGATGTTGTTTTCTAACGCGGCACTTGCGATAAAGAAACGTTTACCGGCTCGCGGTCTATTTCGCGGCATCAAGGTCAGCTAACGGGAAGCTTCCCGATTCGCGAAGCGGGAACGAAGAAAAAAAATATTTTAAAAAAAAATTATTCATAAACATATAAAATATATTTTTGGATTTAAAGAAGAATACATTTTACAGCTACAGATATTAGCTGTTAAAAAACCAATGAAATTCACAGAAAAAACCATAGGTTATAGACCATATATAGTTAGGAATTAGCATTTACAAAACCTTGAAAATTCACTGGAAAAACCATAGGTTATAGACCATATATAGTTAGGAATTAGCATTTAGAAAACCTTATTTTACTCACACAAAACCATTGAAATTCCATATATAGTTAGTTGCACTAACTATATATCGCGCACCCGCAATCCACTGCTGATGATGTCACATATTACATCATTCATGACATGGTCAGTGACATCACTGATGACATCACTGATGACATCTCAAATGACATCACTGATGACATCACTGATGACATCTCATTTGACATCAATGACCACATCACTGATGATATCATTCATGTGACAATACAATGCATCTCCTCACATTTTAATATAACCTCTGTTTCACCCAGTGTTAAAAAGAGAGTATAATTTTTGAAACCATTGACACACCAATACTAGTTACTACATACGCACTCACTGATTGCTACGTCTACACACACCTTCACTCATTCACCCATACAATCATTCATACATACAATCACTCATCTTTACAACACTATCATATGCACTCATACACCTATACAGACACTCACAGTCTGCCACTCATCCATGGAGTTACTCACACACCTAGTCAGTCCTGTAAAGAATCAATGACACTTCCATTTTCTTGTCTATACAGTTAAACATAGAGCACCTTACATTTTCAAACATATACTAACACATACTTACCTTCTTATACAATCATTGATACAAGTACAGATTGATCTGCACAGAGTCACACACCTCCCAGCTAGCCACACACACACTCAGTCTCCCATACAAATACTTGGGCAATCAATCAATAACCCATATAGTTACTCATATAGCTACTGATCAACACATGCAGCAGTTTACAGAACAACAGACATAATGATGCACAAATTAAGACAGTTTAGTCACTAACCCATGCAGTCAGTGAGACACATTTAATCACTCACTCATACAGTCAGTCATGCACCTACTAAATCCTTCGTCCAGACACTTACACATCCACTCATTCTTCAATATGTAAGACATATTTAAACTTTATAGAAACAAAAAATCACTGGATGTTGTTATCAGTGATGTCATCAGTGATGTCATTTGAGATGTCATCAGTGATGTCATCAGTGATGTCACTGACCATGTCATGAATGATGTAATATGTGACATCATCAGCAGTGGATTGCGGGTGCGCGATATATAGTTAGTGCAACTAACTATATATGGAATTTCAATGGTTTTGTGTGAGTAAAATAAGGTTTTCTAAATGCTAATTCCTAACTATATATGGTCTATAACCTATGGTTTTTTCAGTGAATTTTCAAGGTTTTGTAAATGCTAATTCCTAACTATATATGGTCTATAACCTATGGTTTTTTCTGTGAATATATATATATATATATATATATATATATATATATATATATATATATATATATATATATATATATATATATATATATATATTACCTAGTGGCAGCTGCACTAGGTAGTTATAGTAAGATCTGCTTTTCCATCAACAGAGCGTTTTTTGGTTTACTAACAACTTTGGCTCCTTTTGACGAATCCTCAAGTAACTTTCCCCAAAAAAAGATCATCCACCACAGCTCCTTCGTGGAATGTTTCAGTGTGATGCTGAGCGGGGGCAAAGAAAAAAGGGTGATCTCAAAATGTACAATCTCCATGCATTTTCAATAGACTTCTATAAGACAGGTTATATCAAAAACAGCTGAAGATAAGAACACCAAGTTTGGCAGAAAGCTAGATCTTGGTCCACCGATTGTGCTTTTTGTGATTTGGTGTAAATCCGTTCAGTAGTTTTGGAGATGATAAGGATAACAAATATTTATATATTTTGGCAGTTGCGCTCATAAGAGTCTCACAGGCATCCCAAGAGAGCACAAAATCAAAACAGGAGCCCTGAGATTGGTCCAGAGATCCATTTTTCTAATGAACCATCATGCCCTCATGGGATTGAGAGGCTCTTGCATGTCTCACAAGCGCTGATTGGCTGGCTGTTGGAATGTTAGAAATAAAATGGTCGCCATTACTGTATACTGTGAAAAATTGGAGGTGCGGTGGAAGTGAAGTAATAAAGCTATATAAGGGGCAGCAGAAAGATATGCTGCCCCCCTAGATTTGGAGAGGAGGATTCCAAGGAATAACTACTGTGAATATAATCAATGTGTTTTTAACTAATTTTTACAATCTCACGGGACTCTCACAAGATCGTGATTAGTAAAAAGAAGTAGATGAGTTCTCTATACTCTCTAGTTGTAGGAATGCATATTGTGGTCCTTGTTTTTGAGAGAAAGTGTGTAATAGATATGTACTGTGATGATTAGAAGGTTAATTACGTTCTTCCAAGACTCCGGCTGGATTGTAAAAACTAGGAAGGAGTAGTTGATGTTTGAATACACTCTGGTATGCAAACTTGTTACTATAGGAAGAAGTCTTACTGGAGATGGTGTTTACTATTTACGATCATCTGGTTGGTAAGAGTTGTGAGTAGAGATAAGGCACACACCCTCCTATGCACATCTGTCATCTGAGAGAGAGGTCTCAAAGGAGGAAGAATTCCCTCCCTACACCCTACTATGCACAACCGTCATCCGGAATAGAGTTCTTGAAAAAGAGCCCAGCCCACCCACTCACTACTATGCACACCCATCATCTGAGAGAGTGGTATTAAAGGAGACACCAGTTCATTGACACACCCTACTATGCACACCCGTCATCTGAAAGAGAGGTCTCAAAGTAGAGCCTAGTCACCCCCCACTCACTACTACACACACCCGTCATCTGAGAGAGAGAGGTCACATAGGAGAGGCCAGTCGCTCCTCATACACCCTATAACGCACATCCATCATCTAAGATAAAGGTCTCGAAGGAAAGGCCTGTCCATCCACACACCCTCCTATGAACACCTGTCATCTGAGAGAGAGGTCTCGAAGGTGAGGCCAGTCCATGCAAAGGACAGGCCATTCCATGCACACACCCTACTATGCACACTTATCATTTAGTGAGAGGAGTCAAAGGAGAGGGCAGCCCATCCAACCACTCTACTATGCACACCTATCACTACAGAGAGCGGTATCAGCATAGAGGCCAGTCCCTTTACACACCCTAATACACACCCATCATCTAAATGAGGTGTGAAAGGAGAGGCTAGTCCCTCCCCACACCATTACTACGTACAACTGTCATGTGAGAGGGAGGTCTCAAAGGAGAGGGCAATTCCTCCCCACACTCTACTATGCAAACACATCATCTGAGAGAGAGGTCTTGGCGGAGAGGCCAGTCCAGCCACACACCCTAGTATGTATATCTGTAATCTGACAGAGAAATATGAAATAAGAGGGCAGTCCCTTCTCACGCCCAAGTGTGGATACCCATTATCCAAGAGAGGGTTTTCAGTAGAGAGGCTAGTTCCTTCCTTATACTACTATTTTCCTAGAATTGTGTTGCCATCCAGCAACAGTCTCACAATAGTAGAGTGTATGCTTCAGGGGGTGAGGCTTGCCACATGCGGCTTGTGTGATTCCTCGTGGAAAATTACTGTGCCTGTCACAAGGTATTTCACGATCCTGAAGGAGTCTCGCGAGATCATACGGGAGAAGCATAAAAAACAAGCACTGGAAATGCAATAGGTCTCGTATTTGCTTGCGTTAGACCTATTGGAGTTGTAAATGAAAATATATTTTACCCATGTACTATGGAGTGAATGTATGTGGTTCCAGCAATTACGTTAGAAGACCTCCAGAAAGAAATGTATGCTTTACAAGCATTTGAATTGCCTCTTATTTCAAGTTTTGCTTGAAGGGGCTCTAGCATAGAATAAACATCATATACTGCATGCTGTAACACATCATGCAGTATAGCCCACAACTGAGGCTTGACAACTAGAGGCTTCACAAGCAGAATGCTTCAATAATAGTTACATAAATCCACAGCATTATACTTAACAGAGCAGAAGAACAAGAGAACCCAACTTTCAAGTAAATTGTTCTTTGTAACTTGCATCCAAGTAACAGCCAAATAAACAAAAAATGTAAAATCACAGACTATCCACTAAAGAAGCATGGTGGTCAGAAAAGTCTTGAATAAAGATACATTAAGAAACCTCCATGACAAGATGTTTCAAACTGCAGCAACACCATGCAAGGGCATCGGCGCTTTATATATCCTGATTGATTTGGCGGATTGATTAATTCTGGGAGCCCAACTTCCTCTAAAGGCATCCAAGTAATTTTTGGTTCCAAAGTGCTGTGTGCTTGGGAAAGTGGGTTGTCTACAAGAAATACCACTGGGAGAAAGATTATCATCTGCTGCACTGTGTCCAATGAGAAGGCAACAATATCACCCAAATAGAGAGACAGATAATCTGCTCTTGTGATTAGGCAGAGAGTGCATGCAGGCCCCACCAAAGATCACGTGTACTGATATAGCTAATTAAGCAACGTGTATATGCGAACTCCCTTGAGCCAATGCGTGAAAGGGCTGTTTGGTGGGGGGGACCGCCATGAAGCCGGAGAGCCCAGTTAAAAGTACTGAATGAGACCAGGATAAAGACAGCCTGGATTTTAAATAGCTGAGCTAGAGACCTATTTCCCCATAGTTTGTTTAAAAGAATTGCTGTGTGATTTTTAAAACATCACTCTAGTACCGCCTGTTGCTGAATGCCAGGTTGGAAATGGATACTCGAGAGCAAACTGTTTTGGCAACGAGGCAGTTAGTGACAGTGGGGAGTGAGACACAGAAAGAACGAGGCGTGGCAGTCTGGAGAGAGGCACAGAGATAGAGACCATTAAACATAGAAAGTCAAAGGGCAAATACATTATTAAAGGTGGACAGAGAAGCAAATGCAGGGAGAAAGGCAGGTGAAACGTTTATGAGAGATTAGACAAAAGAGGAGATTAGAGAAAGAAAATAAAGAGGGCACATTCTGAGGGTAGAGAAACAGAAGTGTAGGAGAAAGCATGATAGAGAAATGAAAATAGCAGTGAGGTGAGGCTAGCAACTGGGATATACATAGATGGAGGATGGAAGACAGGGGGGAAAAAGTGGAAGGCAGAAACAAGGGTTGACAGCAGAAAAAGACAAGTAAAGATAGTGGAGGAGAAAAGTAGATAATTTGAGAGGTGAGAAAGGCAGGACATAAAAAATAGGGAAAGAGAGAAAAAGAGGTCAAATAGGGAGAGAGGAGAGAAATATTAGAAGAGGTAGCGACGGAGAGCACATCTACAGTCAGTTTCAGATAGTTCAGCTGTAAACTGTGACTGCTCAGCTGCCCATATTTAGCTTTGAAGTGCATTGGAATAGAGAATGGTTCTGGTGGTTCACGTAAGAAACAAAAAGTTATGTTTTTATTACAACAAGTCCACTTTTCCAGGGAAGAGGTATGTAGTTTGCAGAATCACCACGAATGACAGACATTTGTTTGAGAGCTGTCCTGCGTGGCATGGTTGCCACATAATCATCCCATTCAGCGTTGACATTCGGGTCCAACTGCAGCTTCCCTTCCTCTAATTGCTGGTCATTGCTGTCATGCACATTTACAGGTATTGCTAATAAAGGCGGTAATTTTCTGTTCTTTGGCAGCGTGGGCGAGGTCTGCGGCACAGAAATGACAGAAGATACGTCCTGTGTAGAAAGGGGCTGCTGAGTGGAGTTAGCCTCAGAGAAGAGTTTGTAACAATCAGATGTAAGTGGCCAACAGTGTAGTGACGAGCTGGACTGTCGACCGCAAAATCTACGTCGATGAAGATAGTCTTAACGCTGTTGACGGGGGTGACATCACCACTTGTGTCTTCGACAATGTAGCAGGAGTTGTCGTCTTGACCATCAACGAGGTAGAAGTTGCCGACAAGACCGTTGACAGTGCGCCTAATCTTGTAGAGACAGAAGCCTCAGGCGGCGAGTGCTTCGTCAACAGGTGGTTTTTCTTAGACATGGAATCTCTGAAGGGAGTGTGAGGAGCAAATGCTGGTACTGAGCCAGTTCTTTGCTGTGAGGTAGAGGGATCGGGCAGGTCTCTTTTCTGCAGGCACTTCTCTACTTTGAGATCTAGATTTGTTTTGAATCTCCATAGGAATAGGAAGGATCGCTTCCTTTCTTTTCTTAGAGGGGGTATGAGGTTTCTCCTCACCTTCAGAGTCCTTAGCAGCCTTCTTCCTTTGCAGTCAGAGAAGCAGCCTACCCTCACGGCCTTTGAGGGTTTTTGTAGAAAACGTATGGCAGTACTTGCATTCTCTCAGCTACTGGTCTGGATACAGGCAACAAAGACACTTTGTGTGGATTCTCAGAATAAAGTCTGGATTTTCCAAAAGTCTTGCAAGACCTAAACAATCCTTTTTTAAACTCAGACATTTTGTAGAAAGACAGGCAAACGCGCTTCCGACCTGTACCTCAGATGAAAATATGAAGTGAAGAGATGGACTGCAAGCTGTAGAAACACTGTGACTGAGCAGAGCTCAGGGAAACTCCCTAACACACAACGTGTGGTAAGAAATCTGAGGTATAGTGGCCCTGCAGGGGCAGGATACTTTATGGTCTATTGTTTTTTTTTTAATGCTCTGATTGGCTTGAGTTTGGATGTTTTTAAATAATCTCAATATGTTACTGAATGCTATTGGTTTTCAATAGAAATTAAGTTTAAAGCTTTGGTACTACTATTTTATTGTTACCTTGAGACTTTCACCATGACGACACAGAAGATTCAAGTATGTGTATCTATAAAAGATACAATAGTGTAGAAGACTGGCGAACGTATGGTGATGCAGCAGCAAGGAAGAATAGGTGAAGAACCACAGACAAGTGTAGATAATCAGTTCCCAGATATCTCACAGTGTGGCACTGGAGCACATACGACAGACGGAGTAAATAATGCAGCCCCAGTTGAAATACTTCCAGAGTAACAGGAAGATCCAGGAGAAGGCACCAGCACTATATCAAGACAAGGAATAACTTTCAATGCTGAATGGCCAAGAGTCTATGAGCAAAAGAAGCTAAGATCAAGTGTGTCAATTGGAGCAATATCACCTACAATCACCAAAGAAACAGTCAAGTGGTATAAGTGACATGCCTAGTTGAAGGTATTTTGCATCTGAATGGACTTATTATGTGTGCCAAATGCCAAATGTTCCAGTTTCAGACTTACTGGAATGGTTCAGAGAATCGCCTGAACTCCAATTAAACTGTTTCCATCTTAGGGTCATAAAAAAACTTTGAAAAGAAAGAAAAACCCCTTGTTCACAAACTCATTGAATGATCTGTGCAAATAGACTAAAATAAAAGTTGAAACGTTGCTAAGAAGAAAATAAGATTACCGAGGCTGCAGTAGAAGAGTAGGGATACATTTTTTATAAAATTGCAAGAAACTTACTGAATTGTATAGACTTTGGATAAACACATATATTCTAACCAATAATAGGTGCAAGATTATTGTAGGAATTACATTTTTAATAATGGTTTTAATAGCCATAGCATTCTTATTGGTTATGCATTTTACACCAGAGGAAGACAAATCTGTACTTTCATTTAACAACATGACACTTTCACATGATGTAGATGAGTTGAAAACATAATTTGTAGACTACTTGAAAGAAGATTCTTCAACTAATGTTTATTCTAGGTTAGTACAGCGGCATGCATATGCTTTGAATGCCAGGGATTGTTATGTGTGTGCACATTTGCCTTCCTTGGCTGAGGAGGAGGTGACATACTATCACATCCTTTCATCTTATGCAATTTCATGCAGCATATTGTTTGCTTTAGTTTATAGCAAAAGACACACAGATGATGGACAGAATACAGAGCAACCAAACATTCACCTCCAGTAAAGAGACCTGGGTTAAATCCAGTGTTCTTTTGCTCACCATGCCACCCCAGCTTGGGCCCAGCATATGGAAATGAGTCTAGACCCTGTGCCTCATGGGAATAGTCCAGACCGAACTGCAGCTTGAATCTCTTTATAGGAAGTACATAACTGAATGACAGACTGCATAAAAGCTTTATGCCTTCATCTCTCGATTTCAAACTCTTTAAGGGTTCAAAGATACTTTCTTGCCTTGAGATTTAGAATAGAGATTTTTATTAATTGGAACGCGCTTCATGCATTATGTTTTGTATTATAGTATTGATGAATTGCTGAGTTAATTAAGAAGATATACTAAAAGGCTTTAATAAAATTCTTAAACATCACACCAAAATCTCATCATTGATTCCTAAAGAGATTTATAGAAATTAATGAAATATAAATTGATTGTGATTTGCAGCTTCTAATTAATTCTTTACCTATGGCTTAGGGCCCAGTAAGATCGGGGACTTTTATTTAGATATGCTAAGACTAAAATTCAAAGCTTGTGAACCAAATATTTCTTATCGTCCTGTTTCCATCAAAGCAATATTCCTTCAAAGCTGAGGCAGTTCAAGGCAAGGCATTTTGTGAAAACTCTGTCTTGCTTTAAGGATATGGAAGCCTCATGATGATGGAGGAATCTCTCAGCGCTGCCCCTGACTACCACAAAGAGTCTGAGAAACTAGACTTGAATTTTTCATAATTTGCATCTCATGAACCCATTGCTGGAGGTCACAATTCAGAAAAATCTCAAACATGCGTGTTGACGTCATGGGAGGTAACATGTGGTGCAGCACCAAGCCAATCGCTGGAAATTATGCATTTCACACCCTTCGTAAAGGCAGAACTGGCGTTCATAAAAATGTATCCCGAAAACAAGCACCCACACAGGAGTGATAAAACACAAATACCAGTGACAACTCAATTTTCTACAAAGTGCTTTAACGTCAGGGTAGCATCTGGCCTCATGCTCGAAAGTTAAACCATTTGAGTCAACTAAACTTTCTGATAACACTTGAGCTGCTCAGGCAAAGAGCGTACCAATCACAATGAATCTCATATATGAGAAGGTAATTTAAAACAAGCATTTGCAATGCAAGAGTACTCGCATTTACAGGAGACCTATTGCATTGCAAACGGGAGGGCATGCGGGGGGCGAGAAGGCACGAACAACAGAGTGTAGGGCAAGGGGGGGCAAGAAGGCACAGACTGCGGTAGAGGGGAAGGCACGGGCAGTAAGAGAACCTTATTAAAGAAAATAGTGCTCACATTCTAAATAACACTTACAGTGCAACACTCGAAGTAAAGGGGCCAGTAGCCATGGAAGGATACAAATGATGACATGGCCATAATAAGGAGGGACTAACTAGCCTCATAATCAATCAGAAGGCAGTATTTACGTAAGACAATGACAAAAACCAATTAAAAACACAGGCGGAGAGTGGGCGCAGCTTCCACTGCCTACTCCATTACTGCATGACTCGCAGAGTTCGCAACGAATGTGCACTGCCACCATAGGCTCAACCTAAAAATGGTTTTAGTAATAGTTAGACCTGGCATCATTGGCGTGAGTCTCCCTTCCATTTTTGACGGATTGCCTCCTCTGTTTTGATATGTTTTTGCTGGTTTTATGCTTTACAAAAGGGGGTGGTGATAGACGGAGCATCTGAACCAATCAAACACTCACACCCAGTCAACAGATCTGGGTTTAATCCATCACCATTCTTTAGCCCACTCTGGGGAACAGTCCAGCCCGAACTGCCAAGTCATGCCTTCCCTGGACCGGAAACAAGCTTCCGAGGACGGGTCCTGGCATTACAGCCGTCTTCAACAGTCAACAGATCTGGGTTTAATCTATCACCATTCTTTAGCCCACTCTGCCACCCCAATTCAGACATGGCCATATGCAAATCAGTCTGACCCTGTGCCTCATGGGAACAGTCCAGCCCGGACTGCCAAGCCATGCCTTCCCTGGACCGGAAACAAGCTTCCGAGGACCGGTTTCTGGCATTACAGCCGTCTTCAGCCCGGCTTGCTTGAATCCAGTGGCAAAGTAAGCAAGGGACTCACGTCTGAGCATACCCTGCCAACTTATGGCGAACAAAGCGGTACAAAAGGGGGTGGTGATGGACGGAGCATCTGAACCAATCAAACACTCACACCCAGTCAACAGATCTGGGTTTAATCCATCATCATTCTTTAGCCCACTCTGCCATCCAAGTTCAGACATGGCCATATGCAAATCAGTCTGACCCTGTGCCTCATGGGAACAGTCCAGCCCAAACTGCCAAGCCATGCCTTCCCTAGAATGGAACCAAGCTTACGAGGACCGGTTTCTGGCATTACAGCCGTCTTCAGCCCAGCTTGCTTGAATCCAGTGGCAAAGTGAGCAAGGGACTCACGTCTGAGCATACACTGCCAACTTATGGCGAACAAAGCGGTACAAAAGGGGGTGGCGATGGACGGAGCATCTTAACCAATCAAGCACTCACACCCAGTCAACAGATCTGGGTTTAATCCATCACCATTCTTCTGCCACCGCATTTCAGACATGGCCATATGCAAATCAGTCTGTGCCTCATGGGAACAGTCCAGCCTGTACTGCCATGCCATGCCTTCCCTGGACCGGAAACAAGCTTCCGAGGACCGGTTTCTGGCATTACAGCCGTCTTCAGCCCGGCTTGCTTGAATCCAGTGGCAAAGTGAGCAAGGGACTCTCATCTGAGCATACCCTGCCAACTTATGGCGAACAAAGTGGTACAAAAGGGGGTGGTGATGGACGGAGCATCTGAACCAATCAAACACTCACACCCAGTCAACAGATCTGGGTTTATTCCATTACCATTCTTTAGCCCACTCTGCCACCCCAGTTCAGACATGGCCATATGCAAATCAGTCTGACCCTGTGCCTCATGGGAACAGTCCAGCCCGAACTGCCAAGCCATGCCTTCCCTGGACCGGAAACAAGCTTCCGAGGACCGGTTTCTGGCTTTACAGCCGTCTTCAGCCCGGCTTGCTTGAATCCAGTGGCAAAGTGAGCAAGGAACTCACGTCTGAGCATACCCTGCCAACTTATGGCGAACAAAGCGGTACAAAATGGGGTGGTGATGGACGGAGCATCTGAACCAATCAAACACTCACACCCAGTCAACAGATCTGGGCTTAATCCATCATCGTTCTTTAGCCCACTCTGCCATCCCAGTTCAGACATGGCCATATGCAAATCAGTCTGACCCTGTGCCTCATGGGAACAGTCCAGCCCGAACTGCCAAGCCATGCCTTCCCTGGACTGGAAACAAGCTTCCGAGGACCGGTTTCTGGCATTACAGCCGTCTTCAGCCCGGCTTGCTTGAATCCAGTGGCAAAGTGAGCAAGGGACTCACGTCTGAGCATACACTGCCATCTTATGGCGAACAAAGCGGTACAAAAAGGGGTGGTGATGGACGGAGCATCTGAACCAATCAAACACTCACACCCAGTCAACAGATCTGGGTTTAATCCATCACCATTCTTTAGCCCACTCTGCCACCCCAGTTCAGACATGGCCATATGCAAATCAGTCTGACCCTGTGCCTCATGGGAACAGTCCAGCCCGGACTGCCAAGCCATGCCTTCCCTGGACCGGAAACAAGCTTCCGAGGACCGGTTTCTGGCATTACAGCCGTCTTCAGCCCGGCTTGCTTGAATCCAGTGGCAAAGTAAGCAAGGGACTCACGTCTGAGCATACCCTGCCAACTTATGGCGAACAAAGCGGTACAAAAGGGGGTGGTGATGGACGGAGCATCTGAACCAATCAAACACTCACACCCAGTCAACAGATCTGGGTTTAATCCATCATCATTCTTTAGCCCACTCTGCCATCCAAGTTCAGACATGGCCATATGCAAATCAGTCTGACCCTGTGCCTCATGGGAACAGTCCAGCCCGAACTGCCAAGCCATGCCTTCCCTAGAATGGAACCAAGCTTACGAGGACCGGTTTCTGGCATTACAGCCGTCTTCAGCCCAGCTTGCTTGAATCCAGTGGCAAAGTGAGCAAGGGACTCACGTCTGAGCATACACTGCCAACTTATGGCGAACAAAGCGGTACAAAAGGGGGTGGCGATGGACGGAGCATCTTAACCAATCAAGCACTCACACCCAGTCAACAGATCTGGGTTTAATCCATCACCATTCTTCTGCCACCCCATTTCAGACATGGCCATATGCAAATCAGTCTGACCCTGTGCCTCATGGGAACAGTCCAGCCTGAACTGCCATGCCATGCCTTCCCTGGACCGGAAACAAGCTTCCGAGGACCGGTTTCTGGCATTACAGCCGTCTTCAGCCCGGCTTGCTTGAATCCAGTGGCAAAGTGAGCAAGGGACTCTCATCTGAGCATACCCTGCCAACTTATGGCGAACAAAGTGGTACAAAAGGGGGTGGTGATGGACGGAGCATCTGAACCAATCAAACACTCACACCCAGTCAACAGATCTGGGTTTATTCCATTACCATTCTTTAGCCCACTCTGCCACCCCAGTTCAGACATGGCCATATGCAAATCAGTCTGACCCTGTGCCTCATGGGAACAGTCCAGCCCGAACTGCCAAGCCATGCCTTCCCTGGACCGGAAACAAGCTTCCGAGGACCGGTTTCTGGCATTACAGCCGTCTTCAGCCCGGCTTGCTTGAATCCAGTGGCAAAGTGAGCAAGGGACTCACGTCTGAGCATACACTGCCATCTTATGGCGAACAAAGCGGTACAAAAAGGGGTGGTGATGGACGGAGCATCTGAACCAATCAAACACACACACCCAGTCAACAGATCTGTGTTTAATCCATCACCATTCTTTAGCCCACTGTGCCACCCCAGTTCAGACATGGCCATATGCAAATCAGTCTGACACTGTGCCTCATGGGAACAGTCCAGCCCGAACTGCCAAGCATGCCTTCCCTGGACCGGAAACAAGCTTCCGAGGACCGGTTTCTGGCATTACAGCCGTCTTCAGCCCGGCTTGCTTGAATCCAGTGGCAAAGTGAGCAAGGGACTCACATCTGAGCATACCCTGCCAACTTATGGCAAACAAAGTGGTACAAAAGGGGGTGGAGATGGACGGAGCATCTGAACCAATCAAACACTCACACCCAGTCAACAGATCTGGGTTTAATCCATCACCATTCTTTAGCCCACTCTGCCACCCCAGTTCAGACATGGCCATATGCAAATCAGTCTGACCCAGTGCCTCATGGGAACAGTCCAGCCCAAACTGCCAACCATGCCTTCCCTGGACCGGAAACAAGCTTCCGAGGACCGGTTTCTGGCATTACAGCCGTCTTCAGCCCGGCTTGCTTGAATCCAGTGGCAAAGTGAGAAAGGGACTCACGTCTGAGCATACCCTGCCAACTTATGGCGAACAAAGTGGTACAAAATGGGGTGGTGATGGACGGAGCATCTGACCCAATCAAATACTCACACCCAGTCAATAGATCTGGGTTTAATCCATCACCATTCTTCTGCCACCCCAGTTCAGACATGGCCATATGCAAATCAGTCTGACCCTGTGCCTCATGGGAACAGTCCAGCCTGAACTGCCATGCCATGCCTTCCCTGGACCGGAAAGAAGCTGCCGAGGACCGGTTTCTGGCATTACAGCCGTCTTCAGCCCGGCTTGCTTGAATCCAGTGGCAAAGTGAGCAAGGGACTCACGTCTGAGCATACCCTGCCAACTTATGGCGAACAAAGCAGTACAAAAGGGGGTGGTGATGGACGGAGCATCCGAACCAATGAAACACACACACCCAGTCAACAGATCTGGGTTTAATCCATCACCTTTCTTTAGCCCACTCTGTCACCCCAGTTCAAACATGGCCATATGCAAATCTGTCTGACCCTGTGCCTCATGGGAACAGTCCAGCCCGAACTGCCAAGCCATGCCTTCCCTGGACTGGAAACAAGCTTCCGAGGACCGGTTTCTGGCATTACAGCCGTCTTCAGCCTGGCTTGCTTGAATCCAGTGGCAAAGTGAGCAAGGGACTCACGTCTGAGCATACCCTGCCAACTTATGGCGAACAAAGCGGTACAAAAGGGGGTGGTGATGGACGGAGCATCTGAACCAATCAAACACTCACACCCAGTCAACAGATCTGGGTTTAATCCATCATTATTCTTTAGCCCACTCTGCCACCCCAGTTCAGACATGGCCATATGCAAATCAGTCTGACCCTGTGCATCATGGGAACAGTCCAGCCCGAATTGCCAAGCCATGTCTTCCCTGGACCGGAAACAAGCTTCCGAGGACCGGTTTCTGGCATTACAGCCGTCTTCAACCCGGCCTGTTTGAATCCAGTGGCAAAGTGAGCAAGGGACTCACATCTGAGCATACCCAGCCAACTTATGGCGAACAAAGTGGTACAAAAGGGGGTGGTGATGGACGGAGCATCTGAACCAATCAAACACTCACACCCAGTCAACAGATCTGGGTTTAATCCATCACCATTCTTTAGCCCACTCTGCCACCCCAGTTCAGACATGGCCATATGCAAATCAGTCTGACCCTGTGCCTCATTGGAACAGTCCAGCCCGCACTGCCAAGCCATGCCTTCCCTGGACCGGAAACAAGCTTCCGAGGACCGGTTTCTGGCATTACAGCCGTCTTCAGCCCGGCTTGTTTGAATCCAGTGGCTAAGTGAGCAAGGGACTCACGTCTGAGCATACCCTGCCAACTTATGGCAAACAAAGCGGTACAAAAGGGGGTGGTGATGGACGGAGCATCTGAACCAAGCAAAAACTCACACCCAGTCAACAGATCTGGGTTTAATCCATCACCATTCTTTAGCCCACTCTGCCACCCCAGTTCAGACATGGCCATATGCAATCACTCTGACCCTGTGCCTCATGGGAACAGTCCAGCCCGAACTGCCAAGCCATGCCTTCCCTGGACCGGAAACAAGCTTCCGAGGACGGGTCCTGGCATTACAGCCGTCTTCAGCCCGGCTTGCTTGAATCCAGTGGCAAAGTGAGCAAGGGACTCACGTCTGAGCATACCCTGCCAACTTATGGCGAACAAAGCGGTACAGAAGAGGGTGGTGATGGACGGAGCATCTGAACCAATCAAACACTCACACCCAGTCAACAGATCTGGGATTAATCCATCACCATTCTTTAGCGCACTCTGCCAACTCCAGTTCAGACATAGCCATATGCAAATCAGTCTGACCCTGTGCCTCATGGGAACAGTCCAACCCGAACTGCCAAGCCATGCCTTCCCTGGACCGGAAACAAGCTTTCGAGGACCGGTTTCTGGCATTACAGCCGTCTTCAGCCCGGCTTGCTTGAATCCAGTGGCAAAGTGAGCAAGGGACTCACGTCTGAGCATACCCTGCCAACCTATGGCGAACAAAGCGGTACAAAATGGGGTGGTGATGGACGGAACATCTGACCCAATCAAACACTCACACCCAGTCAACAGATCTGGGTTTAATCCATCACCATTTTTTAGCCCACTCTGCCACCCCAGTTCAGACATGGCCATATGCAAATCAGTCTGACCCTGTGCCTCATGGGAACAGTCCAGCCCGAACTGCCAAGCCATGCCTTCCCTGGACCAGAAACAAGCTTCCGAGGACCGGTTTCTGGCATTACAGCCATCTTCAGCCCGGCTTGCTTGAATCCAGTGGCAAAGTGAGCAAGGGACTCACGTCTGAGCATACCCTGCCAACTTATGGCGAACAAAGCGGTACAAAAGGGGGTGGTGATGGACGGAGCATCTGAACCAATCAAACACTCACACCCAGTCAACAGATCTGGGTTTAATCCATCACCATTCTTTAGCCCACTCTGCCACCCCAGTTCAGACATGGCCATATGCAAATCAGTCTGACCCTGTGCATCATGGGAACAGTCCAGCCCGAATTGCCAAGCCATGTCTTCCCTGGACCGGAAACAAGCTTCCGAGGACCGGTTTCTGGCATTACAGCCGTCTTCAGCCCGGCCTGTTTGAATCCAGTGGCAAAGTGAGCAAGGGACTCACATCTGAGCATACCCAGCCAACTTATGGCGAACAAAGTGGTACAAAAGGGGGTGGTGATGGACGGAGCATCTGAACCAATCAAACACTCACACCCAGTCAACAGATCTGGGTTTAATCCATCACCATTCTTTAGCCCACTCTGCCACCCCAGTTCAGACATGGCCATATGCAAATCAGTCTGACCCTGTGCCTCATTGGAACAGTCCAGCCCGAACTGCCAAGCCATGCCTTCCCTGGACCGGAAACAAGCTTCCGAGGACCGGTTTCTGGCATTACAGCCGTCTTCAGCCCGGCTTGTTTGAATCCAGTGGCTAAGTGAGCAAGGGACTCACGTCTGAGCATACCCTGCCAACTTATGGCAAACAAAGCGGTACAAAAGGGGGTGGTGATGGACGGAGCATCTGAACCAAGCAAAAACTCACACCCAGTCAACAGATCTGGGTTTAATCCATCACCATTCTTTAGCCCACTCTGCCACCCCAGTTCAGACATGGCCATATGCAATCACTCTGACCCTGTGCCTCATGGGAACAGTCCAGCCCGAACTGCCAAGCCATGCCTTCCCTGGACCGGAAACAAGCTTCCGAGGACGGGTCCTGGCATTACAGCCGTCTTCAGCCCGGCTTGCTTGAATCCAGTGGCAAAGTGAGCAAGGGACTCACGTCTGAGCATACCCTGCCAACTTATGGCGAACAAAGCGGTACAGAAGAGGGTGGTGATGGACGGAGCATCTGAACCAATCAAACACTCACACCCAGTCAACAGATCTGGGATTAATCCATCACCATTCTTTAGCGCACTCTGCCAACTCCAGTTCAGACATAGCCATATGCAAATCAGTCTGACCCTGTGCCTCATGGGAACAGTCCAACCCGAACTGCCAAGCCATGCCTTCCCTGGACCGGAAACAAGCTTTCGAGGACCGGTTTCTGGCATTACAGCCGTCTTCAGCCCGGCTTGCTTGAATCCAGTGGCAAAGTGAGCAAGGGACTCACGTCTGAGCATACCCTGCCAACTTATGGCGAACAAAGCGGTACAAAATGGGGTGGTGATGGACGGAACATCTGACCCAATCAAACACTCACACCCAGTCAACAGATCTGGGTTTAATCCATCACCATTTTTTAGCCCACTCTGCCACCCCAGTTCAGACATGGCCATATGCAAATCAGTCTGACCCTGTGCCTCATGGGAACAGTCCAGCCCGAACTGCCAAGCCATGCCTTCCCTGGACCAGAAACAAGCTTCCGAGGACCGGTTTCTGGCATTACAGCCGTCTTCAGCCCGGCTTGCTTGAATCCAGTGGCAAAGTGAGCAAGGGACTCACGTCTGAGCATACCCTGCCAACTTATGGCGAACAAAGCGGTACAAAAGGGGGTGGTGATGGACGGAGCATCTGAACCAATCAAACACTCACACCCAGTCAACAGATCTGGGTTTAATCCATCACCATTCTTTAGCCCACTCTGCCACCCCAGTTCAGACATGGCCATATGCAAATCAGTCTGACCCTGTGCCTCATGGGAACAGTCCAGCCCGGACTGCCAAGCCATGCCTTCCCTGGACCGGAAACAAGCTTCAGAGGACCGGTTTCTGGCATTACAGCCGTCTTCAGCCCGGCTTGCTTGAATCCAGTGGCAAAGTGAGCAAGCGACTCACGTCTGAGCATACCCTGCCAACTTATGGTGAACAAAGCGGTACAAAAGGGGGTGGTGATGGACGGAGCATCTGAACCAACCAAACACTCACACCCAGTCAACAGATCTGGGTTTAATCCATCACCATTCTTCTGCCACCCCAGTTCAGACATGGCCATATGCAAATCCGTCTGACCCTGTGCCTCATGGGAACAGTCCAGCCTGAACTGCCATGCCATGCCTTCCCTGGACCGGAAAGAAGCTGCCGAGGACCGGTTTCTGGCATTACAGCCGTCTTCAGCCCGGCTTGCTTGAATCCAGTGGCAAAGTGAGCAAGGGACTCACGTCTGAGCATACCCTGCCAACTTATGGCGAACAAAGCAGTACAAAAGGGGGTGGTGATGGACGGAGCATCCGAACCAATCAAACACACACACCCAGTCAACAGATCTGGGTTTAATCCATCACCATTCTTTAGCCCACTCTGCCATCCAAGTTCAGACATGGCCATATGCAAATCAGTCTGACCCTGTGCCTCATGGGAACAGTCCAGCCCGAACTGCCAAGCCATGCCTTCCCTGGACCGGAAACAAGCTTCCGAGGACCGGTTTCTGGCATTACAGCCGTATTCAGCCCGGCTTGCTTGAATCCAGTGGCAAAGTGAGCAAGGGACTCACGTCTGAGCATACCCTGCCAACTTAGGGCGAACAAAGCGGTACAAAAGGGGGTGGTGATGGACGGAGCATCTGAACTAATCAAACACTGTCACCCAGTAAACAGACCTGGGTTTAATCCATCACCATTCTTTAGCCCACTCTGCCACCCCAGTTCAGATATGGCCATATGCAAATCCGTCTGACCCTGTGCCTCATGGGAACAGTCCAGCCCGAACTGCCAAGCCATGCCTTCCCTGGACCGGAAACAAGCTTCCGAGGACCGGTTTCTAGCATTACAGCCGTCTTCAGTCCGGCTTGCTTGAATCCAGTGGCAAAGTGAGCAAGGGACTCACGTCTGAGCATACCCTGCCAACTTATGGCGAACAAAGCGGTACAAAAGGGGGTGGTGATGGACGGAGCATCTGAACCAAACACTCACACCCAGTCAACAGACCTGGGTTTAATCCATCACCAGTCTTTAGCCAACTCTGCCACCCCAGTTCAGACATGGCCATATGCAAATCAGTCTGACCCTGTGCCTCATGGGAACAGTCCAGCCCGAACTGCCAAGCCATGCCTTCCCTGGACCGGAAACAAGCTTCCGAGGACCGGTTTCTGGCATTACACCCGTCTTCACCCCGGCTTGCTTGAATCCAGTCGCAAAGTGAGCAAAGGACTCTTGTCTGAGCATACCCTGCCAATTTATGGCGAACAAAGCGGTACAAAAGGCGGTGGTGATGGACGGAGCATCAGAACCAATCAAACACTCACACCCAGTCAACAGATCTGGGTTTAATCCATCACCATTCTTTAGCCCACTCTGCCACCCCAGTTCAGACATGGCCATATGCAGATCAGTCTGACCCTGTGCCTCCTGGGAACAATCCAGCCCGAACTGCCAAGCCATGCCTTCCCTGGACCAGAAACAAGCTTCCGAGGACCGGTTTCTGGCATTACAGCCGTCTTCAGCCCGGCTTGCTTGAATCCAGTGGCAAAGTGAGCAAGGGACTCACGTCTGAGCACACCCTGCCAACTTATGGCGAACAAAGAACTTTGCCACTGGATTCAAGCAAGCCGGGCTGAAGACGGCTGAAATGCCAGAAACCGGTCCTCGGAAGCTTGTTTCCGGTCCAGGGAAGGCATGGCTTGGCAGTTCGGGCTGGATTGTTCCCATGAGGCACAGGGTCAGACTGATTTGCATATGGCCATGTCTGAACTGGGGTGGCAGAGTGGGCTAAAGAACGGCGATGGATTAAACCCAGATATGTTGACTGGGTGTGAGTGTTTGATTGTTTCAGATGCTCCGTCCATCACCACCCCCTTTTGTACCACGGTTTTATGCTTTGGGCACTGTGCCACTGCTAATCAGTGCCACAGTGCAAGTGCTCCCTATGTTAAATTAATGTACTTATTGGTTTTTCCATGATTGAGTCATTTGATTTATATGTCAGCCCCTAGTACAGTGCACCATGTGTGCCCAGGGCTTGTAAATCATATGCTGCTGGTGGGCTTGCAGCACTGGTTGTGCCACCCACAGAAGCAGCTTGCAAAGTGTGTCTCAGGCCTGCCAATGCAAGGCCTGTGTGCAGTCTAGCACAGCCATGTCGACTTGGCCAAGTGCACCCACTTGCCAGTCCCTAAACCTTCCCTTTGCTTCATATTAGGCACCCCTATCTTAGGCCCAAGGGCAGGGTGCATTGTAGGTATAAGGTAGGACATACTCGGATGTGTGTAGCATGTCCTAATAGTGAATTACAGCCATTTTCACTTTTCACTATTGAAGGCTACCTGTTCTCTTTAGGATAAAATGAGCAGTTAGATTATTACATTCTTATAATCCTAACTGACTCGGGGAACATGCTAGAAATTCGAATTTAGTATGCCTGAACTCAGAATGATAAAATACATATTTTAGTAAAGTTGGTTTTAATATTCTGTGTTTGAAAATACCATTTTTAGAAAGTAGGTATTTTCTTGCCTAACTGTCCAGGCCTGACTCTGCTAGGTTGTGTATTCCTTGTCTGGGTTTGTGAGTGACAGGGCTGGAGGATTTCAGGAGACAGACTGGGGCAGCCCAGTGGTGAATAGAGAGATCTGCATCTAGATGGGAGGGAAGAGTTGCACCTGGGACCTGAATAGGGCTGGGCCTTCCCTCTACAATGCTGGCTCCACCTCCTGTGACTTGTCTGATGTATCTGCCCTGCACTGTGAAAGGAGAGAAGGAATCTTGTTATCAAAGTGCTACAGAGCTGTATCTTCCCTCTCCTGTGCTGGCTCCACCTCCTGTGGGGCGGCTGATGTCTCTGCCCTGCACAGTGAAAGGAAGAAGAGAGTCATGTAAACAAAGTGCTCAGGAACTAGTGTGGACTAGGAAGAGGCCTCTCTGCCTTCAGAGAACAAAGGATTTTGGGGTATAAATATTGGGACCCTGATCCCAAGAAATTAGATCACTTCTGGAACAAGAAACCTTTTTCCAAGGAGAAGAACCACAGAAGCTGCAGGATTTTTACTGCCCCTCTGCCAGTGTGCTGTTTGCTGGGTTGGCCTGCAGTGGTTGCTTCATTGCCAAGGAAAGGAGAAGGAACTTTTTAAGGACTTTCATCATTTACAGAATATTCTCCAAAGGCTTGATGAACTGTGCTTGCCTTCTGCGGAAGTCTCAGGGACAACAGACTTCATCTCCAGCTCCCCTCTGAATTTCCTTGCTGGGAATTCTGACTCCAGGCATTTGCGTGTCGCCGCCGCAGCCGAGATCGTCGCATCGCCGGAGAAGCGAGCCTTCACCGCATCTCCCTGGAAGCGTGTGTTCATCGAAGCTGCCTGCTGTCGCATCACCGGAGAAGCGTGACGCCATCGAGAGAGTCGCCATCGCATCAGCGGAGAAGCGTGTCGCAGGACCTGTTGCGGCTCCAAAGAACAGAGTCGTCGCAAGGCTGCCACGGCGTCTACGCATCGTCATCGCATCGCCGCGTCAAGGGCGCCATCTTCTTGCATTGCAACAGGATCATCGCATCAAGGCGCCATCTTGCGCACCTCAACGGGCCTGCAGGCCGAGAATCTACGCATCTCCTCCGCACTGGTAAGGATTACGACGCATCCCCTATTCTGCGCAAGCATTGAGGCAGGAGGCATCATCTCGCCCGGATCACGGAACCAACGCATCTCCCCTTTTGCGAGCCTTTTGTTTACTTTGCATTACGCATCCAGGTACTTTGTTGAGAACTTTGTTGTATTGATCATCAACTTGAACTAAGCAATGTTTATCATCTTTAAGCAATCTTAAGTGTAGTATTGTGGATTTTTTTCGTTTGTGGTCTTGTGTTAAGTCTATATAAAGAATACTTATTTTTATAAAACATGTGTTGTGTCCATCTGTAGTGTTTTCACTGTATTACACACTGCCTCTAAGATAAGCCTGTCTGCTCGTGCCAAGCTACCAAGGGGGTGAGCAGGGGTTATTAAGGAGTGTAATCCCCTTATCCTGACTTAGAAGTAAGGGTCCCTATTTGGACAAAGGTGAATACCATTGCCAACTAGAGATCCCCAGATCTAACAGTAATGTCAGCATGTCAAGTGATTCTGAATTAACAGAAATGACCGGTTCAATGGGAATAAATGAGAAAGAAAAGCAGGCAAGGGGAAGAGGAAGAAGTAGTACCTGAATCCTGTCAGAAGCAGTGCATGTGCACTGATTAGATGGAATCGGACTGTGTTTGGTCAAAAGAAGATGCATGCACTAGCGCATACTCCCGCAGGCGCGCCCCTAAAAATACAGATGATGTGACGTTAGGGTCAGACCTGCTGACCTTGAAACTTGGGACCTAGGTTTGAGTCCCGGCTTCCTCTCAGCATCCTGTGATTCTGGACAATCAATCTTCCCGTGCCTAAAATAAAAATGAATTTGATCTTCTGAAATGCAAACTGGTGTTCCCGTAAACCGCTCCAACACTCTTGGGCTGTGTTTACGCTATTTAAAGCTGCAATTAAAAATAATACACTCTATTTGTCCATGTTTTCTGCGAAGGCTGGAACAAAATAATCAAAAACAACTATTTATTCAAAAACACCTGTGTTCCTTTTTAACATGGCTTACCTGCATTTGTTTAGTTTAGCTAGAAGTTACGACAATGAAGGCAGCTTTAGAACACATTATAAAGTGCTTTTACCGTTTACTGTTTAAAGTAGATACTGATCAAAGTAACAGCTTTTGGTGATTTTCCGAATTTTCATACCGACCAGGACATAGAAATATCACTTATGCTGGTAAAATAAGCTGACAAGAGAAGTGGCTGATGCCACAAAACTCCAGTGTGTGTGTGTGTGGGGAGGGGAGTAAGGGGGGCAGATATAATTTATAAGAAAAGACTTACCTGTCCTGCCGCGGACGCGTCGGTGCTCCTCTTTTCTCCTTATGGTGTCCCTGCAATCCCTAGGACATCTGCACAGGCTCCCCACCCAATACCAGTGCTGCTCTCGATAGCATGGCAGCTGCGCCAGGATTGGTCTGAGCGGCTTGGTCTGAGCGGCTTGGTTTGCCGCTCAGACAGTGCCTGGGAGTCTGAGCTGTTTCTCCAACCTGGCTGTGCAACACAGCTGGGTTGGAGAAACCTAAGTGCGTATGACGGTTTCGCCAGCCTAAGACAGCTGGCCAAACCATCATGCGCACTTTACAGTGCACAATACCACTCCTCCTCCCTGCCAAGCCCACCCAAGACTCCCAGGACCAGTCAGTTAGCTAAAAAAATTGATAATATTGTTATAGTATCATTTTATTTTTTAATGACTGATTCAGTCAAGTGACACTCCTCTGACCCTGGAGAAAAGGCAACCATAGCCAGAACAGATCTTGTGGCTCTAGGTCCATTTTATTTCACCTCACCCGCCCAAAATGCAGTGTTTATCATACTTTTCACCAATGGGTTTTTCTATAATCTTTAAAATGCTTAACTTCCAAACATTTCTGTAACAATGCGTCAAAAGGAGGCCAACCAAATGTTGTTTCATGAAAAGCAATGACCTGGGGATGTGGGCCACCTTTTTGGGAGTGCCCAGGCTAAGTATGATCCCAACTGGACCCTAATCATAACATCTATAAGTCTATCCAAACAATATAAAGAAACTATCAAAACTAAGCAAAAAAATGGGGGTCAAACCCTGTGCACTGGAAAGCTATTTTTTAATTATCTACAACCTATTCATTTGCCATGGGTACGCTCAACTTCTTGTGATTCACGGTCACCAACCGCTAATCGCTACAATCACTCTAATCAAGAAGGATGGTTAATGTTTCAAAAAATGACTATCACAATTCAATATAAAAGTCCAAAAGAAGATCTTCGAGATGTATGATGGCAAGTTCCTTTCTTTATTCAGTCAAATCATCAATATCAGCCAACTTGAAAAACAGTTAATACTTTTGACAGCCAACACATTTCGTCCCCTACGGGACATCATCAGGGCTGTAAAATAAAGAGTACAAAACAAAATCCGACCATAGACATCCATAATGTACATTACAGCTTATAAACAAATAAACAAATGTGGATGGTATCGACAGGAGCATTTAACTCCTACTCTGCCTATATAACAATCTTAGAACTTTTAGTTGATCTAGACAACATAAAAAAGCTACATTTGAACAATAGAAAGAAAAAAAAATAGCAAAAAACATTTATTATTGCGGATAGTAGGTTTCAACCATTAGATATCTGTCTTAGTATATCCCTATATACTCCCCTATATTCTGTAAGTCTGAGCACTTCCCTTTAGTTCTAAACTAGGTGTGGGCAGAATTTACGTAATCGCGCTACGCAAATCTCTGCGAAACAGTAAAAAATCTCAGCGAACAAGCAGAAATTACGCAAACACGCGGGATTGCTTGTTCGCAATGCTTTTTTACTGTTCGCAATCGCTGTTTGCGTGCTCGGGGGGAAATATCTTGCAAACACGCATTTTGAGAACGCGAACAAGCAAAAATTTCGCAAAGCCGTGGAACGCAGAATTTTGGGCAATTTCCCGTTCTCCGCGGAATGCGACATTACCCAAATTCCGCGAGCGGAACGGAATTTATCGCCCAGGCCTATTCTAAACCTCATAACTATAGAAGGTGTATGCAAAGAAGGCATTCTCCTGGTCGGCAGGGCCGGACTGGGAACCAAAACCAGCCCTGGCAAAGTGCTCGGCCGGCCCCCCCACCTCCCAAGGAGGTTTGGGGGTGCGACCGCGCTCTTTGCCAGGGCCGGTTTTCGGGCGATTTTGTTACAGGGACATTTTTGCAGCGTTGCTGCAAAAACGGCCCTGTAAAAACAACGGCCACCAGAGGCCCAAAACTGGCCCCCACCCTTGCGGCACACCGGGGAATTGCCCGGTGCCCGCAACGGTCAGTCCGGGCCTGCTGGGCGGAAGGATGCTATACTAAAAACAAAAGCTAAGAAATCTCACATTCAACCAATTTGAATCCACTTGGTCATTATCTAATCTTGCACTGTATATCTTGAGTTTTACTACAACTGCTTAGTTCAAAAAGTAATTTATCTGTCAAAAAAAATATCATGTCTTCAATTAGCTTACTGAACTGCAAATATATACAACTCTATTACTTTAACACCACTACAAACATATATACCTGAATAAACCTCGGCTCACCTTTTAGCCCCTAGTTATTCGCTTTCCAAAAACTAGACCGTATCCCAGATGATCGAATTCCCTCTCAGCACAAAATTCTGCTCTCGATCTTCAACATATACGTAAATCCAACTGCATACAAGAGGAGTAATTATCAGTATGATGAAAACCCTTGTTTCTCTATTAGGTGGCTAGACTCAAAATATATACAACTCTATTCCCCCTCAGATCACCTTTTAGTCCATTTTTATTCGAATTCCAAAGCTAAAACCATTACCCAGATGATCGAATTCTTTGTGAGCATAAATACTGCTCTCAATCTTCGTCATATTTCTAAATTAAGCTGCATACCAGAAGAATCTGTCATTAAGATGAAAACCCTTGTTTCTCTATATATACAAAATAAATATATGCTAGTTTACACTTCTCATGCCATAAGTCATGTTTCTGAGCTCCCAGATTCTTCAAAAGATCCCTGTATGTCTAAACCAACAATAATACCAAGCAAATATTATAAATCAACCTTTCCCCCTAGTTCAGAAAACATGTCTTTTTTATAAAATCAAGCCTGCGATGCCTTAGAACAACCATACCTCTTTCCATTCAGGCCCAAAATATCTTCAGGCGTCCCCCTTCCGGCTCGATAAATCGGGAATGAGTCCTAGAGCCCGCCAAGCTTGGTTTTAAATCCCCGAATGACCAATCAAAAACCACAAATACTAACAACCCTCCAACTGCCGCAGTTCGCCTACTAAGGGTCGAGATGTTTCCTCTCATGTCTGCTAATGACATATTACACATTCCTAAACCTTCGCTGGTCCAATGAGTGTGCATGCTGCCCTGAAACTTCCATCCTCAAATCAACAAACAAGGTCTAATTCTGAACGTTCCCTCTCTGGTCCGCCCGTGTCTATTTCCTCTATTCTAACTGCAATATCTCAAGTCAATGTAATATTTTAAAATCCACAATTTATATTATTAGTTTTGAGCGAAGTCACTCGACCCTTCATCACTAAAAAAATGAAATTCTATTCCTGTTATGGAATCATATCGCTTATGTTGCTTACATGCGTCACGGACATATTTAAGATGTACCAATAAGCGGAGAGGAAAATCCATTTGGATTGGCTTTTAGAATGGATAGATGTACGCTAATAATATAAATAGAGGATTTTAAAATATTACATTGACAGAGTAGGAGTCAAATGCTCCAGTCGATACCATCCGCATTTGTTTATTTGTTTATAAACTGTGATGTACATTATGGATGTCTATGGTTGGATTTTGATTTTGTACTCTTTACAGTCCTGATGATGTCCCAGATGCGTACCAAACGCGTTGGCTGTCAAAAGTATTAACTGTTTTTCAAGTTGGCTGATATTGATGATTTGACTGAATAAAGAAAGAAACTTGTCATCATACATCTCGAAGATCTTCTTTTGGACTTTTATATTGAATTGTGATAGTAATTTTTTGAAACACCCAACGCGCCTTCTGGATTAGAGTGATAATATAAAGAAATTATATAAATAAAACCCATGAAGAGTATTTTGGGATACTTTGCCTAACAATGGCAGAAATCTTGAACAAGGTATCACTAATGTAAACACAATCTTAGGCTGGAGAATGGTTGTCTGTATGTAATCTTAAACTGTGCGGAATAATTAACATTAAATACGACGTTCAATAAAGCTCTTTTACCTGTAAAGCTTTTAGATCATCCTTGAGACCAGTAATTTCCTTTTCTTTCGTTTCTGCAGCGAGCTTGTATTGACCCTTGAAAAATATATGCACAGAAAGTTATAATATTCTTGAAAAGAGACACAGTATGCAGTTTGCCTGCTGTGGTCTTCAAGAGAAACAGGCATTTTCGAAACTCGTAACCATAATAGCCCCCCACATTTCTAATTAGGACTTTGAAATAAACAGCGGCAAAAGTCTATTGGTATGGCTTAATGTGACAATGGACGGAAACATGGGCATGTTAACATGTAATTCCATACAACCGCACAATTAGACCAGACTTATTGGCCCGCGCAATGACAAGTGGTGGTGGCATTGTGGTAGGGGTGCTGTTAGTATTACTGGTGGTATTGGTGGTGTGGTAGTATTTGCAGGGCCGTAGCTTGGTCAGTAAGATTGGGGTGGGAGTGCGCTTCAGATTTTCTGACAATCAGCAGTGGAGGCTGTCTGCAATGGAGAGTGTTGGGGTGGGCAAAGCAGTTAAATAGATTAATTTCATGCCGACATGCATTACATTATCATAATGAAGCTAAAATGTTTCACTTTAAAACGGCAATGTAATGCATGTCGGCGATTCAGGGATACATGAAGACATAATATACATTTAAAAAAACGGAAATAAAAGTACTTCACCTCCGTCCTCGCTTCGGTGTTCGTTCTCCTCCAGCGAGCCCCAGCCTAGTCTCCTAACTAATCCTGACACTGCTCTCATGATGTATGAGAGCAGTACCAGGATTGGATGAAGCAGACTCTCTCAACACTCCAAAGAGCACTGGAGGCTTTCGCTCAGTCTCAACCCAGCCCTCTAAGATGGCTGGGTTGAGAAGTTTAAAGTGCGCATGTCTGGCTGGCTGTCGCAAGACGGCGGCCAAAGGGACATGCGCACTTTAAACTGCCCAGCCCATTCACTCCTCTCTGCTGCTTCCAGTCAGCAGTGGCCCCGCACCCGTCCTGAGATTCGGCTCTGGATCTGGGTTTGCAGAGCCAATGAAATATAAAATGTAATAATGTTTATTACAATTTTATTTTTCACTGGGGGGATTTTAACCAGTGGGGTGACGCTCTTCCACCTTAGTCGAGGAGCCACCCCTGACAATCAAGCTGGTATATATTGTTTAAATACATTATAAGACAAGTAGGGTGCATGAGATGAGCCTAGGGGCAGTAGGAAAGGAGAGGACCTTAGACTGGCATGAGTACTAAGAAAGACAACACAACATTTTGCAAAATAACGAATATTTTTGAGGACTTTCAAAACAGAGAGGAAGTGTTTGCGTTTGTGTGTAAAAAATCCCAGTGAAATCCAACAGACATCTCACCATACCAGACTGAAAGCACCTGTACCCAGCTATCGGAAAATACATATATTAGGGGGGTGTAAATCCTCAAACAGCACCCCTGAGGCTATGTCCCTGAGTATTGGTAGTTCTAGTGATGGCAGTGTGGGATTGCTGGAGAACATTTTATTGGTAATAATGGTGCTAGAGTTGGTTGTTTTACCCATGCGGGTGTTAATGAAAGTGCTGCTCTTAGTGTGGTATTGTGGTGATGTAGTAGCAGTGCTGGGTTGGTATTGTAATAGTATTGGTCTTGTTGGTCGTATCTTGGTGCCCGTGGTGATATTGGAGGCAGTGTTCTTGCTGGTGGGTGTGTTATTTGTGGTACTGGTGGAGGTGTGGTATTGGTGGAGGTGCAGTATTGGAGGCATGAAGGTAGTGCTGATGTGGTGGTGTGGGATTGTTAGGTGCGGTATCTATACTGGTGATGCTGGTGCTGCTGTATTGGTAGTGCTACTGTTGGTGTTTAGAGGCATTACAGGCCATACTACAGGTACTACTGGCAGCATTGATGCTGGTATTGAATATGGTGCTATAGGTTATGTTTGATACTGGTGGTGCGTATTTAAGTTTCATTTAACACTTTCGGCCTCTGGCCTTTCCTGTACAAAAATGTAAAGCATATTAGAGAAATAGACAAGGTTTGTAGTTCATCAAAGGTACAGTACATACATTATGGAAGAGTAGGTATCAACAGTGTTGCAAGAGAGTAGAGCAGTGTTTTGAGTAATATGTAAGTTTGGTAGTGAGTTATTTTACAAAGGCACATTGAAGATGATAAATTAGCTGACTGGGTTATTTGGATAATGTTTGTGAGAAAAACTAGTTGGGTGTTTTTATTTTATTTAGCCATTTTCTTACCTGTGGTGGATAAGACTTTTTGTGGTACAACTGGTTAGTAGAGACAGTGGGCGATCAGTAAGTGAGTGGGCACATGCTTAGTTTGCAACATGGCTGATCTGTGTGACTGCAGTGGTTAGGGGTTTTCTCCACCATTCTGGACCTGCTGCATGGTCTGATTGTGAAGAATTGTTGGTTAGGGGCTTTTCATATCTTCAATAGTTCACCCCTCTTTCAGAGAGAATTGTGTTCCAGAGGGGTCGTGAGAGAGGTGATGATGAGACTTGGGTGGTTTGTTCCACATGCAGCTTTCTGTGTGATGGCATGGTGTCTGCTGTAAAATTGCGCCCCCAAAGTGAAAGCATGTTGTGGGGTAGGAATATGAGTTGCAGATATTTAAGAGTCTTTAGACATTCTGAGGTGCTTTCAGTTATTTCTCTCTTAGCTGCAATGCCTACTCCAGGAAGTGGCCTATAAGGGGATTGACCTCCTCGGATGTCTCAATCAGAACACGGATCATTGCCCTGCATTGTATCCAAAGACCAGAGTTTTTACAGGGGGCCAGATGGTGCTTTTTTACACTTGATCGAAAAAAAATTGGTGGTGAATGAATAGTCAAGTACTTGGTCCTTGTTGAAGCTTGTCAGTGACTTGGACACCTGAAGAATGTTGGTATTCTTAGATTTGAGTGCTTCTCTCCAAGTGTTGTCTCTCAGGCTCAACTTTCTTTTGATGTCGCCGAACAACACCCTAGGCCCGATCTCCTGCCGCCGCACCTTCACCCACCTCTGGACCCTGGCAGCAACCCCCAACCCACCGGATGCCACTGCAGACAAACCACTGAGCTGCATCCTTCTTAATGTACGCCCCCTGCACAGACATGCTGTAGAAATCTGGGACCTCCTCAACACACACAGGCCCGACGTTGCCTTCCTGACAAAGACCTGGACTAACGCCAGCTCTGCACCCAACATCGCAACCGCCATCCCAGACGGATACAAGATCCTGAGAAAAGAGTGCCTCAAACGCCCAGGAGAAGGCCTCGCCATCGTCCACAAAAGCTCCCTCGATTGATAACCACCAACTCGGACGACGCCTCCTCCCCCATGGAACACATCCACTTCCAGATCCAGCCTTACCCCAGAACGAAGCTCTGCCTAACACTCGCCTACAGACCTCCTGGACCCTGCACCACCTTCACCAACGTCATCGCCAACCTCATTGCACCCCACCCCCTTGCCTCTAAACACTACTTGCTACTTTGAGACCTAAACTCCACCTGTGCAACCACAGCGACTCCAACACCACCGGCCTCCTAGAGAACCTAACCAACATAGGACCGAAGCAACTTGTCTCCACCCCCACTTACACAGCGGGACACACACTCAACCCCATCTTCGCCAGAGGAAACAACATTCGCTTCAGCCACACCACAGAACTGCTCTGGACAGACCACCCTTGCATCCATTCCTCCTTTATGAAACCCACTGCACACAAGCACCTGCACCACCTCTCACGCAGAAGCTGGAACTAAGTCTCCAAAGAACACCTCACCTCCGCCCTAACCGGCACTCCACTCCCAACTACGACATACACCAACCCAGCGGCAGGCTGGTTCACCACGGATCTCCAAGAATCCAAGCTCTCCTGCCGATGACTAGAGAAGACTTGTAGACGTGGAGCAAAACCACGGAAAGACGCTCCACCTACAAAACAGCCATCACAGCACACCACCATCTCAACAAATCAACAAAGAAAAACGTCATCCAAGACAGAATCCCCTCCAACACCCTCAACTCCAAGGAACTCTTCACCATCATAAAGAAATTTGCCAAACTCAACAGCGAAACAAGCAATGTCCCTTCCTCCCAAGACCTCTGCAACAAACTCAGCTCCTTCTTTCACCTCAAGATCAAGATGCTCTATAAGAACTTCGACGACCAAGATCCCTGCCCCGCCCTAACCCCACCCCCAATGACGCCATCCAACAGACCCTTCTCACCTGAACCCCTCTCACCACAGAAGACACCTTAAAGACAATGAAGAGCATGCACTCCAGGGCACCTTCTGACCCTGCCTGCCGCACATCTTCCACGGGACCACCAGTGCCATCGCACCCGAACTATCAATTGCTCTCTCAAGCCAGTCACATTCCCCGACAACTGGAAGTGCGCTGAAGTCAACCCCCTCCTAAAGAAGCCAACCACGGACCCAACGGACCGCAAGAACTTCAGGCCCATCTCACTGCTTCCTTTTGCAGCCAAAGTCATTGAAAAGGCTGCCAACACCCAGCTAGCACACTTCATAGAAACCAACAACATCTTAGACACCTCTCAATCCGTATTCTGCATCAACCACAGCACCAAGACCATCCTCCTTGCCGCCACCAACAACATCCAAGCCCTCCTCGACCAAGGCCATACGCCAGTCTTCATCCTCCTGGACCTATCAGCAGCCTTCAACACCATCACTGAGGTACTGGGTTTTTAAGAACCGGCACAGAACCGGCAACCCAGCGGTGTCAGGGTACACCCAGAGACCTCGGGTTTTCCTGATTCAGACCACAGAAACTCAGAGTCTTCTAGGTGAAGTCAAGGATCGATTTTATTGGCTGCAACCAAGGTAACAAGTGTCCTAGAAGTACAACACACGGGAAGTATATTCTCAGGAGACTGCTCAAATTTACAAAGACAGGCTTCTCTTCTTATACAGTTTTTTCAGCTTCAGGCAAACATTCTTGAGTTTACAGTAGATCATTGACATATTTTAAAATACAAAGCAAAAGCAGAGTCATGATGACATGTCCATATTTCACTTCGTGCTGCCCACAACAAATCACCCGGCAGGGCCCAACATTTCATCAGATATCGGTGGACCCCTAATAAAACAGGCACCTCCCCACCATAAACCCAGTGAAGCAAAAGAGTAGAGACAGATGCGAGCAAGATACGGCAGGTGTGGGTGCGCTGAAATGGTTTTATGGCTTGTTGAGCCTTGATGCTATCTTGTTCGGCCACTGGGAGGGGAACTGACCTAACGAGTTCGGCCTGGGGCAATGGTTCCAACTTGCACAGGTCATAGAAAAGTCGATTAAGGTGTACGTGTCCTTGTGGAATCAAATTCAGCTGGATTAAGGCCTATGTAAAGGGCAACACACAAGATGGCTGCCGTATATAAAATGGAAGCCAAGGGTTCTGAACGAAAATGACAATTTCGAGGTGAAATCGTCACTCAAATACGCTGAAAATGCTTGTACGTGGTGTACTCGTCATTCTCGGTCTTTTGATACCAAATTCGTCATGTTTCGACGAAATTGTATTTCTCGAGTCCAGAATGATCATTCGAGTCCAGAATTTGCAGAACTACAAACCCTCCTTTTGCCCTTACATAGGCAATTAATCTACCCTCGCGCTAATCTGAGTCCAGATCTATATTCCTAAAGTCACTGAGATGTTGCTGTAACATCATTCTCGTACATAGTTCATCTCTTGATACAGGCTTCCTCACACATGATTTGACACAAAGGCCACATATTGCAGGAGCGCACTGCACGCATAGACAGAACAGGAAAAGAATGGCCAAGACCATCCCAATGACCATCAGAATTTTCCATCCCCAGCCGGATATCAGTTCCCAGAACCACCCCATTAATGACCAATCTCCTTTATCCACATGAATGGACTCGGAGATCTTGTGCAGTTTGGAGATGGCCTGGTACACGGTTGGAGCGTTATCTGGGATGAAAACGCAGCAGCTTGATTGGATCAATCTGCATACCCCACCTCGGTCTGCAAGTATGACATCTAAAGCAACCCTGTTCTGAAGGGTCATAAGACGATCCGACTGGAGCTCAGCAGTCAAGTTACTAAGGGCACCAGCAGTTTCAATCACGGTGGACTCAACCACTCTTGTCAATTGCCTTATGTTCCTGCTGTTTACCATGGGTCCCCAGAACGGCAGAAAACCTCTTGCAAAGTCCCCAAATTCTTGACCTGCAGTGTCTTCTTTCCTCAAGACACCTCTAACTATCCTTGTCCTGTGGTAATCCGCCGCTGCTGTATAGGTGGGAGGCAACAGGAACAAAACAAAACATGAGCCCGAGAAGTCAGGGGGCAACCATGTATAGGCTCTATCATGACAGACCCTGATCGGGTATGATCCAGATCGGGGAAGACCTCTTCGCTTGCTGTTTCTCACTTAAAGTAGCTCCATATCCGGTCACGTTCCAACCTACATATGCAAGTATCTCATCTTCTGGGGTATCTTCATAAGAAGTTACTTCCTTAATCATGTCAACTATGCCTTTGACTAGGGCGCTAGTCTTGAGGTTGTCTTTTACAGAACGTAGGGGTTGGACTTCTCGTGCATATATGAACATCGTTCTGTATGCCCACACAGAGCCATTACGACTGAAAGGCAGGACTAGATAAGGGATACCTTTATCCGTAGTGTGAGGCATGAGGCCGCAAACCCAACAGTTAGTTGTGTTCATTACTAGCTGGTGCTGGTGCAGGAGCTGAACGAAGGAGTTATTAATGAACTCTAATCTTCTATTGGATTCATGGTCAGGAAGGGAGTGGAAAGAATGAGAGGAAACAGTAGGAGGAGGAGGTGTAGGGGATGTAGGTGGTGCGAATGTTACATGAAAGGAGAATACAACATATCTGATAAAAAATGTCATCACACTGAATATCATGAAAATGCACAAAATTAAAAAACTTTTCTTTGTCATCACTCTACATAATTTGTGTTCAGAGTTCGTTTGTTCGGCAGGTCTCTCCATTTCAGAAAACTCCATCCTCTCTAGAGTGCTGCCCGCGGTGGTAGGTTGATTCTGCTAAGGGATGCTTCTGTCAGTCCAGGGCAACTCCCTTAGACCAACCAGAACTACTGACCTAACGTCGTCAGCTGCACCCCAAAGACTTTCAAGCAACCGCGGCCCTAGCAGCGGGACCCGGATGGCGGTTCGAAAAACAAAAATGAGCAAGTTTTCTTTTAATGGGAGAGCTGCGCTTTCAAAAATAGTACTTGGAGGAAAACAGGGAAAAGAAAATCTTTTTTTTATTTGTCCATAGGTCTTGGTCTCAAATTATATCGCTCTTTCCCAGGTACTGTCTGGTCCTGAAACAAGAGTGCAGGCTCCAAAGTGTTCAATCGCTTTAACGGTGGCACATTTTCTTGCAGAATGTTCTCGTTTTCACGTTCAGAGTTAGTTCCTTTCACTCATGCATCACTGAAAAGTACAAATTTCGGCACGGTGCTAGTCTCTGAGTCAGCGACACCTTCCTGGACCCACTGGTCATACGGCAGAGGAAGGGGAATCCTCTTACAGTGGACCCCGTGGATCCAGTGCTTCTTCCCCTCCACTCGGACAGCTGATCTTGTGGAGAGAAGGACGAGGTGCGGTCCGGTCAACCTGGGCTGATCGTTTTTCGTCCTCTGAAAATTCCTCACGAGGACCCAGGATCCAGGGCTAATGACGTGGCCTGGAGTTTCAGAGACCGGAGGCAGGGTGTCGTTGACCTGTTGATGCAAAACACGCAATTTAGCCGTCAATTCGTACAGGTAATCAAGTAAAACAGGGTGTTCAAGCTCGCTAAACTTTTTGGGCCTAGGCACTCCCCATATATTGGCCGGACGGCCAAAGACTATCTCGTAGGGGCTGAGTTTCATTCGTGAATGTACAGTCATTCTGGTAGATAGGAGTGCTAGGGGTAGAGCGTCAGGCCATTTAAGACCTGTGCTCGCTTGGATTTTGGCAATTTAAGTTTAAGCGTGCCATTGTAACATTCTACTAATCCAGCTATTTGGGGGTGATTTGCAGCGTGGAACTTCTGCCGGATACCTAGTCCTTCACATACATTCTTCATCACACGACCCACAAATTCACTCCCGTTGTCAGACCAGACCATTCTAGGCATTCCGAATCTAAGGAAGTACTCTTTCACAAGGGCTTTCGGTGTGGACACGGCGGTATTGTCTTTTAGGGGGTATGCTTCCACCCATCTTGAGAAGGCACAAACAACAACGAGTACGTATTTTAAATTGTTGCACCTCTCCATGTGAATGAAATCTAGCTGCAAAACCTCGAACGGATACGTAGGAGGTGCAAAATGACCAGCTGGAGTTGGGGTTCCCCTACCAGGATTGTGTTGCAGACACACCATGCAATTCTTGACGACATTCTCTGCACATTTGGGAATCCCTGAATTTTGCCATACTGGAGCCAACAACTTGCAAATCCCTTTTACGCTGATGTGAGCCATTCCATGAGCCATTGTAACCACTGCAAGCACATATGCGTCGGGTAACAACCATCTCTGATGCTCTGATAATTCAATCCAGCAACCATTTGCATCCATCCTACCCAAACTTTCTCTCCACGTGTTCAACTCTTTCTCTGTGGCCTCAGCTTGGATGGACTTCACACTTTCTATTGTGTCTTCACACATTCCAACATCACCAGTCCATCTGGCAGGGCCTGCAACATACATTCGACTCATTACATTCCTTGCCGTTTCTTTCGCGATCTCATCAGCAAATGCATTTCCACGACCACCATCATCAGTCACCTTTTTGTGAGCACTACATTTCACAATCGCCATTTGCAGAGGCAAGGTCAGTGCTTCAAGAAGCTCATTCACCAACTGACCATGCTGAATCTTAGCTCCATGTGAAGTCAGGAACCCACGTTCTCTCCACAGTCGTCCAAAACTGTGAGCCACTCCAAATGCATACTGACTGTCAGTGTAGACAGTCACTTTCATTCCTTTTGACAGTACACATGCTCTTGTAAGTGCAATTAATTCTGCTGCTTGAGCTGAATTATGTGGAATACGTGCAGTTTCAACAATGGAATGCAAAGTCGTGACAGCATATGCTGCAGTCGTATCACCATTCGGTAGCTTGAAGCATGAACCATCCACCCATAATGTACCATCACATTCAGCAAGAGGAGTATCGGATAGATCTACTCTCCCTTTCGTCTCTTCCTCTGTTCTAAGAAAACAATCATGCTGTTCTGAACCGCTTGATTCCTCTACAATTGGCAATAATGTGGCTAGGTTTAAGGTATTGCGCCTTTTTATGTGCACATGACTCGCTAATAATGTCAATTCGTAGCCTGACAACCGGGCACTAGTTAAGTGCTGTGTCTTGGTTCTGTTTAACAACGTGTCTACCGCATGTGGAACCATCACGATTAGTGTATTATTCATTATTAGACCAGCAGACTGTCGAATAGAAACGGCTGCTGCTGCTGTGGCTCTTAAACAGCTTGGCAATGCTTTAGCTACCAGATCCAAAGTCGACGAAAAATATGCACATGGACGCTGCCTACCTCCAAACAACTGAGTCAATACTGATAATGCACAGCCCTCTTTCTCGTGGACATACAATGTGAAAGGCTTACTGTAGTTGGGGGTACCTAACACAGGAGCCGAACATAATGCTGTGCGCAATTCGAGAAAACTTTTCTGACACTCTTCGGACCAAGGAATGGGATTGGGTGTATTTTTACACGTTAATGCCACCAAAGGTTTGGCTAATAACGAAAAATTTGGAATCCACTGTCTACAGTACGATGTAATGCCCAAGAAAGCACGCACTTCTCTCTGCGTTTTTGGCACACTTAACTTCGCTATTGCCTGAATTCTCTCTGGGGTCAATTTCCTTCCCTCCTTCGATAAGAGGTGACCCAGGTAGGTCTCTTCTTGTCGGCAATATTGGAGTTTGGAAAGTGACACCTTGTGATGTAAATCACACAGATGACGCAACAATGACAGTGTGGCCTTTTTACAAATTCCCTCAGTGTCTGCAGCAATGAGCAAATCATCCACATACTGAATAAGGGCAGCACCTTCAGGTAGAATGATCGTATCGAGCTGTGTTTTTAGAGCTTGACTGTATATTGATGGACTTTCACAGTAGCCCCGAGGAGCGCGTTTAAAGCGGAAACTGCGACCACCTAAACTGAAGGAAAAAATATCCCTGCTTTCCTCAGCAATCGGGATGCTGAAGAAAGCATTCTTCAGGTCAATCACCGAAAATCAAGATGCAGAAGCTGGAATCATAGTCAATAATGTGGTAATGTCGGGGACAACTGGGAATTGTGGCACAGCTATTTTATTCACTTCTCGAAGATCAATCACGAATCTGTACACAGGTGGCTGAGAGGGATCAGTTCGTTTTAAAACAGGCAGAACAGGACTATTGCAAACGTTGCCTCGTGTTTCTTCAATCACATCCTTTTCAATCAATTCGTAAACGATCGCTAGCAACGCTTTTTCACCTTCACCAGAAATTCGGTATTGGGGAATTCGTGGCATTTTAACATTGGCTTTCAATGTTACAACATATGGTGGTATTTCTAAAAGACCCACATCATTAGGACCAGCGGCCCAAAGGATATCTGGAAGAAACGACAATTCTGCGGGAAGTTTATCCCTCGACAAATACATGGGAGAAACCACTTTCTGACCTAAAGTAAGTTGTACTCCTGAAGGAGAACAGTACAAAGTCGCATGCAATCTTTTTAACAAATCTAATCCTAGCAAGTTTTCACCACAACCTGTTGTCAGAATAAGGGGTGCTTCGAATTCGCAAGGACCAACAGAAAGAGACAAAGGGTCAGAAATCAGATTTCTAACAGGGGCGCCAGAAAAACCTACAGAAACGTTCATTTCGCCAGACAAAGGTGCGCCATGGAGTTTGGAGTGCATAATAGAACTCTTTGTAGCACCAGTATCCAACAGAAAAGGTTCTGACACACCTGATGTAATCACCTCAACGTATGGTCCACTCTGATCTACTGGAACTGAAACAACTCCCTCTCTTTGTCTATGGCTGTCCTAGCAGTCATTACTTTCCCAATTTTCATCTTCTGTATAGTAATCATCAGCATAGTACTGAGCTGACCTACCAGATGCGTTATTCTGCTGATCGAACCTATTCATAGAATTTTGTGGTGGAAGAGACTGCGTGTTCTTGGGGACGTTTCCACGTCCTCTACCTCTAGAGGCTTGCTGAACGCCTCTACCTCTCGTGTTTGAAACACCATTCGCACGTTGTAACAGGATAGGGCAACTATTCTTAAAATGACCTTCTTCCTTGCAATACGAACACTGGTTGGGACCTACTTGGACACGTGGCTGATTATACTCGACTCTTTGCGAGTTCCTCTGATACTGTTGAGGCTGCTGAAAATTATTCTGGTAGTAATTCTGGCCACTATTATTTTGACTACCACCACCACGTGGCGGATAGGCTTGCTGTAACAAAACCTTCGTTTTCAGCTCTTTAGTTTTCTTTTCTGCTCTATCCTTCTCATCCTTGTCTCTATTTTCGTAATATTGTGCAGTAGCCAATATCTGGGCTGAAGATGACACAGCCCACGAGCTTTCTGAATCCTTTAGCTTTTTACACAATCGTAGAAAGCACAGGTGAAACAGGAGTGGTCGGTGGGCCTTGAGGAGGCTGCACCGAAGGAGCAGGAGGCGATGTAAACACAGGTTGTGCAACTAAGGGTTGCTGAGGAGCTGTAGGATTCTGTGCATAGGGAGGTGGCGAACTTAATAAATGCGCCATTAACGGATCTTTTTCACGCTCTTTTGCTGCCTCTTGCTGAAGAGACGGCAAAACTGGATAGCATTTATCTATTGCCATTTTACGTTGCCTGTGCAACTGCTCACTCAACTGCTCTACTTCATTGTCTTTAAACTGCATGGCAGCTTGCATTATTGGAGTAACCCCTTCTCTCTTATTTTTCTTGGCTAATTTGATTTCCTTTTGTTTGGCCTCCTTACGCCATAGGCAGAAAGAGTCAAACATCGCCGGCCGGGCTTTCTTTTTGAACAGTTTAACTTCAAGGTTATCCAGGATTTCAGTATCAAAGCTACCGTATTGGGACCATTTTAAAACACCATCTTTTCTGGTGTATTTAATCCACACCTCATTGTATGTGATGGGCCCTACTCCGTGTTTGACATATAACTGGTAGGTTGGAGTTCCAACCGGAGGAACCGGACATGAGTCCTCCAATCGGGAGTCCCTATTATTACAACCAAGACAAAACAAATTTCTAAGTCTAAGACCAGGCATCTTCGCTCTCTAGTCTAGTTCCAAACTTCGAAGGATTGTCGATTACGATATTTCTCGTGAATACACGAGTCCTTCGGTTTTGGTGCTTGCAAGTACCAACAATTATCCCAAAGGATACCCAAGACTAAGAACCAACTAAGGACTGGGAGACGCTCCACTTATACTTAACTGAAATATCGATGACTTCACCAGAAGACTCGTCTTAGCGTTTCTCTCTACCAAACTTCAAGGGTCCAAATCAGGGCGATAGCCAGGGCAGCAGTCCTTCGTAGCCGTCGGGAAGCAGGGAACCTCGCAGCAAAGACCTTCGGACCACGTGGACATGCAGGGGTCGTTGAAGTGGTTGGCCGTCCTCGGGAATTTTCACACGAAGCTCCTCACGAACCTCTGGCTGGACCGGTACCGCTGGAATCGCCCGACGTTGGGCGCCAACTGAGGTACTGGGTTTTTAAGAACCGGCACAGAACCGGCAACCCAGCGGTGTCAGGGTACACCCAGAGACCTCGGGTTCTTCCTGATTCAGACCACAGAAACTCAGAGTCTTCTAGGTGAAGTCAAGGATCGATTTTATTGGCTGCAACCAAGGTAACAAGTGTCCTAGAAGTACAACACACGGGAAGTATATTCTCAGGAGACTGCTCAAATTTACAAAGACAGGCTTCTCTTCTTATACAGTTTTTTGAGCTTCAGGCAAACATTCTTGAGTTTACAGTAGATCATTGACATATTTTAAAATACAAAGCAAAAGCAGAGTCATGATGACATGTCCATATTTCACTTCGTGCTGCCCACAACAAATCACCCGGCAGGGCCCAACATTTCATCAGATATCAGTGGACCCCTAATAAAACAGGCACCTCCCCACCATAAACCCAGTGAAGCAAAAGAGTAGAGACAGATGCGAGCAAGATACGGCAGGTGTGGGTGCGATGAAATGGTTTTATGGCTTGTTGAGCCTTGATGCTATCTTGTTCGGCCACTGGGAGGGGAACTGACCTAACGAGTTCGGCCTGGGGCAATGGTTCCAACTTGCACAGGTCATAGAAAAGTCGATTAAGGTGTACGTGTCCTTGTGGAATCAAATTCAGCTGGATTAAGGCCTATGTAAAGGGCAACACACAAGATGGCTGCCGTATATAAAATGGAAGCCAAGGGTTCTGAACGAAAATGACGATTTCGAGGTGAAATCGTCACTCAAATACTCTGAAAATGCTTGTACGTGGTGTACTCGTCATTCTCGGTCTTTTGATACCAAATTTGTCATGTTTCGACGAAGTTTTAATTCTCGAGTCCAGAATGATCATTCGAGTCCAGAATTTTCAGAACTACATCACCCACCGCACACTAGCCACCAGGCTCCACAAGGTTGGCATCGAAGGAAAGGTCTTAGAATGGATAAGTAAATTTCTATCAGGCAGAACAGAGAATAAGACTCCAGCCCTTCCTCTCAGAACAAACAGAGATAAGATGCGGAGTACTTCAATGATCCTCTATCAGCCTCACACACTTCAAAGTCTACATGGCTCCCTCGCAACCATCGTCAGAAACCACAGGCTCAACATTGTCTCCTATGCCGATGACACCCAGCTCTTCCTCTCCCGCAGCAAGGAGCCGGACATCACTATGCACAACTTCCAAGGAAGGATGAAAGCCGGAGCGACCTGGATGAGGAACAGCTGCCTAAAGCTCCACTCGGAGAAAACAGAAGTCCTCATCCTTGGCTCTACCCCTTCTGCATAGGATGACACCTGGTGGCCAACTGCCCTCGGAAACCCAACCACCCCAATGGACCATGCACGTAACCTCAGCATCATACTTTACTCATAAATCAACACCCTCCGCATACTCCGCAAGATGTTCAAGTGGATCACATCCGACTCCAGGAAAACCGACACTCAAGGACTCATCACCAACAGACTGGACAACTGCAACTAAAAACTCCTCCGCAAACTCCAGACCGTCCAAAACGCCGCAGCCAGACTTATCCTAGATATCCCACTGCACAACCACATCACCCAACACCTCCGCTTCCTCCACTGGCTCCCGTCAAAAGAAGAATAAATTTCAAGCTGCTCACACACACCTACAAGGCCCTCCACAACAACGGACCCCAATAACTCAAGAACGGAAATTTCTTTCCACGCCCCCAAGAGAAACCTCAGCTCAGCCGTCCTCTCCCTAGCCACCGTCCCACATTTTTACAGGACCAGAGCAGGTGGAAGATCCTTCTACCTCACATTCAAGTTCTGGAACGCACTCCCCCTTTACCTCTGACCTAGCACGACACTGCACCAATTTAGGAAGTACCTCATGTCCTGGCTTTTCGAATGACCCCAACGGAGCAGCCCACACCCACCCTCAGCGCTTTGAGACCCTCACAGGTGAGTAGTGCGCTTTACAAACCCTGATTGAGTGATATCATAGTGCGCTGGGATGCTGACAGATCTCGCTTCGATGGATGCATATCATATCCCGGGTCTTTTTTCAGTATGACTGTGGTTGTTACCCTTTTATTTCTAAGAGTTTACTATCCTTTTAGCCCTATCTTTGCAAGGGGGACTGGTGTTCATGGACAAAAGGGGCGTTGCCATGCCACCCTGGGGGAGAGGCAAGAATAGGGCAGTAAACACAGAGCAGCTGAAAATAAATCACTGCTCTGAGACACTCTGCTGAAACGCTTGGGTAAACTCCAGTGAACTTTGCAGATGTCCTACTTCACAAGTACCAGCCATGCAAGGTTTTCTTCAACCTGCAGGCACAAGCTACAGCAGTGACATCACAGGAGAGGGACTGCTGAATTAGAAAGCAAGTGATCAAGTTGCTTTTGGGGCGCTTAAATAGTGGCCCTAGGAGGAGTTACAAAACTCCATCCACTTCTATTGCTGGGGTGCGGGAGGCTGGGAGGGGGTGGCAACAATTTGTTGGTCATCACAGAGGGGCAGGCTATAAGAGGGGTGCAGAGGGCTGCTCTCTTGTCAGTAACACGTGGTTAGTACTGCATTTGCTTTCATTTTGAAAAAAAACATCATGGAGAGGAGCACAACAGAGTGCTCCTTACTTCAATCATAGAAGCCCAAGAGAGTGAAGTAACCCACTGCAGACAACAATTGCACTTGGGGACTTAGAGGTAAGTGTGCAGTTAAGCTTCTGCCTGCATCAGAGATGTCATCTACCCCACACACTTTAGCAGCTACGGGGGTATGGTTCTTGATGCGCCTCTTCTGTCTGAAGCTCAGCAGACAAAGGCTCATAATTAACCTGGGAGGTTGAGTGAGTGAGTGAGTGAAAGGGAGGAAGGATGGTTGTATGGATGTAATCGAAGATGGATAGATGCATGGATGAATGAGTGAAAGGATGGATATAAGAATAGAAGAGTGAAAGGCAGAGAGGGTGTATGAGTGAAAGGGAGGGTGGATGGATGGATGGAGTGAAAGGATGGGTTGATGGATGATGAGAGAAAGGATGGGTGGATAGTAGAACGGATGGATGAGTAGAAGGGTAAATTGATGGATTAGTGGGTGGATGGATGGGTAGATCGAGTGAAAGGATGGATGAGTGAAAGGATCGATTTAAAGATGGATGAGTAAAACAATGGATGGATGAGTGAAAGGCAGGATAGATGGATGGATGAGCGATAGGATGAATTGATGGATGACAGAAGGATGAGTGAGTGAAAGTGAAATGGGGGATGTATGAATGGATGGGATGAAGGGTGGATGGATAGGTGACCGTCTGGATGGCTGAGTGAAAGGGTGGATAAATGGATAAGATAAAGGGAGGATGATGAGTGGATGGAGTGAAAGGATGGATAGATGGAATGAAAGGGTGGATGGATGAGCAAAAGGATGGATGGATGACTGGATGGATGGATGGGTGGATGGATGGATGAATGGGTGGAAGGGGTATGGATAAGTGAAACAATAGATGACTGAGTGGATTGGTTGGGTTGATGGATAGGTGTTTCTGGACCAGTGGATGCTCTCCTTGAAGGGCTTCACAGCTCCACTACACTCTACTTGTTTCGTGGTCCATTTTTATTGTATCAAGAGTGAATATTTATAAATTCTTGACATAATAAAAATAAAATGCAGACCCGCTTCGGGTCCAGCAACAAACTGAGGCAGCTAGTGACATTGTTTTATTGCTGACAGAGGTGCATGAGGGTGCCTGCGTCATTCCAGCACTGTGAGCATGTCTGTGTGACTCTGTGTGTAAGTCAAAGTGAGAGGGAGTCAGAGAAGGAATGAGTCAGAGTGAGTGAGAATGAAAGTAAATGAATGAGGATGACAGTGGATATAACAGAATTTTACTGTGTGTGAAACTGAGTCAGAGTAAGACTGAGTAATTTAGAATGAGTGAGACTAAGTGAGACAGAGTGGGTAAGAGTAGAATGAGAGAGTGGGTAAGAGTAGAATGAGTGAGACTGTGTGAACTAGTGAGACTGAGTGAGTCAGAGTGAGAGGACGTAAACTTGGTGCAAGAAAGTGTGAGAGAACCCTTCAAGAAAAAGCTATTTGAAATTCTCACCAAGGATTACGCCCACCACCTTTAAAGGTCACCAACCACCACTAATCTTATGTTCTTGCTAGGGTGTCATCCAGGCATTTTCTCCAGGAGATCTGGCTGGAAACTGTCAGGTCAAGATGGTTGAAGGTGTTTATAACTTTGATAGGCTGGTTTCCCATGGGAAGAGGCTTACTAAGAGTTGTTTGCTTTGATTTGGGTCCCCAAATCACTAGCATGGATTTTGGGTGCATGCTAGAAGGATGGAGACATAGGCGTGCAGAAGCAAGGGAGTCTAGATGTTATGAATTCCGAGGGTTTCTGTGAAGACATCCAGAACTGCTTTGGATATATCATTTGTGTGGTGATTGAATAGGAGTGGGGCCAGGATGCAGCCTTTTATATATTTATTTAATGCGATTTTATATAGCGCGAACATTACTCGAAGGTGTCAGAGCGCTTTACAAAAGAAGCAGTTGTATTACATAAGGACTTTGGATTACATGAGTTACATAAGAGATATAAACAGAAAAAATTGCAAATGTACAAGTTCTAAAGTCACTCAAGGAAGAGATACAAACAGATAAACTCTAAAATCACATAGGAATGATAGTTAGTACAAAGGTCTACTACATATACTAGCGGTTTGAGTTATATATATATATACAAATCACAAATTCACTCAGCGATTAGGCTTGGACAAATATATATTACATATTTACAGAGCAGGAAATGTTTGCCATCGTTCAGCCAGGTGTTCAGGTGGTGTTGCACTCAAGGGTGGTGGTCTTGGGTCTGAAGGGATGTCCATAGGGGTAGACGTCCATGGTGGTGGGAGAAGCAGCACGCTGAATCCCCGGGTCGATCCGAGGTCATGCTGGGCTCCATCCCATGTTAGACATGCGTATCTCGTGCCAACTGTGAACGGAGCTTCGGCCGCTGTTCCTCTCTCGAACGGCTGCCAGGGTCAGGAAGGCAGTCAGGCAGGTATACATTGGCCGAAATCAGTTGTTAGCAGTTAAAAATCAGATCCAATTAAGCCTATTTAATAGCAGATCGCAGTGATCTTTAGTTTTAGCTGAAGCGGCTGGCTTTCCACGTAGGGCCGCAATTCTAGGCATCACGATCAGCCGGCATGTTAGGGTCAGTCAGGTATACAGGCAGATACACGCTGGCCGTAATTAGCAAAGTCATCAGCTCGTATTTTCAAGACTCGTAGGCAGGCTTACTTGTGTGAAGATTATCAAACATTCTTAAAGCCTTTCTTGACCCCTTTGTTGTCACTGGTGGGTCTGTTTCCCTTCATTTAATGTTACCAGGAAATGGGATTTGGTGCCTGTGTAGAGACTATGATCATTCTTAGAAAGACCAATGGAAGGCCCATGATTATCAATATGCTCCAGAATAACTGTCTATTTACTAGGTAAAAAGGCCTGCTAGAAAACCAGAAAAGCTAATAGTGGCATTCTATTTTAAGTTGAGAATTCACAGACTATGTGTTGCAGGATGACGATTAGGTATATAGCAGAGAGGCTGCACCTGAAGCCGCATTGTACTGGGGTCAAGGTGGAGTTTTCTTACGTCCATTTGTCCAAGTATTTCATTATAATGTTGGTGAATACTTTTCTTCAATGTTGATCACGTTTGTTAGTCTATAAGACTCTCTTGTGGATATCTTGCCCTTTTTGTAGAGTGGTACAATCAGACTCGTTTTCCATGACTTTGGTGAATGTTTTAGTGGTGAAGAAGATGCATACTTTTGCAAAGAGCAGTGATTTTGTATGAACCATTACATTGGTATCATGTTGGAACAGGTTACCTTTCAGCCTTGTACTCCATCAGGTACTTGAAAGATATAAACCATTTAATTTGTTCGTCCATGTCAGATTCCATCTGGGGGCCACAAGGTATTATCAAAATACAATCTTGGAGTAAGACGACTTATGATCAGGTGCAGCTCTCTGAATGATTCTGTCTGTTATGAGGAGCAGAACTATGAATGAGTCGGTATTACAAGAAAAAGAGCAACGTGTGCGTTTATGTATTATCAGAAAAGGAGCTGCACTTGAGTTGTGTCATACCAAAAACAAGTGCAGGAGGAAGTCTGTATGTTACCAGAAGTGGAGCTTTTAATGATTGTAGGTCTTATCAAGAGATTCCAGTGGAGCTACAGGTCTTTTAATAAATGTATTTGCTGCAGACTTCATTATCAAAAGCATATTTTCGAGTAAGTGTGCTATTAAAAGCAGAGCGTGGGTGCTACCAAGACTATGGATCTGAATGAGCTAAGAAGAAGTTGCATTGTAAATACAAATAGAGAAAACATTTATCACAGGATCGTTTATGAAGGGCGTAATTCACTGAGGTAGTGAATTTGAACTACTTGCAGAAGACAGATAGACTTCTCTGCCGTGATAGAGATCCCTGCCGTGTCTGCTGGGACTATTTTGAAAAGCTTTGTTTATTTTTGCAAAACAAAAAAACCAATAGCCCGAATGCTCATTATTTTGTTTTCCTGTGCACGATTGCCAATCCGGTTATGGTGGTCGCTGATAGGAAACAAGCATTGGCAATGCCAGTTGGTCTGGCATACGAATAAAACCGCCTTTTGTATCTTTAATAGGTTTAGGGATCTAATAAGTCGTCATTCAGGTCTTTCACTCATCCACCCGTTGACTCATTCCTGCATTCACCCTCTGACACAACCACCAAAAAAACACAAACATATGCATTTTGAAAGCAAAAAGATCGAAGAGAAAATACAAGATACATGGCTGTAGGGTGACGATAAATGGTAATATCAGTAATATCCAGATTGTTAATAAGAGAGTATAATGTAGATAATCAACAGTGATGATTCAAGCTTGTCAGCTGTCCAATAGCCATACTCTGGTAGAGTAGACACTATGGCATTACTGCAACAGTTATCAGTAATGTGAACTGATTTTGTATACCATGTAGCGATGTAAAGCGTTGTCTTGGTGTTAAAAATATCTGAAGGAGAGTAACACAGAGTTAGAACCAGGAGGAAAGGGAGAGGAAGAGCATCATGACAAAGTATGCGTGTTGTGCTACATTTCCCGGAAGCATTTCAGCTGTGTTAGTATTACCTCTGTCGTAGGTTCTCATGGACTAGAAACTACTTGGTTGTGGTGGTTGTTAAGAGGGCATATGTGGTGAATAATGTAGGCACTCTATAAGGTTCATGTGAGATTTTGTGTGTACTTCATAGGTGGGTGACCCATGCCCCCCAAATACGGATTAAACATTTTTTTAGTCAGTTTTGGTCTTCATGTGCAGAACAACAGAGGTGTCTGAAAGGGATTTTAGTATGGTGTGTCTTTCTTATATAGGGGGTGGGAAGGAGGCCTGTTCAGTATGTGTTTTGGTGCGGGGTTGAGATCTATGGTGGTAAGTGGTCAGAAATGTATGAGTCTAGTCTTTAGTGAGGATTGCAAGTAGGGGTTTAGTGAGTTATCTACCACCCTTGTAAACTGGACCCATTCCGCAAAGTATGAGACAATAATTTGGAAAGGTCTTTTCATTCCGGCAAGAAGATTGTAAGATTGAAACTGGTATGTCCCACAGAATACATTCCTCTTCATCTAGATGGTGGGTTATTTCCATGAGAAGTGCACCCAGTGCTATTGAGGCGAGATCAGCAGTCCAGCTTGTGTGCAGGGTCTGTAAGATGCTTACACCAAGCTCAGACCAAAATGTATTAGAGAATGTGCATGCGAGGAGCATGCGTTGTAGATCTTATTTCTTTTTTCCGCAACTCCAGCAGTTGTCTGAGTCTCAGAGACAATGTTTGAAAAGTGTGGATGCCGTGCATAGTCTGAATTGCGCTAGGGACGGTGCTGTTTTATTAGTTGTCAGGTTAGATCAAGTAGAGGGCCAGTTTAGGGCCTTTTCATGTGAGGAATTTATTTTGCCCAGAATAGTTTCCAATTTACTTTGAATTGATTTTGAGAGGATGGTAGGTTTCATTGTCAGAGTGAAATAAAGTTTGGAAGCAATATGTCTTCCTCTAGCTAGATTCCTCAGTGTGTATGGGAGGTCTGGTATTCTCGGGGTTTATGCACGGCGATAATGGCTTTGATCCTTAGAAGGTGATCTAAATCTGTCTTTTCTGATTTGAGTTTGAGGTGCGATAATAGTATAAGGTCTGAGTGTATGCCCAGGTCCCCTACAAAGAGGATGCATTTTTGGGCCCATTTCTCAAGGAACAGCCTCCTGCCTTCCAATTTGAGGTTATTTTTACACCATAGCGAGGCTAAGGTAGACTATTTTATTTGTATTAATTAGCTTGTTGTCAGTTTTCCACAGGACCTGTGCTGGAAAGAAAGATTGAGTAGTGTTCCGTCACTGCCTTTTTGTTGGTAATAAAACAGATGAGCAAGAGCGGTAGGGCGAGGTTCTTCTCAATGGTAAAGAGAGCCCTTGTCTCTCTAGGTAAGCCGTTTCAAATCTATGGTAGACTGGGAGATTTAGGCCCCCAAGTTTTTTTGGGGAGTCGTAATTTTTTGGAGGTGTTTCTTGGTTTTTGGGTCTCGCCTATGCAGTGCGCATGCACTGCATAGGAGAGAGATCTAATGCCATCCATGCGACTTTTCATGCCAAAACATGCACGCGTCCCATTGCCTTCAATGGCAACGCGTGCATGTGTGGCAATTTCCTTGCGGGAGCGAGCTTTGTACATCATATGCTTGTAATTAACTTTCAAACATATGGTGCCCCTGGCTCACTCTCGCAAGGGAATCAGGCGCAGGCCCCCTCCTCTCTCCCTCCCCCTGCTGCCAGCGCGAGGCACTCGCGCTAATTTTGTTATGTCAGTCCCCCCGGGGCACAAGCAGGCATCCACTTCTGTCTTTTTGCTGCGATCAGCTGTAATGACAGAAGTGGATGCCTGCTTGTGCCCTGGGAAAACTGCAGGCCAGGACTCACCCAACATTCTTTCTGTTCACTGCGTCACGAAATTCAAACACCGTTCTACTGAGCTCTGGGACATGAAGTTCTTCTTCCCTTTTAAACGCACTAGACGCACCAGCAGCTTAAGGTGCAGGTACTGCATGGCCCGTCATGCCAAATGTCTTTTCACCGCCGTGTTGACGTCACCACCATCCCAGCTGTGTGTGCCGGCGTTTTGAATGAGCGCTGGCGTTGTGTTGACACTATGTTGTTACTGGCGCCGCATCCGAGGATCATAGAGGAGGTGGCTGAGGCCCAGGGAAGAGTAACACAGACCGGCGCTCGCCTGACCCTAGCACACCCCGCAGAGCAGCGCCAAGGCAGCCCCGGGGGCAGAAAGAAGCCGCAGAGCCCCCCGCAGGCAGCACGCATAACAGATCCCTTGTGACTCTTTTTGAAAGCAGTTGAACGCTACATAGAACAGCAAACAATTGAAAAGAAGGTAGACATTCGAACCAGTAGCATCCCATTTTTAAAGATCACACATAAATTGCTTATTACAACCATCGTGGTGCAAGTGTATCTTATTAGTTTTGGTAGATGTGCACCTGTTCAGCGTTAGGCTACCCTCCCTGGTGATAGTGTGCTCTGCAGATCTGCACAACATAACTGTCAGTACGCACTTATTCCTTTTAATGTGGTGCAAGTATGGCTTCGCATTTACATAGAATAAATACAAATTGTGTAACTCACTCATTCTATGCTTGAAGAGTGCAAAAAGGCCAGAATTTTATATATATATATATAGTTTTTTATTGTCTGGAACTATTATTCCTGTGTATAAGATTGCAAATCTCAGAATGCGAGGGGAAAACTTAAAGTGGACAACTCATATAAGTGTTAACCCAGGAAGATCTATAAAACTCTGAGTGCGTTGCCATCCCCCTGAATTTTTTATGCCGGCTTTCCTGCTATTCTGCCAGTCTTCTGTATTAATCTTTTATAAAAGACTGAGTGCAGCTTCATTTCTTCCCTCCAGTCTAATATATATGAGTAAATCAATCTTTCCTCCAAGACATATGTATCCTTCAGTATATCTGCAGTCGTTTGTGAGGACATCTGTCAGTATGCTGAAACTGAAGCATTCCCATCTCCATTGTATTCTTCTATGAGGATATCTGTTGGCTATATAGTGCAACTTCAGCTTTCAAACAATTGTATCCTCCTTTGAGGAGATCTGTGAGCTTAATAGTGAAACTGTAGCTTTCCTGGTCCTAGCCTGGTAGCCAATATCATCCACATGGCGCAGTGGGTAAAATGAGTACCAGCCTTTTTAGGTCTCGCTGAGTCAACGCATGCGCTGCTCTGCGAGACATTTAGATTGGGCTCGTAAAAGTCCTAGCACACGATTTTTTCTGGGGCAGAGCGTGCGGTTACGCGCACAATGACGAGCAGAGGCGCCATATGGCTTTCCTCTCTCGTCATGGCGCGCACCACCACTCACCAGCCTGCGTGTTTTTGTTTTTTTCCGCGTGCATGCACAACTCCCGCTCCTCCCCCACCACATTTTGCGCCAATGCTTGTTAGAAGGAAGGACCTCGTTTTACTTTCACAATAACCAACAAAAATGTAACAAATCTCAATCATACACAACTAGTCCACAGAAATCAGCAAATGCACCGTAAAGGGTGCCCGTTTAAGAAAGTACTTCAATATCATACTTGGCGCTATGCAAATGCCGATAATATATCACTAAGCATTAGCTAGGACAGCAGTAGGGTCCGAATTGGCTGCATTTCATTTGAGCCTCGGGAAGTGGAGAACTGGTGTGTGGGCGAAGGTTCCTGACTAGAATGCTCTCTAATAGGACTTATAACTAGATACCTGCTGCAGAAGCGGTTTGAAGAGTTCAAAGTAAGGCACTATTGAGACAAAGTTGCGGTGTGAGCTCATTAGGCAGCGTCAGCATCGCGCTCGGGAAGTGTGATCATCTCCAAGTCTCACCGCCCAAACCTGATGTCTGCATTTTCACAGTCAATCCACGTGCGATATCTGTAACTATATTTTATGCCCAGGCTCGGCAGGTCCAAGGGCCTCACACACATATGGTCTGGGACTACCGACCACCCCCTCCCTGTCGTGTACACCACCACATCAACCCCTAAAGTAATCAGTCATGTGAGGAGTTTTCTTTGGAAGGCAAGGTGTCTCGGGACCCCCCGGCCGTATTTATTAAAATATGAAAACAAATAAAAAATGGGTAAAATAAACATTATTTACATAATTATTAAATGCAAAATTCTGACATTAGATTTACTGATAAACAACAGAAGATGCTAGTGCTAGTCAATTAAACGCAAAAAACTTTTTTATCCAAAAACATTGGAATCAAACCAAATGTTTTTTGTTTTTATTTTATTTTAGTTCATTTATTTTGCTCAGTGTTTCTTTTTCACATATTATTACTTTTCATTTATCAAACTTTACAATTTTTCGGACCTTATGTACAAAACCTAAACATTAATATTTACTAAACAAATTGCCAACAAGATCATTCAAACTTACAAACATACTCCACTCATACCATTACAGATAAAATGCAGCTGGAATTATAATGTTCACAGCAAAGCCATATGACATCTGTTGTCTCAAAAGAGAAAATTAAATCTATTGTTTAATCCTTTAATTTGTTCAATCTTTTTTCAATGGCTATTAACAGTCTACGCGTTTCGAACTCGCGTTTATTTACGGAGTTCTCATCAGGACCATAGTCTGTAAAAGAGGAAAAAACCTTGCTTTAGAAAGATGCTCTTTCATAGTGTCTACAAGCTGAGCACTTCACTCCTACCAACCTCCTTATCTTACCTCTTTTAAATCAGAGCCTAGAGAAATGGCAGTGTCCCCGACGTGTGATCAATTCTAAGGCAGAAAAATGCAAAAAAGAAAAGAAAAGGAAATGCACAACGTCACAATCAACTTTTACACCACTGGCAGCTCAATCCATTCAAGCCATCATGTTATTGTCCCACTTACTTTTACAAGATGGGAGGGGGTCTAGGGCTTGATAATTTGTGCAGCCTGGCTCTCTACCAAAGAAAACGTAGCTAATGAGTATAAGTTTCTCGTGTCCCTATTACTCAACGTTTGAAAACACCATTAATTGTATGTACCTGGTTTTTGGCTGCCAGCTTTTGGTGTCCGGGGTCCAGTGCTCCCGCCTGCAAGGAATAGCCAGACGAGGCGTAATTAATAAACGGAGTCAGAAGCGTTTTTCGGGAGAATCAATCTTAATGCCCAAAGACGGTTACCTTAACAGGTCGGGGCGCCGAGCATGGAATGCATTCTTTCCTCGGTGCACACGCAGCGTTCAGAGTAGAGTTGACTTCCGGTTTTGCCAAGGATCACGGGAGATGTAGTCCCGAGCGCGTGCTGTCCCTTAAATCGACCGAGTCCAATGGTGTTTCTACTTTCATTATTATGTGGCGACATATTTTTTCTATTTTGCATTCCAATATATTTGCTATTCCGAAGTGTTGAAATGTGACTCATTCCATGAGTATCTATTTACCGTTTAATTTAAGATTTTTTATTTTCAGATTTATCGCGCTGGGATTCACCGAGTGAGGAGTGTAAACTTGGATTATATCAGGCCTTGGTCATGTGGGTTTCTGGTCATAAAACAAATTCAGTCAAGGGTGTTACATTAAGCATGGGGTGCATCATGGGTTTTGTAGTTCGAACCTCATTCGTTGTAATTACTAAATTGCCCTAAATGCTGCCTCCATCTATAAAATTTCTGTTTGTCAGTTGTGTGGTCATGCGGTGTCAATAAATCTCAAAAGGCAAGTTTCAGCAGCCTCCTATTCCAAGGATTCTCCCGAAAAACGCTTCTGACTCCGTTTATTAATTACGCCTCGTCTGGCTATTCCTTGCAGGCGGGAGCAGTGGACCCCGGACACCAAAAGCTGGCAGCCAAAAACCAGGCACATACAATTAATGGTGTTTTCAAACGTTGAGTAATAGGGACACGAGAAACTTATACTCATTAGCTGGTAAAGAGCCAGGCTGCACAAATTATCAAGCCCTAGACCCCCACCCATCGTGTAAAAGTAAGTGGGACAATAACATGATGGCTTGAATGGATTGAGCTGCCAGTGGTGTAAAAGTTGATTGTGACGTTGTGCATTTCCTTTTCTTTTCTTTTTTGTATTTTTCTGCCTTAGAATTGATCACACGTCGGGGACACTGCCATTTCTCTATGCTCTGATTTAAAAGAGGTAAGATAGGAGGTTGGTAGGAGTGAAGTGCTCAGCTTGTAGACACTAAGAAAGAGCATCTTTCTAAAGCAAGGTTTTTTCCTCTTTTACAGACTATGGTCCTGATGAGAACTCCGTAAATAAACGCGAGTTCGAAACGTGTAGACTGTTAATAGCCATTGAAAAAAGACTGACCAAATTAAAGGATTAAACAATAGATTTAATTTTCTCTTTTGAGACAACAGATGTCATATGGCTTTGCTGTGAACATTATAATTCCAGCTGCATTTTATCTGTAATGGTATGAGTGGAGTATGTTTGTAAATTTGAATGATCTTGTTGGCACTTTGTTTTGTAAATATTAATGTTTAGGATTTGTACATAAGGTCCGAAAAATTGTAAAGTTTGATAAATGAAAAGTAATAATATGTGAAAAAGAAACACTGAGCAAAATAAATGAACTAAAATAAAATAAAAACAAAAAACATTTGGTTTGATTCCAATGTTTTTGGATAAAAAAGGTTTTTGCGTTTAATTGACTAGCACTAGCATCTTCTGTTGTTTATCAGTAGCTTGTGTCTAAGCTGTGCTATTGGGAGCCCAGACCCAGTGGTGTTGTTTTGACATTAGATTTACAGCAAGGTAGACAGGTATGAAGGGCTAACCTTAACAAATGTCTAATACAGAGTGTTCCTAACCAAATCTAACATCCTACTTATCAATTTTGCATTCAAAAAATTCGGAGGCCTACGGCAAGGTCGCTAACCGGTGTCAGATCCTTTTTCCAGCTGCGCACTCACGTACGAGTGCGCATGCGCAACACGGTCCCAGTTACCGGGAGAGTATGTACCTCTCCTGGTTACCCTCGTACGCACCGTGAACTCCATTTAACCATAACAGGAGGGCCCTTACACTCGCGCCATTTGATGATGTCACAGTATATGTGCGGGGTGGCTACCAGCCTGAGGAAAGCGTGACTCCCTCCCCCGCACCCTTCCGACCAAGCAGATATCCTGCCCCTGAAGTTCTGGGAGAGACCATTGGCCCCTCCCCCTGGCGACCCCATTCGAGAATGCTGACTCCCCCTAAGGACCTTAAATTGCTGCTCACCGATCATGACCTTACCGCCTGACCAATATCATAATAAATACGACGAATAAGTCACCTGTAAAAGGGAAAAAAGGCCTAAGGAGGAAAGCAAGTACCCGAACAAACATTCAAATAAATACAGCAAATACGCCACCTGTGAGAGGGAAAAAGGCCTAAGGAGAAAACCAAGTTTCTGACCAAATATCACAATACATCCGACAAATACGTCAGCTGTCAACGGGGAAAAAGGCCAGAGGACAAAACAAGTGCCCTGACCAAACATCATACCGCATACGACAAATAAGTCACCTGTGAAAGGGAAAAAAGGCCTAAGGACAAAACCAAGTACACCTACTTCAAACTGCACACAATTCGTACCCCTCCCACTAATCCTGCCTGTAAAAGGGAAAAAAGGACTAAGGAAAATTTACCCCAATAATTCACAATGTTAAAGCACTTTCCACGGTTATTCCACCTAACGTTCAAATGAACCTCTGCTTCAAGGGCTGGTGGGTGGGAAAATTATTCTGCCCCTTGCCGGGGGGCACGGAGCAGGCCCGGGGAGCGCGGGTGCAAGAGGGCGCCTCCCGCGCTCCCAGGCCTTTTAAAGCCCCCCTTTGTCATGGGGGCTGTCCAGCTCGCGCTGGCCCGCCCCCACCGGGCCCCTCCCCTTGACCCAGAAGCACTTCTACTGCCTCCGGGTCAATGATGGGACCGGCATCAGTCGGTGGTGGAGGCACCCCCAGCCGCGTCATCAAGATGCGGCAAGAAGGGGCGGGCACTCCCCACCACTGAGGATACGGGGGGACGGGGGCAAGGGGGGAAGCCGGGTCGCCCCGCCATACGTGTGTGGGGGCCGAGCGGCCCCCCTTTCCTCATCATTCGTTGCAGCTCTTTATGTAACCTCGGTTACTGTCTATTATGTGAACATTTTCTGCTGCGTTTCCTTTCTGCTCCCTTTTCCAGCCATTCTTATTTTAGGTTCTGTATGCAAGCACAGGAACGCCGCTTTAGTATCACTACCCTTTCTATTTCAGCTAGGGTCGCCACCTTACCCGGAGAAAAACTGGCCTATGGTTTACATTTTAAGTTTCTGCAAAGGCCAGCGTTATAGTTAAATGGAACTTTAAATAAACTCGTCTGTTTTCATTTATAACTTGGCCTTTCTGTCATTCTTTCCTTTAATCACCAGCCAGGGTTCATTCACTAAGACACCTGCTAAAGTGCTTTGTACTTATAAATACTGTTGTAAGTATCAACAGATAAGGAAAACAAATACCAACAATAAGTGATTTTCTTACATTTTGTTCCAGCGGGGACATTAACATACCGGTCATGCCGGTAAAATAGCCTGTGCACCAACGTGGCATTGCACCCAGCAGAAAAACCCTCTATATACCCCCAAGTTTGTGATGAAAAGCACAACTCTATTCTTTACATCTTGGTTGTATTTTGAATTTTCTCTTAAATTACGTTTTTCCTAAATTCCCACTATCGCCTCTGATCGGGCTTCTCTTCTCATTAGGGAGCAGCTCCAGTTACCATATTTCGTGCAATATCTTGCTTTATATAATATGCTTTATTGATATTATAGACAATGTAAAACATCAGTACAAAGGCTGGAACATCAAGACCCTTCTGTTCCCCAGCTACTAACTGCCCTCCCATCTTTGGACACAGTTTCTTACTCTCTCAATACTCGCAGTTATAGCGCGGAGATACCCCTTCGGGGGTCTAGTCTGGCGCTTTATAAGCATATAAAATAAAAATAAATAAAAATAAAAATTCATTGTGTACGTGCCTCACTGGGGACATTATCATGAATGGTGTGCATAAACCCTCTTGTGCAAATAACTTGTGCACAGTTTTTAGTGACATCTTACACTATATGGAGTCAGTCACCTTTTGCGCCTTGCATCTTGGTGACCTGGGCGGTGGGACGCTCTGGTGCTGCGTACGTCTCAGTGGCGCCCCCTGTGGCGCAATGACATTTAGAGGTGATAAGCCTGCAGCTCCATAGGGAGCGCTGAACTGAATTACTTCAAGGCGTTCTCTGATTTGCCTCGAAGTGATAATTAGACACAGTGAAATACAGCACTTGGATGAAGTGGGGAAGCGAGGACCTGATCCCAGGTCTCCTGGTTACACATTGTGCAACTAACCAGCGACTGAATATCAACTCTCTCCAGTTTAAGTTTAGAATGCTTTATTGATATTATAGACAATGTAAAACATCAGTACAAAGGCTGGAACATCAAGATATTAATACAAAAGTATATAACGTAGGTGGAAATATCATAAAATATCCATTATAATAGTAAAAACTATACTAAGAGAAAAATGCATTTTGAAAAGATTTTTGTTTTAAGAAAGCAAGAAGGAAGAGAGTAGAAAGGAAAGAAGAAGAAAAAGGAAAAAGAAGAAGGGAGAAGCTGAGGGCAGAGAAAGAGAAGAGAAAAAGAAAAAGAAAGAAAAGGGGTCCTAGAAAATGCAACATTAAACATTGTAAAAGCAATGTTAAGCATGTAATAAACAATAACAATATACATAACAAAAAGAATCAACTTGAAACTCTAGATAAAAACGTAGTTAATGGTAACCATAGTAAGTCTCTTTTAATCATCAAAGGAGTGGTAGTGGTGTGAGCTCTGTCCAATCTAAGGTGATGACATATCAGATTCCACCACGCTTGATAAGAGATTTTGGTGGTGTCTTTCCAATTAGTGGTGATGATCTGGTGGGAAACAGCAAGGCAAAGGTTAATAAAATTACCTTCGCTAAGATGATTAACCCATACAGGGGAAAGATTGCCTAAAAAGACATGTTTCATATGGAAGGGGATATTTGATGATAGAATATAGTTTGGACCATATACAGGACCAAAAGGCATTGACAAGGGGACATTGAAAAAAACATATGAAGAAAATCCCCTTTCTCTGCAGGGCAGGGCCAGCATTTGGGAGAGTCAATTAATTTAAATCTGTAAAGGTCACTAGGGGTGAAAAATAATCTATTATAAAAGTAGTAAAAGGTTTGTGTAGTACTAGCAGAGTGTGAGGTAGTGTGTATTCTGGACCAAAGGTAGTCCCATGTGCGAAAGGGAAGGTCAAGGCCTAATTCTGTTTGCCATATTGATTCCAAAGAGGATTTAGTTCTAACAACATGGGAATGAGATAGTAACTTGTAAATGGTGGCAGCTTTAAATTGAGTGGAGGGATCAATAGAAATAGAGGAAGGAGGTGGGTGTTCGGGGAGAACAGTAGGATGTGGAGGGAGAGAATAGCGAGTAAGGAGATCCTTAAGTAAGGTATACTGAGAGGCATATTGAAGGGAAATATCGAATATTGATTGCAGTTCAGGGAACAACATAAAAGAACCATCCTTCATCAGATGTTGGGGAGTGATGATACCTTTGTCAATCCATTCCTTACAGTATAAGGCACGATTGTTAATCTTAAGATTTTTGTTGTACCGAATCGGAATGTTTGGGGAACTATCAATCAAAGATGGGTATATCCCAGATAAAAACACAAGAGCCCTTGAGTGAGTGAAAGTAGGACAAGACATGCGCCTTGGAGGCGTAGAAATGTGAAGTTCAGAAGAAAGAGAGAAAGGAGAGTACTGGATTTGCTCCAAGGCACTCCATGCAGTAGGAGAAGAGGTGGTGGAGTCAGATAGGAAGGTCCATACTTGTTTCAATGTGAAAGCCAAATGATATCTTTTGAGATTGGGAAAATTAACGCCACCTACATCTTTAGATAGTTGGAGGCGGGCCAATGAGATCCTAGGTTTACGTTTATTCCAAAGAAACTTGATCAATGAACTGTTGATAATACGAAACAAAGTATTCGGAAGAGGCACAGGGAGTATGGAGAGATAGAAGTTAATAATTGGGAGAAGCATCATCTTAATAGTAGCTAATCTCCCCCACCAAGAAAGGAAAAATGGGGACCAACCATCAATAAGGGTCGAGAGTTTCTTGAGAATATCAGTGAGATTAAGTTTGACTAGATCTTTAATGTTGTCACAATATAGAATTCCAAGGCATTTGATATGCGAGGAGTTCCATTGAAAGCCTGAATCTGCAAACATGGAGGAGAGACAACATCTATTTAAAGGTAATATTTCTGATTTGTCTACATTTAATTAATAACCAGAGATATTGGAATAGTCATGTAATAATGAAAAGAACACTCTCCAGTTTAACACCAAAGGGCAATGTTTTGTGTTCAGTTATTGTCGATCTATATTAGTACACTCTGTGAATAAATACATATCACCTATTCAATTAATCTAACACGATAAATAACAAACATTGGCATAGCCAATAGGTCTCACCTTTGGGACCTTATAAGAGTTTAGTTATCCAGCACAATATCCTTGGTGCAACAAATCAAGTGTTGCATGGCTTAACACTTATAAGGTCCCAAAGACGAGACCTATTGGCTATGCCAGTGCTTGTTTAGATTGCCATAGAAATGTGTTAAGTAGGAGGTAAAAAAAAGTTGTCTGACAGGTGGTGCGGTAACATGCTAGTTAGGAACATACTGGCACATGCATCAACGTAGGCTTTTGCGTTTTCTTAATTGCGATTATTAAGGAATCCAATTAAGGAATCACGAAAGCCTATGCATGTAGGAATCGCTATAAAAATAGTGATTCCTGCACATTCCTTAATTGCGACTCACAAATTGCTAGTAGCAATTACGGAATGCTGTCCCATTCATTCCTATGGGCCTGGAGGCCCATAGGAATGAATTGGAGATTGCATGAACAATATGCGAGTACCAGTAGCATGCAAATTCAAGGGTGCAAGGGTGTCAAAATGACACCCTGTTGCACCCCTGAAATTTATCTGTGCACATATGTTGCACACACACATGCCCTAAGGGCATGTGTGTGCAAGTTTTTGCAAATTAACATGAAGTTCAACTTCATGGTAATTTGCTACTCCTATTAGCGAAATTGCTAATTTTTTTAACTTTAATGCATTGCATTTAAGGAATCTCAATTTACGATTCCTTAAATGCAATCACAATTTAAGGAATCGCAATTTAGAGATTCCTTAAATTGCGATTTTTGCATTTGGGATGATGCATCCCAAATGCAAAAATACTGGTCGCAAAGGGGCGTTTGCCATCGTTTTTTCCTTCGATGCATTAGCCTGTTAATGAGTGGGGAAATCATAATTTTGATGGTTTAATATGCCCCCACCAGGTGAAAAATCTGATTTACCATTTATCTAGTATATCTTTACATTTTATCCCATTTTTTTTGTGATCAAAAGATTCCCTAATGTTTAGGGTGAACCAAATGCCTAAGAAATGTACTTTGTAAGGGGCCCATTTGAGACTGTAGCCCCCAATGACTGAACTATTACAGTGGATATTTAATCCCTTCGCTGCCAGGCAATGATCCCCCCGCCAATACCTCCCCCCACCCTAACCCAGCCCCACAACCATCACCCAAGCCTTTTATAGATATTTGGGGCAGCTTGCGCTTAGGCCTCCATAACTGTTTGTCAACATACGTTATCCACTCAGGGTTTGTGGATTCCCCTGCGGGGTACTGTGAAATTGTCCTAAATACAGCTAAAATGTGGGTTTTTGGGGGGAAATGGGAAAAGGGTGCTGTAGAAGGATGCGTCGTTTCCCCCCCCCTGCAAATGGTATCCACCAAGGGTTTGTGGTGCTGAAATCACCATCTTCCCAGCTTCCAGGAACAGGCAGACTTTTGTCAGATAACCTAATTTTTCAACATTTTCTATTTTCTGTGCTTCCAACCACATTTAAGTTAGTGGTAGCAATGGGTGTGAAACCAATGGTGGATTCCTTAAAGCTATGCAAGTAGACAAAATTCTGAATTCAGCAAGGGGTCGTTGGTGTAGATCCTTTAAGGTGTTCCTATATAAAGTAACAGTTGAAATAAAAAATATTGAAACTGAATTGGAAAAAAACCAGCCATTTGTGCTTACATTTTCACCTGTAACTTCTAACAATGGTAGATTTTAAAAAGCAATACACCATACCATGCTTTCTCTCGTCTACCCCGCCTAACACATATACAGCAACACAGCAATTCTCTTTTAACCACCTCTCATCCATTGGACAATTTAGAACCGTATTACATGATCCATATGCTGCACCACAACCCCTAACTCATACACCTTTCGCCCTAAACAGACACAAACAAAATAAGCAATGTGCCACACCTCACAACTTCATTTCTCCATGTCTACTACACAACAAGGATACACTACAAAAACAACAGCACACCAACTCACTCTCAACCACTGTCTCCACCACCTACACAGGCAGACTAATGCTGCAAGGCCACAAAATACTGCTCACTCTTCTACAAATCAAAGTCACGCTAGCGCCAAAGTATATTCTTTAAACTGTCTACTCTTCATAACTGAATCATGGCTGGGATATTTGGCTCCAGTCCTGCATGAAGCTGTTCCTCTATGGGCTATCAAACATTCACCCAAAATTGTATAGGCAGTAAAAGAGGTAACCTAGCTGTTGTGTTCAGACAAATATTACATATCACTAAAGCAGACGACGTCTCCATAAAATATTGTGAGGCCCTTTTCACCAGATGCAATCCTACATCATCTTCCTCATGTAAATTCCTGCTCTTTTACAGACCTCCACCTAGCAATGCAACATTCACAGACACACTTCTAGATAAGGTTTCAAACCGAAAAGTATGAGATCCCAGGTGAACAGTCCAGTAGTGACTTTCACTTGATCATGAGAGCTCATTGTGTCCCATTCTATCAGCAGCCTAACACCAAATAACCACGCACATTCCTTTTCAATTTTGGCGACTATCGTATAAAAGAGTCAATTCTAGCTGCCGCCAACAAAATTAAGGGATTTCAAACAGAAGATACATTTCGGTTTAACATCTATTCCGACATGTCTGCTGCAGCTGAAAGACGACAACGTGAATTCAGAACAAAGCTGAACAAATTAAAGAATCAATTATCCCAGGCATCTGTAGTCCAACTACGTGTCAAAGGACAGTTTCAAATTCTTCAAATTCAGTGGAACAGGTGAAAGAGACCCTCCAACAAAAAAACTGAGATAGTAATTGGGGGCTCAGGCTGGGATGAGGATGAAGGGACTGTAAAATTTAAGTTGGTTTTTTTTGTTGACGGCGAATCAAGTAATGGTGGTCACCATTGATGTGATGACACAAGTGCCAAACCAAGGCCCGACAGCTTTAACATCACAGGGAGGGGAGCGAGACGGGCTCTCCACTCCATATTTGGGGTGCACTATGGGTTTTCAGGGGACACAACCAGGGTGGTGGGGGGAAGCACATTTTAGGTGGTAAAATGAACAGATGGAAGGAGATCAGAAAACAATTATTGGATTTTATAAAACAAAACATAAGTGCCAGTAGAAAGGTGACGAAGGGAAGTGCAAGGAAAAAAAGTCTTTCTTGTTAAATGTGTTTATCTTTAGAATGTACTATTCGGGTTTTGTCATGCAATATTAATGGAATAGCCAATAAGCAAAAATATGCTAGTGTGATGAGCTGGCTAGCTTCCTTTACACCTGCTGTTATCTATTTTCAAGAGTCCCATTTAAAGAGTAATACACCAAAATTGCGAATCCCACATTTGTGCTCACACATATTTTTGTGTCAGCAAGTTCTGCAGTTCGGGGAGTCACCATATATTTGAGTAGTAAAGTCGACTGGAGGTGAGAAAATATATTTGAGACATACATGGGAGGTGGCTATAGCTCAAAGTATTAATTAACGGGCAAAATATTAATTTTATAAACTACTATGGTCCTATTAGCGACAAAACAGATACCCTTGTCAGGATTTCGATCTTGCTCTCGGAGCTGTAGGTCCTTTGGTTTGCGGGGGAGACTTACATTTTATACAACATCTTGTTAAAGACACCTCCAACAAAAACAAAAAGCAGCTCAAGACCAAAAGCAAAAATATATTAGAAGTATTAAAGTTCAGCTTCCAGCTGAATGAACCCTGGAGAGAGGATTACCCAGAAGGTAGACAGTTTACATGTTCTTTGTTCAGATTTAAAACTGGGTCACAAATTGATTTTTTTCTGATATTGAAATCGTTAAAAAGGGACTGAATAGAGATCTTATCCAATGCCTTTTCAGGACATTCCCTTGTTTCTTTAACGGTTGAATTTCGGCTAAAAGATAGTGATCGATCTAGATGGCAATTTGATAGACCCTTGCTGTCAGATCCTGACTGGGTGGAGGAGACAAAGCTGGTTATTTTAGAGTTTTTTTACCCTCAATTCCAATACAGCTCAGTTATTCTCTATTTGGGAGGCATTTAAAGCAACCTTAAGGGGAAGGATCATGACCATATAATCAAGAAAACATAAGGAACGTATTGAGCAGATAGCAGGCCACTCTAGAAAATGCAATTAGAATAAGGGAACAAAACACTGGGCACAAGATAGAGCCAGGATCAATTGCCACTGCAAAACAAAATCTTTGGGACTTCTTTATTCTTGAAAAGTCAAGCATTCACCAATAAAAAATATATGAGGAGAATCAACACATCAGCAAGTTTATTACCTGGTCAACTGACTAAACAAAGAGAATGAATTAGTAATTTCTTTAGAATACCCTATCACAGGGCAGAACGTTACAGACCAGGTAGAAATAAAAAAAAAAAAAAAAATTAAACATTATTCTAAAATTTACCAGACTCAATATACACTACCTGAGAGCCTTATCAGTCAGTACTACACCTCATTGACTTTGCCTCTTCTATGTGAATCGAATCATTAGGCGATGTTGCAGTCAATAACTCTCTAGGCCAGAGGTCTTCAAACTTTTTGATGCCGAGACCCCCTAGTAAAACCTTTTTAGGCGTAAGGACCCCCTTCCGACAAAAGTTTCTAGAAACTGTACTCCTCATCATCAACTTTTGACAACCATAAATGCGCGTGTTAGACCTCATCACATCCCTCCATCATTCATCCACCCACACTTTCACACATCCATCCATCCACCCTTTCATCCTTCCATCCATACATCCATCCTTCATCCATCCACCCTTTCATCCTTCCATCCATACATCCATCCTTTACCCATCCACCCTTCCATCCATCCACCCATTATTCATCCACCCACCTTTTCACACATCCATCCATCATTCATCCATGCAACCTTTTATCCATTCATACATCCATCCACCCTTTTATCCTCCCATCCATACATCCATCCTTCATCCATCCACCCTTTCATCCTCCCATCTATACATCCATCCTTCATCCATACATCCATCCACCCACCCTTTCATCCATCCACCCACTATTCGTCCCCCCACCTTTTCACACATCCATCCATGCATCATTCATCCATGCAACCTTATAGCCATCCATACATCCATCCACCCTTTTATCCATACATCCTTCATCCGTCCACCCTCTCATCCTTCCATCAATACATCTATCCTTCACCAATCTATCCTTCATCCATCCACCCTTTCATCCTTCCATCCATACATCCAGCATTCATCCATCCACCCTTTCATCCTCCCATCCATCCTTCATCCATCCACCCTTTCATCCTCCCATCTATACATCCATCCTTCATCCATCCACCCTTTCATCCATCCATCCATCCACCCACCCTTTCATCCACCCATCCACCCATCATTCATCCCCCCACCTTTTCACACATCCATCCATGCATCATTCATCCATGCAACCTTTTAGCCATCCATACATTCATCCACCCTTTCATCCATACATCCTTCATCCGTCCACCCTTTCATCCTTCCATCCATACATCTATCCTTCACCAATCTATCCTTCATCCATCCATTCACCCATCATTCACCCACCCATCTTTTTACACATCCATCCATCCATCATTCATCCATCCACCCTTTAATCCATCCATCCTTCATCCGTCCACCCTTTCATTCTTCCATCCATACATCTATCCTTCACCAATCTATCCTTCATCCATCCACCCTTTCATCCTTCCATCCATACATCTATTATTCATCCATCCACCCTTTCATTCATCCATCCATACATCCATCCTTTACCCATCCACCCTTCCATCCATCCACCCATTATTCATCCACCCACCTTTTCACACATCCATCCATCATTCATCCATGCAACCTTTTATCCATTCATACATCCATCCACCCTTTTATCCTCCCATCCATACATCCATCCTTCATCCATCCACCCTTTCATCCTCCCATCTATACATCCATCCTTCATCCATACATCCATCCACCCACCCTTTCATCCATCCACCCACTATTCGTCCCCCCACCTTTTCATACATCCATCCATGCATCATTCATCCATGCAACCTGTTAGCCATCCATACATCCATCCACCCTTTCATCCATACATCCTTCATCCGTCCACCCTCTCATCCTTCCATCCATACATCTATCCTTCACCAATCTATCCTTCATCCATCCACCCTTTCATCCTTCCATCCATACATCCAGCATTCATCCATCCACCCTTTCATCCTCCCATCCAACCTTCATCCATCCACCCTTTCATCCTCCCATCTATACATCCATCCTTCATCCATCCACCCTTTCATCCATACATCCATCCACCCACCCTTTCATCCATCCATCCACCCATCATTCATCCCCCACCTTTTCACACATCCATCCATGCATCATTCATCCATGCAACCTTTTAGCCATCCATACATCCATCCACCCTTTCATCCATACATCCTTCATCCGTCCACCCTTTCATCCTTCCATCCATACATCTATTCTTCACCAATCTATCCTTCATCCATCCACCCTTTCATCCTTCCATCCATACATCCATCCTTCATCCATCCACCCTTTCATCCTTCCATCAATACATCCATCATTCATCCATCCATCCATCCACCCTTTCATTCATCCCCCCACCTTTTCACACATCCATCCATGCATCATTCATCCATGCAACCTTTTAGCCATCCATACATCCATCCACCCTTTCATCCATACATCCTTCATCCGTCCACCCTTTCATCCTTCCATCCATACATCTATTCTTCACCAATCTATCCTTCATCCATCCACCCTTTCATCCATCCATTCACCCATCATTCACCCACCCATCTTTTTACACATCCATCCATCCATCATTCATCCATCCACCCTTTCATCCATCCATCCTTCATCCGTCCACCCTTTCATTCGTCCATCCATACATCTATCCTTCACCAATCTATCCTTCATCCATCCACCCTTTCATCCTTCCATCCATACATCCATCATTCATCCATCCACCCTTTCATTCATTCATCCACTCATCATTCATCCACCCACCTTTTCGCACATCCATCCATCCTTCCATCCACCCTTTCATTCATCTACCCACTTTTTCACACATCCATCAATCCTTCAGCCTTACATCCATCCATCCATCTATCCTTCATCCATCCACCCTTTCATCCATCCATCCTTCATCTGTCCACTCTTTCATTCTTCCATCCATACATCTATCCTTCACCAATCTATCCTTCATCCATCCACCCTTTCATCCTTCCATCCATACATCCATCCTTCATCCATCCACCCTTTCATCCTTCCATCAATACATCCATCATTCATCCATCCACCCATCATTCATCCACCCACCTTTTCACACATCCATCCATCCTTCAGCCTTACATCCATCCATCCACCCATCATTCATCCACCCACCTTTTCTGTGCCTCTCTCATGGGAGGGGGGGGATCAGTATCTCTCTGCGTCGTCTTCCTTCTTCTTTCCCGCTCATGGGAGGGCATCTCTGTGCCACCCTGCTGGGGGCAGGGGGACGTGTCATGGGACCCACAGCTCCAGGCGCGCAACATCCATTGAACTCAAAGGGCTATACTACAGCCTGCTCCCCCAGCTCCCCCCAGCTCGTGTATGTGAGCCCGGCTGAAACAGCTTCAGGGACACACACACAGTCACACCCAAGTATTTGACAGTTCTTTAAAAGACCTTTTACTTGTTAATGAGGCATTGATGTTTTTCACACCTTGGTGTGAATTAGGCCTCCGCCGTGAGCACCCTCAATCAGCCCAATGCCAGGAACTGCACTCTGCAGAATCTGCGACCCCCTTCCCAGGACTCCACAACCCCCCTGGGGGTCGCGCCCCACAGATTGAAGACCGCTGCTCTAGGGCATTCAATTTAAAGCTTGTTGAATCTCCAATGCAAAAGCTTGCAGTAATGATGGGCTACCTACAGGATTTTTCAAAACATTTTCAAATGAACTTCTTCCATTTTTAGTTGATCTATTTCATTTTAATCAAAGTGGGGGCAAGATCCACTCAACCTTTTCAGAAGTAATTATAGTATAATTTCTTAAAAAGGATAAGAACCCACAATCTCTGCAATTTTACAAGCCAATTAGCCTGCTCAATACAGACTATGAAGTTTTGTGCGATCCGTGTTGCTCCAGCAGCACAACGATTATTACATCCACATCAGACTGGATTTGTTGCAGGGCGTTTAAGGTCTTCCATTACTCAGTTTCTGATCCAGGCCACAGATAATTTTTTAGTAAATCAGGTAAAAGCCCTAATGATGATGATCGATGCAGAGCAGGCATTCGATCTGGTAAATTGGGTCAACCTTTTTTTCTGCTTAGGAAAATTCGGTCCCCCCCCCGGTGATTTCAATGCTAACCAACTAATATAACGGCACCCAAGCAAAGCTGGTGGTTAATTCCAGGGTAGCAGGTCTAATTAAGATCAAAAGAGGCACACGTCAGGGGTGCCCACTTTTCCCAGCTTTTATTTACTTTTTTTATAGAACCACTTGCAATACAAATTCGCAGTAGGGCAAATTTAAAAGCTCCAATGCTGGGGAGGGCAATAAAACTGACAGAAAAGGAGGTTAATAAGAAAGAGCCTGGAGCTCACTCACTCTCCTGGCAGAGGTGATGGCAACCAGGAAAGAAGTCTTCAAAGTAAACAGTCGAAGAGGACAATTGTGAAGAGGCTCAAAGGGAGCGCACATTAAATATGTGAGAACTAGGTTCAAATCCCACTGTGGCATTACGAAGGGAATAGGCAGAAAAGGATTAGTAATGCTTTGAGGAATCTATTTACAACAGGGGACTTGAAAAGAGAGGGCTGATCAGGAAGCCTAAGAAAGGCTGAAATAGCAGAAAGGTAGCCCTTGATAGTGCCCAGAGCAGAACCCTGGCGGGCCAAAGAAAGATGGAACAAAGGACTTCTGAAAGAGGGGCAGAAAGGGGATCCACAGCCTTTGCTGTGCACCATGCCACAAAGCAGTTCCACCTGCAGGCGTATACCAACTTAGTGGAGGGACGCCTGGCTGCCAGAATGACATCACAGACTTCAGGAGGCAAGTTGAAAGGAATCAACTGCCGCCACTGAATCTCCACGCAAAGAGGTGGAGACTGGAGAGGTTCGGGTGGAGGACCGTCCCCTGCTTCTGCGACAGAAGATTCTCCCGAAGAGGAAGATGGATCGGGGGAATGATGGTCATACTGAGTAGCTCGGGATACCAAACTCTTTGTGCCCAGTCTGGATCCACAAGAATAACTTGGGCCCGGTCGCGCCTGATCTTCTTCAGCACTCCGAGCAGAAGAGGGATAGGCGGAAAGACATACAACAGACCGTGACACCACTCGCAACAAAAAGCGCCGCCTAGCGAGTGCCGCCTTGGAAATTCCAGCACGCAGGACTGCTGACATTGCACGTTCTTTTCGGCAGCGAATAGATCTAATCAACGCTCTCCCCACCACTGAAAGAGACCTTGCGCCACCTCCGAGTGAAGACGCCATTTGTGATCCATCATGCAACGGCGGCTGAGTTCGTCCGCCCTGGCGTTCAGTGAACCTGCCAGGTGATGAACCACCAGGAAAATGCCCTGATGTTCCAGCCATGTCCAGAGGCGCAGAGCCTCCTAACATAGGGTACACGACCCCGCCCTATTTGTTGCAGTACCACATGGCGTGGTATTGTCTGTGAACATCTGCACTACTCTCCACTTGACAGAGGGAAGGAATGCCTTCAGTGCAAGTCGGATTGCCCGGAGCTCCAGAAGGCTGATATGGAGCCTGGACTCCGCCGCAGACCAGAAGCCTCTGATCCCCGCCTCTCCCATGTGGCCTCCCCATCCCACGAGGGATGCATCCATCACCACTGTGTGCTAAGGTTGAGGAAGGGAGAGGGATCTGCCATTGACCCAATGCCAGTTCGTGAGTCACCACGGCAATTGTTGTGCAGTACCCTGCAAGATCTGGATGTAATCGGACAGGTTCCCCTGAGGCTGCGTCCACTGTAACTTCAGGTCCCACTGCAGAGCCTGCATATGCCACCTGGCATGATTGATCAGCAGGATGCAGGAGGCCATGAGGCCCAGCAGCCTCAGGGTCATTCTGACCAAACCCCGGGACAAGGGCTGATAGATCGGAATTATAGCTCGAATGTGCCGGACTCGCTGTTCGGGAGGATAGACCCAAACTGCGCCGTGTCCAGAACCGCTCCTATGAAAAGGAGCTTCTGAGAGGGAATCAGGTGCGACTTCGGCACATTGATGGAGAACCCCAGCAAATGCAGGAGGTTGGCCGTAGTCTGGAGGTGGGAGACGACTGTCCGGGGCGAGCCTGCCTTCAACAGCCAGTCGTCGAGATAGGCAAAGACTGGAACCCATGCTCTGCACAGATGAGCTGCGACCACAGCCATCACTTTCGTGAACACCCGAGGGGCGCTGCTAAGGCCAAAGGGGAGCAAGGTAAACAAAGTGCTCGTGGCCTACCGTAAACCGCAGGTAACGCCAGTGAGCCGTTAGGACGGGAATGTGAAAGCGATTGACGTCCCTGAGGTACAAGATAGGACAGAGGCCCTTGTCCTTCTGTGGCACAAGAAAGTAGTGGGAGTAACAATCACGTCCTACTTCTGGCGCAGGAGCGCGCTCGAAGGCCCCCTTGGCCAAGAAGGCAGTGACTTCCTGTTTAAAAAGTGCCAAGTGATCCCTGACATGCGGTGGTACTGGGGTAGCATGGCTAGAGGGGTAGTCTCGAAGGGGAGGGAGTACCCCCTTTGGACTATTTGTACAACCAACCTGGTTCGAATTGATGGTGCGCCAGTGGGGGAGGTGATGGCGAATCCTGCCACCCACTGGCGTTTGATGAGCCTGAAAAACCAGACTACGAATGTTTGGAAAGCAAAACCAAAGGGGATGATGGACGGAGTGTTGAACATTGCAAGCACTCACCCCCAGTCAACTGATCTGGGTTTAATCCATCATCATTCCTTAGCTCACTCCGCCACCCCTGTTCAGACATGGCCATATGCAAATCAGTCTGACCCTGTGTCTCATGGGAACACTCCAGCCCGAACTGCCAAACCTTGTCTTCCCTGGACCGGAATCAAGCATCCTGGAACTGGTTTCTGGCCAATCAGCCGTCATCAGCCAGGCTAGCTTGAATCCAGTGGCAAAGTGAGCAAGGCAGCCACATGTGGGCATACCCTGCCAACTTAGGGAAAACAAAGCAAAACCAAAGGGGATGATGGATGGTATGTTGAACATTGCAAGCACTCACCCCCAGTCAACTGATCTGGGTTTAATCCATCATCATTCTTTAGCTCACTCTGCCACCCCAGTTCAGACATGGCCATATGCAAATCAGCCTGACCTTGTGCCTCATGGGAACAGTCCACCCCGAACTGCCAAGCCATGTCTTCCCTGGACTGGAAACAAGCATCCTGGGACCAGTTTCTGGCTAATCAGCCATCATCATCCAGGCTAGCTTGAATTCAGTGGCAAAGTGAGCAAGGGACCCACGTCAAGAATGATTTGTATATGACTGGGTTCAAACTGGAATGGCATGGTGAGCAAAAAAACGATGGATTTAGGCCCAGATCTCTGTACTGGGGTGAATATATGACATTGTTCTGCATTCTGTCCATCAACTGTTGTTTTTGCATTTGTCACCCCGAGTGGGACGGGTATACTCAGATGTGAGTCCCGTGCTCTCCATGCCTCTGGAATCAAGCTATCCTGCCTGATGAGGGCTGAAAGCCCGAAACCAGTCCTAGGATGCTTGTTTCCAGTCCAGGGAGGTCCTGGCTTGGCAGTTCGGGCTGGATTGTTGCTATGGGACACAGGGTCAAGACTGATTTGCATATGGCTGGGTTCAAACTGGAATGGCATGGTGAGCAAAAAAACGAGGGATTTAAGCCCAGATCTCTTTACTGGGGTGAATGTATAACATTGTTCTGCATTCTGTCCATCAACTGTTGTTTTTGCATAGGAAGGTTTGGAGGCAGTGGTGGCCGGGGTGGAGGTGGACTGACCCACCCGCTGGCCCCCTGACCCGGCTGGTCCCACGTCCAGCGCTGAGACTGTTGTTGCGCAGGCCTGTGGCTCTGAAGCGAACGTGTTGGGCGCCCCTTCCATGGCCACAAAAGGAGCGAAACGCAGAAGGCAGTGAAGGGCGTGTGGCGGAAAGGCCCAATGACTTGGCCGTAGCCCACGAGTCCTTAAGGCGCTACAACGCACTATCTGCTTTGTTGCCATAATGGCGAATGCCATCAAAGTGCATGTCCATCAGAGAGTTCCGGACATCCCCAGAAAAACCAGTTGTCCACAGCCAGGTGTGGCGATGGAGCGCCACTGTCGTGGAAATCGCTCAGCCCAGCGAGTCGGTGGTGTCAAGGTCACAACGGATAGTGAACTTGGTTGCATCCCTCTCTTCAGCTTAAGAGAGCACTGTTGGGGCCTCCTCCGGACATTGAGGCAGCACGCATGCCACTGTATCCCACATAGAGTGGGAATAACGGCCCAAGAGGCATGATGTGTTCACCGACCGCAGCCCTGAACTGGTGGAAGAAAAAATCTTCTTACCGAACTGCTGCAGTTTCTTTGATTCCCTGTCTGGAGATGCGGTAGGGAATGTGCTCTGGGACATAGAGGCTTGGACAACCAAGCTCTCGGGAGTGGGGTGTTCCTAGTCACATGTGTTGGGCCTGGACCAGGTGCACAAAAGAAAGTCCGAAAGCGCTTCGTTAAAAGGCAGCAGTGGCTCCACAAAGTTAGCTGCCGGCTGAAGCATTTCTGTCAGGAGGATAGTCCTGATGGCCATTGAAGGGAGCTCGAGGCGCAGGGCCTTAGCCGCCCTCCGCAACACCACTGCATAACTTGCACCCTCCTCCGTAGCCATGGTAGGTGGAGTTAGTATGCCAAGGTCAAGAGAGGTATCAAGACCACTGGCATCCCCCTGCTCCTCTGCCCAGTCCGGGTCAAGCTCACATTGTGCTGTCAGAGGGTCCTCAGACCCCTCCCAGTCCTCCCCTTCCTCCGAAGGCTGATGAACAGGCCGAAAATAAGGAGGATGGACATAGGGAAGGAAATCCCCCGTCGGCATCGGAATCGGCATTGAGGGACGCCGGTGGGGGCTGAAACCGGGGTCGACGTCGATGGAGGTGTCACAAGGTCAACCGGCATCGACCAGGATCTGAGCCTGGATCCATGCGGGTCTGGCGGCACCAAAGCCGGAGTCAACAGTGATGCCGGAGCCGCCGGCAGAAAAGAGCTAGGACCACCAGTCGGGCCCACGGGGCCCGAAGGCGCACCGGCGGGGCTGAAGGCCCAAACAGGCGAGCCATGGCTGGCAGAAATTCCTGCAGCTGGGCCGGAGTCGCTGACGGACCCGGGAAGGGCGGGTAGGCCAGCAGCGACTGGGTAGGCTCCGATGGAGCCGCGGGTGAGACATTACCCACACCCTCAGCCGTGTCACGCAACCGGCGAGGGGAAGTCGGAGAGCGATGGTGCTTCTTCGACTTCTTGGAATGCTTCATCTTACCTGACCCTGAGTGCGAAGACTTCCATCCCAATGAACGGTGGTGGCGGCTCCACGACTGGTCCCTCGACCTCCCACAGGACCAGGACCTTGAGCTGCACGGAGCCGACTGCCGGACTTCCAGCAACTTTCGGGACCGCTCCCGCAAAGTCTTTGGCGCCATGGCCCAGCAGTCAGAGTCCGACTTGGGGTCGTGGTCGCACTGCAGGCAGTAAAGACACACGCGGTGCGGGTCCTTCACCGACATCATTCGATGACAGTCCCCGCGGGACTTGAAGCCAGGCATCCCTGCTGCACCAGGATTCGATTGACTCGAAAAATAGAGACAAAAAGCCTTGAAAAAATTCAGTCAAAAAGTGACTAAGGGTACCGCTCTCTCCGGATCTGCGCTTGCTGGTGCGGAAAAAGAAAGAACAGCACGCGAGGGTGATGTCTAAGTAGATTGCCCCGATGTCATCTCGGCGACCACGACGCCAACGACGGACACCGAGCCGCACAACGCCACCTACCGATGCGCACGGGTACTGCGGATGAAAACTTTCTGTATCCAGTCTGACGCCTGAGGGTAATTCTAAGGTCAGGAATCTATCACTATGTGTTTCTTTCAGATACAGAACTTTTGCTATTTAACGTTGCATTGGATGCTCTACCGCCATCACTACAGTCTCGCGCTAAGGCAAGGCTCCCAATCAGCTACCTTGGCATATCCGTTACAAATTACTTCTCTACACTTTTTCAGCTGAATTACATCAAAATGTTATATAAAATCAAGGGTTGCTTAATAAATGGGCTCTTCTCCCCTTGGCTATAATAGGGCGTATATCAATGCTCAAAATGTTGATTCTACCGTTATAATTTTTTTTACTCTCCAATGTTCCGATAAAAATTCCTAACAGTTTTTCCAGGCACTAGATTCAGTAATGAGGAGCTCTATATGGAATAAAAAATTGCTGAGGCTTAGGCTATTGGTCTTACAACTTGATAAATCACAAGGTGGATTGGCGTGCCCCAATATTCATATTTATTATCAGGCAGCACTATTTGATGTACTTTCATCCAATTTAAATCAGGCCACCTGGCACACAAGTATTTTTTTAGAGAGAATGATACTAGATGCAAAGTTCTTCGAGATATCTGTGGGCGTATGCATGCACTGGGAAAAGTCTATGAAACTCCTTTTAATGTTTCCTAGTCCAGCTTCAGAAGAGTATAGATATGGGCCTGCCCATTGGAGAGAAGGAAATTAGATATTGTAACTCCGTAGGTTTCAAAACATTCGCTGACATCTTTAGACAATCAAAAATTATTTCATGGAAGGAACTATGAGCACAGGTCGGCCCACAATGTGTACAACATTTTTAAGCTTTAATAAGATCACACAATTTCTCCAGGTTTAATGCAATGATGTAAATCCAGCGACTCAATCGATAAGTAGACTACTTGTAATAATCCCATTATTTGGATTTTGCATTTGGTACCGCTTTCTCCAGAATCTTGCTGCGAAGCCGGATGTACCTGCTTTTCTATCGAGGGTATTTCGGAGCTAGGCAATAAATCAATTTGGGCGGCTAACTATAAAAGAATCACATTCCTTTCTAGATGGCTATCCTACAATACAATGGGGAATCTCCATAAAATGTATCCTATGGTACCAAATAGCCGATTTCAAGCAGGCCAAGGTGGTTGGCTTCATAAGTTTTTTACTTGTGCACACCTATTCTGCCTGAAGACACGTTCGTTTTATTTGGTGCTTCTAAAGCCAGTCAATTATTAACACAGGCCCAACAATATTTTGTTTCAGTAGCTCTATCCATCGCTCACCCCCTTATTCTTCACATTTGGATATCTGGAAAAAAATTGTTAGCTGAATGGAGGAATTACGGGGCATATTATCAAGGGGGTTTATCTCCGCTTTTTTGGCTTTAAAAGCCAAGAAAGCGGAGATAAAATTATCTCCCTATTACCTAGCTGTCGTTAACACCAGTTAGCGACCGCTAGTAGGAGATAGCGACCATCTTGGGCCCCACTTTGCATGTCAGTGATATTTATCACTAATGACATGCAAAGTGGGCGTGCCAAGATGTTAGCGACTGGAAACAGTCGCTAACATCGCTATCTCCTATTACCAACTTTTGGAGATATTCACGCTAAGCGCGAATATCTCCAAAAACTAACACCTGCCCTGAGCAGTTCTTATCCATGTTATCCAATGGGGGTGGATAACATGGCTAAGAGCATTGGCTCGGTAATGCATGAATATCGCTGACTTTTCAGCGATATTCATGCATTGCGGCCGTTTTTTATCGCATTTGCGATAAACCTTGATAATAGCAAGGTTTATCTGCGATAATTTCTGACGATGCTTAGCGGTAAAAAATTTGTTGCTAAGCATCGTTAGCGAGAAATATCGCTTAACGTTGGTAATATGCCCCTTCATGTTCCACACTATGAATTTCGAAAAGGCCTATGCCAAACGCATAGGGGGTTTAAATACGTCTAACAACATTTGACAATACTGGCACTAAGCGGGGAAAGGTATGAGCAACTACTTCTGGGCTGCTGGTCGACTCAGATCAATCTATAACAGCTTGTAGGGGAGAAAACAACGGGGGATAAAAAAGAACACAGGATAGAACATTGCCCCACCCCTTTTATTGTCACAATGATATTTCTTAAGTATGTTTGTAGACTTTATGTAAAAGATTAAGCTTATCGTGAATCTTATTCTGGAAAAGAAGAGGAAAAGTCTTAAATTATGCTTTAGGTAAAGGGCTTACAGCACCAGGAATAGACTATTTTACGAGGTTTCTATACCGGTCCTCAACAGGCAAGCACTGCACTTTATATTTGCCTCAGGACTTCGCTATAATAGAAAGATGACTTTAACTCAAGCCAATCGAAATAAATTCCTATGCAAGGGTAACAAGGCAAAGAGAAGTGGAGGGGGGGGAGGAAGGAAGAAGGAAACAAAGGAGGAGGCGAGGGGGAGAGACGGGGGTAAGCATACATCCTTAACACTTTAGTGTAGTTCGCTTAATACTGATAAGAGTAATTTTACTATTCATAACTTTCAAAATCTAAGATAACGTAGGATAACTCATGCAATCCTTTAAACTCAATTCAACAAGGAAAATAATGTATTCACTTAATAATGTATTTATTCTCTCATCTTCTTGCAATAGCACTTTAGCACACCTGCACCTTGTAATATAGAATCTATTTTAAAGTGTAAATTTATATTCACAATGCAGTGTCCGATATGAAGTCTTAGAAAAATGTATTAATTGGATTCTCTCCCCTCCCTTTTGTCTCTCCTCTTCGTTTAGTTTCCAGTCTTCAAGTTAATGTATAACATCTCGTTGGTTCTGATCATAATGCAGTGCTTTATTTTCTGTGACTTTCTCTGCTCAATATTTTTTTTTCTAAACCTGGTAACACTACACTTAAACCTATGCGTTCTGGGTGACCTCAACATTTGGTTTGACAAACCCAATATGCCCCACCCGAAAGTAATAATCACTGGCCTAGATGCACGGAACCTGCATCAGATGGTCCACAAACCCACGCTGGACACATCCTAGATGTAATTTTTTCATATACAAAACTAGTTACCTTTCAAACAATGACTCCTTTCACATGGTCAGATCACCATTTGCTTGCTTTCAAACATGAAACAACACTAAGTGATGCACCTAAAACCACCTGACGTGCATCTACCTATGGAAAATGGAACACACTCAATTTGGAACACTTATAATCACAACTAACGTCTTGTACAGATATAGACACAAATTCTGTTCAAAAACTATTTGAGTGGCTGCGGGAAGCTTTCACTAAAAACCACACAACAGAACAAGAGATAAACCATCAAATTAGAAAGCTGCAACATGCTGACTCAAAACAAACACCAATCAAGACAAACTTCGCCTACAGAAAATAAACAGATTATACTAGTCAGCTATCAAAAAGCTAATAAAAAAATACTAATCAGACAGAATAAAAAATGCTAAATGTGCAAATAAAGAATTCTAAAAAATTCTCAATGAATTTTGTAAAACAAATTGCCTAGAAGGAGCTCATCAACTACTCAAGATTTTACAGACGAACTGGCAAATCCTTACGCAGCCAAAGCAGACACGTTGGACTCATACTTAAAACAAACACAAAGCACCAGTGCTGATTCTTTTCCAATACAACAAACCAAGAATACTCTAACCCAGCCTCTACATTCCTTCCAACACATTTCCCATGATGAATTTATGGACCTGGTCAAAGCAAGCAGGCTGGCAGCCCTTCTGACCCATGCCCACCGCAAACCTTTAAGACAACCTCTGCTGCCACTCTAGTAAGAAGAATCATCAGCAACTTCTTAACTACCGCAATATTCCCAGAAAAACTCAAAAAGTCATAAATACGCCCCTTACTGAAGAAAACAAATTTGGACCCGCTGAAACCTGACAACTACAGACCGATTACAAATGGATCATTCCTGGGCAAAATGATAAAAAAGAGCAGCATTCGCCCAGATGTCACATTTCATTGAAAATAATTCCATACTTTCAGAATTCCAAACGGGATTCCGTCCATGAAGAGGCACAGAATCTGCCCTCCTTGCCATCTGGGATTACCCGAAGAACACAGCTGACACAATGGGGTTGCTGCACAACTTCTCTTGGACTTCTCGGCTGCATTTGAAACGGTTGACCATTCACACTCTGATACACAATCTCTACGAAGCCGGCATAGAGGGGACTGCTGTAGACTAGATCACATCTTATCTTCGCAACAGAACTAATGTCATCCATATCCCCCCTTTCTCTTCCAAATTGCACTTTACAAAAGCAGTGGTCCCTCTAGGCTCTATCATCTGGCCCATCCTTTTTGACATCTACATGAAGTCATTACCGGCAATGATCAATCAATTTCACACCACGTGCTATACTATGCAGATTACACACAAATACTCCTTCAACTGGAATGCCCAAAAGACATTGGAAACTTGCCAATTTTCAGTTGTCTCAGAGCTGTGGCTCAATGGATGACGTGGAGCCATCTCAAATTGAATACTTCCAAAATGGAAATACTCATGTGTGCTGATTGGAAACATTATGACCCGCTCACCTCGTGGACTGATGTTTGGGGAACACCGCCTAAAGTATCGAAGGAAGTAAGAAACCTCGGAATGACCATGGGCTCCAAGCTATCAATGAATGCCCAAGTGAACAAACTAGCAAGATCAATCTTTGTTAATATAAAAACTCTGCGACAAATCTTCCCCCATTTGGGATTTTTCCACAAGGTCCAGGCTACGATCTACCCTGTTCTGTCCAAACTCGTTTACGCCAATAGCCTTTACCATGGATCATTTTTAACGACCATGAAAAGTCTACAACAGATTCAGAACTCGGCTGCCAGACTACGCTTACATATAAAACCGCAAGAACACATCTACCAGAATTCCACATTCAAGCTGATTTGTAACACTCATAAAGGGATACATGGAACAGGACCACATCAGGAATAAAATCCCCAAACACGTTCAACAAAGGAACCTCCGCTCGAGAGTGGCACATTGCCTCAAAATCCCAACGAACAAGAAAAAAAACATGGGTGACACATCCTTCTCTGTTCAAAAAGCCAAACAATGGAACTCTTTACCCCCCAACATAAGATCCACGGCTAACTACCTTATCATCAGAAAACGACTCAAGAATTTGCTCTTCCCCACATAACTACCATATGCACAGAAAAATATACTGCATAACCCTCTGTATATAAGCATTTATTTGTACTATAGATATGTACCTATATATGTGTATTGCTCTGTATAAATGTGTAGAATAATTGTTTACAAAAACATATACATATCTTTTAGTCCTGCTTAACAAATTAACATATTACTGATAGTTACATTATTCTATGTTTTTAACATGTATATAAGTGACTGCATAAATAAGTAAATAGTTTATCATAACTATTTATCTACAACTTCTCCACCACTGAATTACAAACAAATAAATGAAAGTGATTTAAAGTACAACAACACTTGAAAGGGGGAGTTTATTTAATGCATCTTTAATCTACATATACTACCTTCCTTTGTGCATCTGTATACCTTCCACGTACTTATGGATCTATATATTTATCACTTTTCTTTGAATTCAGCATATCCAATGCACTACTCCATTTCTCACCCTATACCTCTATCAATATATCCTCTACCTCTACCCTCTCATTCCTACCAAACCATATACCACTACTCTGATTCCCAAAATAACCCTTTCTAGATACTTCTGTACTCTACCCTTCCTTGCATCATCTCATACCTCTTTTACTATTCTCCAAAACAAGCCTTTCTAAAGCCTTACCTCTGACTCTTCCCCCTTTACATATCCCAAGCCTCCTCCTACAGCTATGAGGTCCAAAAAAAAAGATTTTAAAATCCTTCCCTCTTCTTTCCCTCCACTATCCTTTTCAATCCAAATAACAGACTAACATGTCCACCACTAACATTAATTTCATATTTCACTATACTAATTCCCCACTAATCCTTTATGGGTTCCGGAGTAGTGTGCTACTCGTTCAAAAAGCGTGTCAACGCCTCATCATGGGTAGCAAGCGCTATATAAATGCAAACCTTTCGCCCTCTTCTATCCCTCAGCTATCCTTCTCAATCCAAATAATTGACTAACATATTCACCACTCGAATTACTTTCATATTTCACTATACTAATTCACCACTAATCCTTTATGGGTTCCAGAGTAGCGTGCTACTCATCGCAAATGCGCTTTGACACCCTGTCAAGGGTAGTAAGAGCTATATAAATGCAATTACAATACAGTAATGGTCCATCGGAAGATTGCAGTCACAGATTCCTAAAAAGCCTGTACTAGACCAGTAGTCAGGTAACTCTGAAGATGCTGCTATGTGAGTTTTGTTGTGCCAGAATACAGATAACCTAGATATAGGGAGTCTGTTAGTTAACTTATTGTCTAACATAAGAATAGCTTAGATCGTAATTAAAATTATCTGTTTAGCATAGGGAGTACTAATAGGCTTCATTGTTGAAAAGTGCAATAATGTTGTGGAAATACGCTAGTTCTTGTTCAGTACTGAGCCATTGCGCATAAGAGAGTATTCTCTGAAAAGCATTGTATTCACTAACTTGCAAGGAATGCTGTATGGTAATTGAAATAGTTTAGGAAATTGCAACCTTATTGGTGGCGATCTAAACTGTGTTTCTGGTAAGTTAACCTTCGTTTTTTCGATCTCCATAGAAACGTGGCAGTGAGTTTATCAATGGATGTAAAGAAGTTGCTCAAATTTCTGGCTAGTAGAATGCTAGCCGTACAATTGATAGTGGGGGTATTCATCATTATTAGGGTTTTGAATCTTCCCCACCATGACTAGGAGTCCAAGCGATCTTTAATTCTGGCTACAGTTTTCTGTTCGTTATATCTAACAGAAGAACAATAGTTACTTACCTGTAAACAGGTGGTTCTCCAGTATTGGTGTCTTTCATAGATTCACATGCCTGAATCATTCCCCGTCGTCGGAGTAGGAGTCCCACGGTATATAAAAAAGCAATAAAATGCCATAAAATATATAGCAAATATCAGAAATACCAAACCAGGAAGTAAGTAGCACCAGCTACAGCAGAAAAAACTTCCATACTCGTGACTATCCAAGTCATTATGTGTTAGTCCAAACTGCAGCCAATCAGGCGACAGCACCCACCAGAATGTTCTCCCCAGAGGCTCAGGCTCTCAGATTTTCTCGCACAGGAGTGAAGTCCCATGCTATCCGAGAGAGTCTCTGGGGGAAGGCGGGCGGGTTGCATGTGAATCTATGAAAGACACCAATACTGGAGAACCACCTGTTTACAGGTAAGTAACTATTGTTCTTCTCCAGTATTAGGGGTGTCTTTCATAGATTCACATGCCTGAATCAGAATAGTAAGCAGTACTCACATCATAACGCTCGTAGACGTCAGAATATCATATATGTATATAAATATATACAGTAGACATGCATAACAGTAATCATCAATATCTGAGCAAACGTCTAAAGAGCATAAATGAGGAGGTGAAACAGAGGCTCACCTTATTTGAAAAGATTGCAAAGCACTGCTCTTCCAACCGAAGCATCTGCATCGTCTGCTGAATCTAGACAGTAGTGTCTAGTAAAGGTGTGCCTGCTAGACCACGTGTCAGCTCTGCAGATCTGTCGAAGTGGCACACCAGCAAAAAGGGCAGTGGAAGAGCTAACTGCCCTAGTTGAATGTGCTCTTGGCAATGCTTGTAAGGGTCTACCAGCCTGTTGATGACAAAGTCCAATCGTAGAGGAGACCCATCTAGCAATGGTCTGTTTTGAAACTGCACAACCCCGGCGTTGCCGCCCATAAGCCACGAACAGTTGGTCTGTCTTGCGGATGGCAGACATTCTGGAGAGATAGAATTTAAGACATCTTCTAATGTCTAAAGAATGTAGCGCCCTTTCAGCCGCAGATTGTGGGTCTGGAAAGAATGTTTTTAGGACAACCGGTTCATTCAGATGAAAGTCCAGAGGCACTTTAGGCATGTACGTTGGATTAGTTCTCAATACCACTGAGTCCGTGGTGAACTGGATGAAAGGTGCTTTAGATGTAAAAGCTTGAATATCGCTGACCCTCCTAGCCGATGTTAAGGCTAGTAACAACGATACTTTCCATGTCAGAAATTTTAGGTCCACCTTATGGATTGGTTCAAAAGGGTGACGCATTAGCTGAGATAGTACTATATTCAGATGCCATGCCGGAGGAGGTTTCCGGACCGGCGGAAACATGCGAAATAACCCCTTGAAAAATTGTTGTATGATCCTTTCAGAGAATAAAGAGTTTGATCCATCTTGGCGAAACCTAGAGATGGCTGCTAAGAAGACTTTAAGCATAGAATGTGCCAAACCTAATCTGGCCAGATGTAGAAAGAAAGGAAGGATTTGCTCTGGTTTTGCATGAATGGGATGCAGATCATTAGATTGGCACCATGTACAGAAACGTTTCCATTTAAGTTGGTAAGTTTTGATTGTGGATGGAGCCCTGGCTTTCGCCAGCACCTCCTGGCAATCTTGTGGAATATTTAGGTGTGCAAACTCCATGTGCTGAGGAGCCAAGCTGACAATATGAGCGAGTTCGGGTCCGGGTGGTAAACCCTGCCCTGCTGGGTGGATAGAAGATTCGGAATGCGTGGAAGTTGGATAGGGTTGCATTCCGAGAGCAGGAGTAGTTTGGTGAACCAGTATTGCCTGGGCCATCGAGGAGCGATCAGGATCAACCGGCATGGCTGCTTCTTCATCTTCCTGATTACTTTTGGGATCAGAGGTATCGGTGGAAAGGCGTACGCGAATATTTGATTCCAATTCAGTGAAAGGGCATCCCCACACGAGTCCCTGTGGGGAACCCAACTTGCAAAGTATGGGCATTTCCGGTTCTGGTAGGTCGCAAACAAGTCCAAGTCCGGATGCCCCCACCTCTGAAAGATGCGACGTAGAGATGGTAGATGTAGTTCCCACTCGTGAGTGCAGCCCCCGGACCTGCTGAGAGAGTCCGCCAACACATTGGCGATTCCTGGAACATGGACCGCTGACAGATGGATATTGTGAGTCAGGGCCCAACTCCATATCTCTTGAGCTTGTTGCGACAACCGGGCTGATTTTGTGCCGCCCTGCTTGTTCAGATAATGCATGCAGGTGGTGTTGTCTGTCCGTATTAAGACTGAGGCCCCTTGTAGAGTTGCTCGAAAGGACTTCAGGGCTAGAAATATGGCCTGTAACTCTAGCCTGTTTATGTGCCATCTCATTTGGACCTGGTTCTGTTTCCCGCTGACCGCCATGCCTTGGAGGTGTGCACCCCAGCCTGTCATTGATGCATCGGTCGTTACTATGAACCTGGGCACTTCCGCGAGGAAGGAGCAGCCCACTTGCAAGTTGGATCGGTGGGTCCACCATTGTATCGCTCGTCGCATTCGTGGGGTAATTTGAATGATATCCTCGAAGGATCCTGATATTTGGATCCACTGGCGACTGAGCTCTTCTTGTAAGGGCCTCATCCGAAGACGACAGTTGGGGGTGAGAAGAATGCAGGAAGAAAGCATCCCGAGGAAGGACTTGAACATGCGTACTGAAACGCACTTTTTTAGTAACAGTGCCGCAGCGAGTCGGTGGATCTTGTCCTGCCTGTCCTCTGAGATGAATACTTGGGCGAGGTTGGTGTCCAGTGTCGCTCCCAAGAAATTCTTTCTTGTTGCTGGCGTGAGGTGAGACTTTTCTAAGTTTATTGAGAAACCTAGGTTCTGCATCAGCGACAGAGTTCTTTGAATGTGATCTTGTGCCATGCCGAAAGAACTGGCCTTGATAAGGCAATCGTCCAGGTATGGATATATTTGAATGGATTGCAACCGAAGATGGGCCGCTACTGGAGCCAACATCTTCGTAAACACTCTGGGAGCTGACCGCAGTCCAAATGGAAGGACTTTGAACTGGAAGTCCCTGCCAGCCACTCTGAACCTCAGAAACTTCCGATGTCGTGGAAAGATCGGTATGTGGAAGTATGCATCCTGAAGGTCGAGTGTTGCCATAAACTCTCCCGCCGAAAGAAATTGGAGGATTTCCTGAAGTGTGAGCATCCTGAATGTAAGTTTCTTTAGGTATTTGTTTAAGACTCGCAGGTCGAGGATGGGGCGCCATTCTCCCGACTTCTTGCGAATAAGGAAAAACCTCGAGTAGAAGCCTTTTCCTTTCTGATGAGGAGGTACCCTTTCGATTGCTCCTTTCCTGATCATTGTGTTGATCTGGGTGAATAGCTCCTTGAGGTGTGCTGGAGGGGGTCCTTTTGGGGGCAATTTGGGGGAGCTTTTACAAATTCCAAAATGTGACCTCTGGCTACTACATCCAGGACCCATTTGTCTGTAGTAATTTTGGACCAATTTAAGTAATTTTGGGATATTTGTCCTCCAATTTGGTTCGGGTTGGCAAAAAGTGGTGGCAGGAAGCGTACCTCATTTCTTATTGTCTCGCCCTCGATAGTTAGATTTTCCTCGAGGTTGAGAGAAATTGCCTCTTCTCTGACCATAAGTTTGCTGCCGATATGGCTGGAATCTTTGGTTTCCCTGGGCGGAAGAATAGGAGCGCTGTTGATTGTACCCTCCTCTATTAGAGAAATTCCCTCTTCCTTTTGCTCCACGAAAGGAAGACTTCCGGTATTGCAGAGTACCCAGCGAACGTGCCGTTTCGGTGTCTTTCTTGATGGCCTCCAGCGACTCATCAACATGCTTTCCAAATAAGAATTCTCCATCAAATGGCATGTCCATAATTCTGGATTGGACCTCCTGCCGGAAGGATGTTGCCTTCAGCCATCCTTGCCTCCTGAGAACAGCTGCACCCGCTAGCTGTCGAAATCCAGTGGCAGCAACGTCCACTGCAGCGTCAATTATTTCCGAGGAGACACACTCTCCTTCTTGAAGTATTTTCTTCGCTTCAGTTCGATCAGGCTCAGGCAGCTTGTCCATGTACGGCGAGATGTCCGACCACATCTGCCTGTCGTATCGTCCCAGAATGGCTAGGGAGTTTGCGGCTCTGATGGTCGTAGCTGCAATAGTAGAAACTTTCTTCCCGATAGAATCAAGGCGCCTCCCATCCTTGTCTGGAGGAACAGACACTTGAGACGTAGGATTAGAAGATCTCTTCTGCGCTGCCTGTGCTACTACAGAGTCTGCTTTAGCTTGTCCGATGAGGCATGCTGGAGAATCATTTGGCGCCCTATACTTCTTATCTACTCTTGGGAGCACTGCTGGTAAAGAATTTGGCTTGGACATGATCTTCAGTCCTTCCTTCCAGATAAATTCTATAATTGGAATGGTCCAACTTTGTTTCTGTGGTGTAGTCTTGAAATCGTACAAGAAGCAATCCTCTTGCTTTGACTCCATGGTTATCATAAACCTTCTCGTTGCTCTATCCATGATCTTATGGAATGAGGCAATGTCCACAGGTGGCGACTCAGATGTAGTAGGTTCTGCCGGAGAGGGCGTGTTTGCATTATAATCCTCATACTCCGACGATTCTGACTCATTATCCAGTTCTCCTTCCTCTTGTTCTTCATGTTCGGAGGACTCTTCCTCCCGTGGCTGAGGAGCTGAACCTTCCGACGCAGGTAACGCGGGACGTCTCTCCTCCAACGGCACAGAAGTCAATGGTTGCGTCCGCTTAGAAAGCAGAGGCACTGTCTGAGGTCTTGGTGTAGATACTGTAGATTCACCAGACTCTGAAGGCGGGAAACGTCTGTAGTAGTCACTGAGCATGTACTGCAGATTGCGAAACAAATCGTCAGGCAACTGCCTGTCCGGAGCAGGCCTGTCAGCATGTGAAGTGGGCTCAGTGTCCTCCATCTCCTCCTCTACATCCTCCTGTACCTTAATCCGGAGGTCAGATGGACTTCTAGCTGCACCGAAATTCTCATCCTCATAGGACCCTTCCTCATCGGAATCCAAGAGTTTGTCTGGTACCACAAGCGTTGAGGAAATAGTTTCCGTAGTAGCTCTCTTTTTCAAGAGCGTAGCCGTAGTTGCAGGTGATGGTAATGTAATCCCTGCTGTATGCGCTGACCAAACTTGTAAAGTGGTGCAGCTTGATAGAGGCGGCGTCGACGGGACATCTGTATGCAGTTGACTCTGTTTTTTCGTCGACGGTATCGCCGTCGACGGGGTCGTCGACGGGGTCGACGACGGTAGCTTCGTCGACGGTGGCTTCGTCGTCGACGAGGATCTCTTCGTCGACGGGGTCGTCGACGGTAGCATCGTCGACGGGGTCGTCGTCGAGGTCGTCGACGGTGGCTTCGTCGACGTGGACTTCGCCGTCGACGGAGATTTGATCGTCGACGGGAGGGCCGTCGACGCCGAGGGCTTCGTCGACGGTACCATTTTCATCGTCGACGGGGATCCAACCGTCGACATCATAGATGTCGACGAGAAACTCGTCGATGGTATCTTGGCCGTCGTCGACGGGACAATTGTCGACGACGAGATAGGCCTGATCTGGACATGAACCAGTGTAGGTGATGAAGCTGAAGACATGACAAGAGTAGGCTTTGGCGAGGAGAAAGTCATGGTGCAGGTAGTCGAAGTGGCCACATGAGAGGAAACACAGTCCCTTTTTGACGTTGAAATTGTCAATGGTGGCACCTGAGGAGGCGTTGTTTTTGAAGATTTCTTGGGAAATGATTTTGTCCCAGACTTCTTTGAGGGCGTTGAATCCCCTTTAGTAGGTGGGGGAGTTGTACTCAAAGTACTAAGCCCAGGAGCATCCTGAGAGGATTTAGACTTCTTAACCACCTTAGCCCTTAGAGATGAAACTTCAGTTTCAGCCTTCCTCTTAGTAGAAAGAAATGAAGAGCCAGAGGCACAGCTTCCTACCTCAGACACCGGGTCATCCTTGTCCTTGAGTCTGTTGAGCCACAATAGCAGTCGTCCTTCTCTATCCTTGATGGTTTTAGGGGGGAAGGTCCGGCAAATCTTGCACTCCTTGACCTTATGGTCAGGATAAAGGCAATATAGACATTTCTTGTGGAGATCTTCCTTGAAAAGTCTTGGCTTCCCACAAGAGTCACAGGCCCTGAACAGGGATTTAGAAGTAGACATTTGAAAAAACTTGAAGAAACAGTGATATAGAAGAAAAAACTGAGCATAGCTCAGGGAGACTCCCTTCACACGACGTGCGGTAGAAAATCTGAGAGCCTGAGCCTCTGGGGAGAACATTCTGGTGGGTGCTGTCGCCTGATTGGCTGCAGTTTGGACTAACACATAATGACTTGGCTAGTCACGAGTATGGAAGTTTTTTCTGCTGTAGCTGGTGCTACTTACTTCCTGGTTTGGTATTTCTGATATTTGCTATATATTTTATGGCATTTTATTGCTTTTTTATATACCGTGGGACTCCTACTCCGACGACGGGGAATGTTTCAGGCATGTGAATCTATGAAAGACACCCCTAATACTGGAGAATCTAGTAAATCATTTGTCAACCACATACCAAGGTGTGTATTTCTTCAATGTAGGCCCGTGCGATCTATGCATTCAGGAAAGCACAATGAGTTTTCAAAAATATCGAAAAATTTTTTTATCTGTTCATGGTATATTCAGGCATCTCAGAAAAATTCTGAGTATATTCTAGCAGTGTTATTATGGCGGTGTCAGCTTCTTAGGTGAAGATTAAGATGTCATCTGTATCGGCCGCAGTTTTTAGGGTGTCAAATGTAAATCAGAAGCTTTTGCTATTGTCATATCTATTTATGATTTGTATAAGAGGATCAATTACTAATAATTATGACGGTGGTATACACGGCACCCCTGATAAGTATCCTGCCCTAAATCAATAGGGTCTGATAGATGTTTATTCTTATTCTTTGCTTTTGAGTGAGCATATATCGCAAAAGTCATTTTGATTAATTATGTACCTAATTTGTGGTGATGTAGGACAGCTTCCAAATAGGGACAGGCAACTTTGTTTAAAGCTTTCTCCTCTTCTAAGGCGACGGCGGTGGCTCGGGATTAAGAAAGGCGAGCTTCTTCAATGATGTGACAAAAGGTGCAGGTGTTATCTCTAGCAAGTCTACCTTTGAGAAAACCAGCTTGCTATAAACAAAAAAATGGCCCCTTAAAGCTTAGATAAATAATACCCAGGTACACCCCAACTAGACACCTCACATCCTCTAAATTGCAGCTCCTCTGGACAAACAGAGCCATAAGGGCAAGATGCGAAGGCAGATAATTTGCTCACTTGGTACCGAGGTTGTGGAATAGCCTCCCATTCGACCTCAAATTACTGCTGAATGAAATCTCTTTTAGGAAAAATCTAAAGACCTGGCTGTTCCCCCGTTAAATTCCTGATGGTTATAGCATATATTACAGCTCTTAACAGCGCGGGGAAGCCCCGGGCAGCGAGGCACTTTACAAAACATAAAACTTAAACATAAAACATATATGGATGAGTTTGATAATTATTTTCTCTAGGCTTCTTGCTAAGACTTTTTCTGTATACTTTTGTGCCCATATTTGCTAGACCTGTCCGCCTTATGGTGGCCTTCCCACAAACGTTTTGCCTACTTACCTTCAATTTTTGCTGAAACTCTTCTTTCTTGGCCTTAGAACTCCATGCACCAAACCACCTAACCAGAGCTAACCAGAGCTAAAGTGCGTGTGCTCACTCCCTTAGACATTGTTTGATTGGCATATACCTAATTGACACTTATAATTTACTTATAAGTCCCTTGTACAGTGGTATACCATATATGCTGTAAATTAAATGCTATCAGTGAGTTTGCAGCACTTATTGTGGCATCCACTTACGTAGAACCCTAAAGCATGCCCCAGTACAGCCATGGCAACCTGAGTGCAGTTTCAAATTGCCATGTCTAATTTGCATTTAAAACCCCATGCTAAGTCTAAAACACCCCTTTTATAAGTCACCTCTAAGGTAGCCTATAGGGCAAGGTGCTGTGTAATTAAAAGGTTGGACATGTACGTTTAAGTTTGACATGTCCTTGAAGTAAAAAAAACCTCCTAAATTCGTTTTTACCACTGTGAGGCCTCCCCCTAACGTGAGGATTCCTTAATACATTTAATAAGCTGTAATTCCTAATTGAGAGCAGGTGGATATATAATGTTTGGTACCTATGGAATTGGAATGATAACCCCTCTTTAACGGTAAAGTCACATTTTTCATTACAATTTTGAAAATGTCAGTTTTAGAAAGTTCGCATTTTCCGGCCCCTAGCTATTTGTGCCTGTCTTGGGTCACATGCCTGGGTGTAGCTGACAGACTTTGTGAATTCCTCCCAGGCAGTCACACAACAGAAGGATTAGGTGTGCCTCAATGGGCCATCTGCTGGCAGAATGGGGGGAGGAGCTGAGCACTGCCACACTTACACCTGAATAGCCTATGCTCAGCCTTAACACAAAGGGTCTAATAACCCTGTATTGCCACTGCAGCCAGCTTGGAAATTCCATTCACTTCAAAGAACCTTTCCAGAAGCTTCTCCGACCTTCCAGAAGAAGGGCACCAGGGTATAACAAGGATTTGCAATGCAATAGGTCTCGCATTAGGATGTTTGAGCTATTGGTATTGTAAATGACAATTTTTTTATTTATGTGTTGGTTTTGAAAATAGCGAAATTAATAGCTTTATCATTTACAATGTCAATAGTTTTAACTTTCGCAAATGTGACACCTATAGCATTTGTACTGCAATATGTGTTGTATTTACGTGACTTAGATGTATTGATATTACAAATAACAATGGCTTTTAATTTTTTTAAATAATTAATACTTCAATAAAAGCTATTGTAATTTATAACGGCAATAGCTTAAACTTTTGTAAATGACTTTTGTGAAGATTATGTTCAGTGTATTTTATTGTGACGAAAATCCAAGAACAGAAGTGAAATATTAAAAAAAAAAATTGTGACATTTGTAATAAAGCTTGAAACATTGAGAGAACATATTTGAACCAGTTGTTGTTGAAAGGTTGCACAGATTGATGGTGTGGTGGCGCTGAGTGATGTTGTGGTGGCGACGAGTGATGCTGTGGCGTTCACTGTGGTAGCGCATAGTGATGTTGTGGTGCCCCTGAGGGATGCTGTGGTGGTGCTGAGTGAGGCTGTGGTGATGCGATAGATAGATAGAGTGAGTGCGATAGATAGATAGAGGGAGGGAGGGTGATAAATAGAGTGAGTGCGATAGATAGATAGAGAGAGGGCGATAGATAGATAGAAGGAGGCCGATAGGTAGATAGAGGGAGGGCGATAGATAGATAGAGGGAGGGCGATAGATAGATAGAGTGAGGGCAATAGATAGAGTGAGGGCGATAGATAGAGTGAGTGAGGGCGATAGATAGAGTGAGGGCGATAGATAGATAGAGTGAGGGTGATAGAGTGAGGGCAATAGATAGAGTGAGGGTGATAGATAGATAGAGTGAGGGCCATAGATAGATAGATGGTTGTGTGTGTGTGTGTGGGGTTGTGTGTGTGTGTGTGGGGTTGTGTGTGTGTGGGTTGTGTGTGGAGGGGTTGTGTGTGGGGGGGTGTGGGTGGGTTGTGTGTGTGTGGGGGGGGTTGTGCGTGGGGGTTGTGTGTGTGGGGGGTTGTGTGTGGGTTGTGTGTGTGGGGTTGTGTGTGAGGTGTGTGTGGGGGGTTGTGTGTGTGGTTTTGTCATTGAGTGTGGTTGTGTGTGCTTGTGTGTGTGCTTGTGGTTGTGTGTGTGTGGTTGTGTGTGTGGTATGTGTGTGGTTGTGTGTGTGTGTGGTTGTGTGTGTGTGGTTGTGTATGTGTGGTTGTGGGTGTGGTTGTGGGTGTGTGGTTGTGGGTGTGTGGGGGGTTGTGTGTGGGGGGTTGTATGTGTGTGTGTGTGGGGTTGTGTGTGTGGGGTTGTGTGTGGGGGTTGTGTGTGTGTGGGGGGGTTGTGTGTGGGGGTTGTGTGTGGGGTGTGTGTGGGGTGTGTGTGGGGTGTGTGTGTGGGTGTGGGGGGTTGTGTGTGTGTGGGTTTGTGTGTGTGGGGGTTGTGTGTCTGTGTGTGTGGGGGGTTGTGTGTGTGGAAAGTTGTGTGTGTAGGGAGTTGTGTGTGTGGGGTTGTGTGTGTGGGGGTTGTGTGTGTGGGGTTGTGTGTGTGGGGGTTGTGTGTGTGGGGGGTTGTGTGTGTGGGGGTTGTGTGTGTGGGGGCTTGTGTGTGTGGGGGGTTGTGTGTGGGTGTGTGTGGGGGATGTGGGTGTGTGTGGGGTGTGTGTGTGAGTGTGTGTGGGGGGTTGTGTGTGTGGGGTGTGGGGGGGTGTGAGTGTGTGTGGGGTTGTGTGTGTGTTTGGTTGTATGTGTGTGGGGTTGTATGTGAGATTTTACCCGAAAATGCAAAGTGCGTGAGGGTGGCTTCTAAAGGGTAAATGATTGTGTCCTCTAGAAACTTATTGAGAAGCTGTCAGGCCCTAGCACTTTACCTGAGGGAATAGCTTTGACAGAGTCTAATATTTCACTTTTCTCAAACGGTTTATTCAGATTCAACTTATCAGATTCTAAAAGTTTGATCTTGATTAGAAACTCCTGGCTTTCTGCTTTAGTTATGAGGCTATTGGCCTTACCTTTATTATGTTTGTATCTTTAGCCACAAAATTCTAGATTGGTTTTTGATTCTTATTTTTAAATAGGCTGCAAGGGTGTTTCCAGCTCCACTAAATTGGTATACTTTTTTCTTATTTTTGAGCTTGTGTCCATAAATAAGCTATATTTCTGACAATCTTATTCTATTAATATTTAACATTTTTGACAGTGTCAGCAGTGCATTAATCTGCAAGTATTAGAAGATGTCTGTTTTTTCTTTCCTCTGCTCTCCTTATTTAACATTCTATTGCGTACAATACATGTAATTCAAATGGTTATTGTATGTGAGATGATCATCCTGACGTAACTTGTACAATAAACAAAATGCAAATAGAAAAGATACTTTTGTAAAAAAAAAACATTTTTGAGCGTGTCTAGGTGGGTTTTGTTTTTGGAGTGCCAATGTTTCTGTTCTGTCCTTACATCTTTGGCACGTTTAACTAATTTGGATCTGATTTCTGTTTTTCTGTGCTATGAGGATTATCATTAGACCTTTTGTATATTATTTTAGGATACCCCCGATTATTGCAGGGGAGGAGACCACGTCTTTATTATTTCTGATGAACGTATGTATTTGATATTTTATATTCATGGTGATGGATGCATCCTCTAGCAATTCTGGGTTCATACACCATGAACTCTTACGTGGATTTTTCTGTGTATTTTGGATGGACAGGGTGACACATGCATGATCTGTGATTAGAATGGATTCTACGGTTGACTCCGTAACAAAATGTAGTTGTCTGGGTGCAACAAAAAGATAATTAATGCCTAATGTGGGACTGAAAAGAAGGTAGATTCACTGCAGGTATGGTTGCGACATCTCCAGACATAACTACATTTATATGATGTTCATAAGTTGTGCATCTGTTTGTGTGTGATCTAGATAGCCAGAGTTTTGAATTGGATTGCGGACATTTGCGGATACTCGGATTTCAGAGCATAAACAATTATGAAAAATTATATTTTGTATTGTTTTTTAAGTTTTGTAATGTATCATCTCTCTCCTTCGTCACTCTCTGAAGAGAAGATAGTTTATATGGAGCTCTTGGAAATTAATGTAAAAAACATCATTTCTTTTACTCTTGGCGTCAGAGACAAATATATATCGCTTACCCAATCTGTCCTCATAGCCAAGACTCATGATATTTAATTTTGGATTAGTGAAGAAATGCTATGTCGGCTTTCAGTTTTGCATAATAGTCTAATAACGTCCTTTTTAGGGCTCGGACTCCTCCCCACTGAAAGTGGGAGGAGTTTCGAGAACTAATGTTAAAGAAGAAAAAAAAGAAGTATCTCCTAGGGCTTTGGCCGAGACAAATTCCACACATTCCTTAGCGTGTTCTGTCATCTGGCCAGTGATTCGTCTTCGTTGTGTTGTCGTTTTAATAGGCTTGAAGTGATAGGGTAAATGTAGTTTTGTTCCGCCATCTTGGGCATATTTCGTTCGTGCTCGCGCAAAGAAGTACATTAATTATAATTAGGAGCTGTCAGGGTGCCTCCGTAAGTGAATCCAGATGGCCGGGCGCGTTCACCATTCAGCCTTACTGTTTGGCTATGCGGTCACTAGATGGCGCTGTGGCGAACAAGCTCGAAGTTGCTGTTCGAGGAAGTGAAGGCGACGTGGATGTGTGAGCGAGGATGAGAGAAGCGTTTGTTTCCCCTGTTACCACCCATCCACGGATGGGTGTAATGTCATAATTAGGAGCTGTCAGGGTGCCTCCGTAAGTGAATCCAGATGGCCGGGCGCGTTCACCATCTGTCTGAGCAGGCTGCGCCGCCCAGCCCCTCTCATCTTACATAAAAAGCTCCCAGTAACCCAAACAGGCCGGGTGTGATGCGCACAGACTGTCTGAGCATGGGGTGGACGCCTCACAGTCTCACACAGGTCGAGGGGCACTTTTGGGCTCAGCCCCTTCTGATCTTTCAATTGTATCTTCTCTGCTCTCTCTTCCTTTCTTGGGTATGAATGCTAGGCTTGGTCTTTGCTGCTCCTGCATCACTGGCCAGGGCAGCCCGGTTGGCTTTTCCCGCCTGGGGAGATCTTAAGTCAAACAAGCGCCTCACACAGCCCCGAGCTCGGGAGCAGCCAGGCTGGGAGGGAGGACCGCTGTTACCGCTGCTGCTTATTGTTTTTCCTCCTCTTCACACCGTGAGTGACGTCTTCACGTGTGTGTGCGTGGGCGGGTGGCGAAGCAAAGTTCAGCTTAATATAAGGCCAAGAATGGAGGCTTCCATTCATTCCCGGGGCGCTGAGACTGGCGTGCATAGCGCCTCGCTCGGGCAGTCCCGCATCGCAGCGCACCATGCGGCGCTCAGCCCAGGGCGCCAGGCAGTGCTCCGAGGCCTGCCTGGCCCTCCTCGTCCTCCTGACTGCGGTGGAGCTGCGGCCCCTGGGGGAGCAGGAGAAGAGGATACAGCTGGAGGCGGTGAAGAGGGGCATCCTGGAGCGGCTGGGGCTGCACAGACCTCCGCCCACCCCCCAGAGGCTGGACCATGAGGCGCTACAGAGGATGTACGCCATTTACCAGGAGAAGCTGCTGGAGCTGAAAGGCAACGCCAGCCGAGAAGAGAACATGCTGACAGCCGCTGAGACGAGGGTCCATCTCCTCACTCCCAAATGTAAGTCTTTAACTTTTGTTCAATTCATGATGATGATTTATGTATATAGCGCCTTAATGCAAACTGCATTGCTTCTTGGCGCTCACAGACTATAAAGAAAAAACACGACTCTACAGCGTGGCTTATTATCTGATTTCAGTCTCTTTCTTAGCACTTCCGATTTTGTCCTGTGATGGAGATAACCCTCTTTGCAGACGATCACACTGACTAAGAGAGGAAGCCGTGATTCAAATCCGCTTTCCATTCATACTGGTGTCAGTTCACTCCCAGGCTTTTCTTGTTTTCTCCGAGAAGCTTGAACACACCGAATACCTTTGGTAATGGGACACTAGTGAGAAATCTCAGCGGGCGCACACTCAACGAAAAGAACTGTGCGAATCCTCAAGTTACAGCATACTAGCTGAGCGGGCTCAGCCTTTCATCATCCGGAGGTTCTCACAATGAAGTTGGCAAATAAGGGTGTTGTAGTCTTGTGGGTACGTTTTATTGCCTATATAGCATCCACCTACGGGACGTACCCTGAACTTCTCCAGCTCACTACTATGTGATCCTCTGCACATTACCCCAAACAGATCTATTTCCTGTATCTGCTGAAAGCGCTAATGCTTAGAAATAGAATGAATGCTGATATAAGGAGTCACATTAATAAACATAAATGTATTATGGTTAAGGTCAGGGCTTTAACTGGGCTCAGCTCCAATCTCACACCTGTCTGAGACAATGAGCGCCTTGTTAGACACATCCCGCCGGCCGGCCGCCATCTTGCACATTAAAAAGGAGGGGTGGAGGGGAAGAGGTGGGGGCCGCTGCGCCCGCTGAAATGCTGACTTTTGAAGGAAGCACCATTCACCGCCAGATGTATAAGCATCATTTTGTGGGCACTTAAAAGCACCTCCCCGGTTAACCGAGACTTCCAGTTCGCTTTAAAGTCCGGCTGCTGTGTAATTACCTCGTTCTGTGCCACTTCTGTTTAATCAGGAAAAGGTAATAGGGCCCAGGGTTGTCGACACACACACACGGCACTTTAAGATGTGTTGACATTTGGCGAGGAGAAGCCACAGTTCTTAGTAAAATGCGTGCATTTTTCTCCCACAGAGTGATCAGCGCTGCCAAATGTTTCCATGCCAGGGTTGGCTCGAGGCGCTCTATTTTGAGGCAGCAGCAGTGGATTCTGGGACCTAGCTTCCGCTGACCCAATTGAGGATACTCACGTTTACTGATCTCGCAAGCATGGGAGCCTCATTTTGACTTGCCGGGGTTTACATTCATGTCCTTCAGAGGCAGAGCACTGCATTTGTCAGCAGCGAGCGTTCAGTTCACTGAGCCATCCTGGTAAATGTTGCAGAGCCCCCTCAGCTGACTCTCTATAGAGAAGGTGGCGTTCAGCCATTCCTTATTGGACAGCACTAAGCGTGCAGGTGTTGCAGTTCTACTTTTTCATTATAAATATGGGCCTAAAAGTTTCTCATTACTTGGTGCTGTGGTCTGCAAAACCTGGACGTGGGTACAGTCACTGCCAACACACGGGGCCACGTGACACCCATGCATGGGCTCCCAGTAACCACACTGCGCCACGGTGTTGGCTAAAAAGCCGGAAGTGGGCGGAGCTGTCACACGAGACTTTGGATTGGATAATTTTGAAGCTATGGGGAGAATTTCCGTGCTTCCCAATTCTTTAAAAATTAAACTCTTTTTTATTGTCAGAGCCCCCAGGCACATACATTCTCTTTAATGTAGGCCTGAATGTTAATAGTCCAAGAAAAGTAAGTAGCAGTCTACTCTGTAAATGTATAACTCGGTCTAATATTTGCTAGTGACATGTCAGCTTATTACCTGGGAACTATCAGATGTTTGGTTAAATCTCCGAATCAGAAGTTTATTTTCGAAGTCTATTTTCACATGGGCATCCCCCTATTTCTGTATTAGTTTTGTCTTTTCTGCTTTGTCCTCCATTATGATGGTGGCTGAAAACACCTCAGGTTTGCATGTTTCTCTATTCCCCTGATTATTTTTTAATGTACTTTGGCCTTTCGGGTCTCCAGCTTTGCCTTAACCATGTTTGACTCCAGTCTTACTCTTGCACTATCCACTTTACTTGACTTCAGGTCTGCTGCACACAGCCTCACACAGGTCTGCTGCACACAGCCTGCCACAGGTCTGCTGCACGCAGCCTGCCTGGTCTCCAGGTTTACATTTACATCTCAGACTGTATTTAATCTCTCACCTAGGTTTGTCCATTGGATTCTTCCCTGAGACCTGCAGGCTACACCCATACCTCAGCAGCAGGAGCATTAACCCTCAGGACTGTTTTACCAGCTAGTGCGCTTCCATTTTGTTTTCGGGCATAGCCGCCTGCGTGTGATGGGACTACGGGCAGTGCAGAGTGCAGAATCAGAGTGCAGAATCAGAGTGCAGAATCAGAGTGCAGTTTGAGAGTGCAGAGTGCAGATTGAGAGTGGAGAGTGCAGTTTGAGAGTGCAGATTGAGAGTGCAGTGTGAGAGTGCAGTTTGAGAGTGTAGTTTGAGAGTGCAGTATGAGAGTTGAGAGTGCAGTTTGAGAGTGCAGTTTGAGAGTGCAGTTTGAGAGTGCAGTTTGAGAGAGCAGAGTGCAGTTTGAGAGTGGAGAGTGCATATTGAGAGTGCAGTTTGAGAGTGCAGTTTGAGAGTGCAGTTTGAGAGTGCAGTTTGAGAGTGCAGTTTGAGAGTGCAGGTTGAGAGTGCATTTTGAGAGTGCAGTTTGAGAGTGCAGTTTGAGAGTGCAGTATGAGACTTGAGAGTGCTGATTGAGAGTGCAGATTGATAGTGCAGATTGAGAGTGCAGAATGAGAGTGCAGAGTGCAGATTGCAGTTTGAGAGTGCAGTTTGAGAGTGCTGTTTGAGAGTGCAGAGTGCAGTTTGAGAGTGGAGAGTGCAGTTTGAGAGTGCAGTTTGAGAGTGCAGTTTGAGAGTGCAGTTTGAGAGTGTAGTTTGAGAGTGCATTATGAGAGTTGAGAGTGCATTTTGAGAGTGCAGTTTGAGAGTGCAGTATGAGACTTGAGAGTGCAGATTGAGAGTGCAGATTGATAGTGCAGATTGAGAGTGCAGAATGAGAGTGCAGAGTGCAGATTGCAGTTTGAGAGTGCAGTTTGAGAGTGCAGAGTGCAGATTGAGAGTGGAGAGTGCAGTTTGAGAGTGCAGATTGAGAGTGCAGTTTGAGAGTGCAGTTTGAGAGTGCAGAGTGGCAGTGAGTGCAGACTGAGTGCAGAGTGACAGTGAGTGCAGACTGAGTGCAGAGTGACAGTGAGTGCAGACTGAGTGCAGAGTGACAGTGAGTGCAGAGTGACAGTGAGTGCAGAGTGACAGTGAGTGCAGAGTGAGTGCAGAGTGAGTGCAGAGTGAGTGCAGAGTGAGTGCAGAGTGAGTGCAGAGTGACAGTGAGTGCAGAGTGACAGTGAGTGCAGAGTGACAGCGAGTGCAGAGTGACAGCGAGTGCAGAGTGACAGCGAGTGCAGAGTGACAGTGAGTGCAGAGTGACAGTGAGTGCAGAGTGACAGTGAGTGCAGAGTGACAGCAGAGTGACAGTGAGTGCAGAGTGACAGTGAGTGCAGAGTGACAGTGAGTGCAGAGTGACTGTAGAGTGAGTGCAGAGTGAGTGCAGAGTGACAGTGAGTGACAGTGAGTGCAGAGTGACAGTGAGTGCAGAGTGACAGTGAGTGCAGAGTGACAGTGAGTGCAGAGTGAGTGCAGAGTGACAGTGAGTGCAGAGTGACAGTGAGTGCAGAGTGACAGTGAGTGCAGAGTGACATCAGAGTGACAGTGAGTGCAGAGTGACAGTGAGTGCAGAGTGACAGCAGAGTGACAGTGAGTGCAGAGTGACAGTGAGTGCAGAGTGACAGTGAGTGCAGAGTGACAGTGAGTGCAGAGTGACTGTAGAGTGCAGAGTGACTGTAGAGTGCAGAGTGACTGTAGCGTGCAGAGTGACTGTAGAGTGCAGAGTGACTGTAGAGGGCAGAGTGACTGTAGAGTGAGTGCAGAGTGAGTGCAGAGTGACAGTGAGTGCAGAGTGAGTGCAGAGTGACAGTGAGTGCAGAGTGACAGTGAGTGCAGAGTGACAGTGAGTGCAGAGTGACAGTGAGTGCAGAGTGAGTGCAGAGTGACAGTGAGTGCAGAGTGACAGTGAGTGCAGAGTGACAGTGAGTGCAGAGTGACAATGAGTGCAGAGTGACAGTGATTGCAGAGTGACAATGAGTGCAGAGTGACAGTGATTGCAGAGTGACAGCAGAGTGACAGTGAGTGCAGAGTGACAGTGAGGGCAGAGTGACTGTAGAGTGAGTGCAGAGTGACAGTGAGTGCAGAGTGAGTGCAGAGTGACAGTGAGTGCAGAGTGACAGTGAGTGCAGAGTGACAGTGAGTGCAGAGTGACAGTGAGTGCAGAGTGACAGTGATTGCAGAGTGACAGTGAGTGCAGAGTGACAATGAGTGCAGAGTGACAGTGATTGCAGAGTGACAGCAGAGTGACAGTGAGTGCAGAGTGACAGTGAGTGCAGAGTGACAGTGAGTGCAGAGTGACAGTGATTGCAGAGTGACAGTGAGTGCAGAGTGGCAGTGAGTGCAGAGTGGCAGTGCGTGCAGAGTGGCAGTGCGTGCAGAGTGGCAGTGCGTGCAGAGTGGCAGTGCGTGCAGAGTGGCAGTGCGTGCAGAGTGACTGCAGAGACAGTGTGTCAGGGTGCACATTGTGTGAGTGTGCAGAATGAGTGTGCAGGGTAAACAGTGTGTGACTATGCAGGGTGACATTGGGAGTGTGCGGGTGAGCAGTGTGTGAATGTGTAGGGGCAGTGTGTGAGTGTGCAGAAAACACCACACACATACACCACACACACATAACGCACACACAAACCACACACCTCAGTCTCTCAACACCACACACTTGTCACCACTCAACACAACACACTCACCACCACACTCACTCCCCAGGCTCACCCCCACAGACTCACCACCACACACTCACCAGCACACAGAAAACAACACACACAACAACACACCCCCAGCCGTCAATGAATGCTTTCACCATGCACAAACACCAACAACCATCATCCATCTGTGCACGCTTTTACCAAGCACACACCCACCAGCCGTCAGTGCACCCTTCCACCAGGCACACACACCTCCAGCCGGCAGTGCACTTTTCCACCAAGCAATCGCAGTATGGTACACTTTACTTTTAAACATATTCATATAAAGCACAGCATGCCACCATTGGTAAAATTACAATTCAACCAACATACTTCCACTACACACCACATGCACACACTCCATAACACATGGCAAAAAGACATTGGCATTTACAATGCCATTAGCTCAAACTCAAATAAATCCGAGCCCGATTGCATTTCTAATGCTTGTTTAAAGAGCGATTGAGACCTTTAATGTCTAAGGAAACAATTTTGATAGCATTTGTCATTTGTCAATAAGGATTAAGGGTATTTATATATGTGGTGGGAGTGTGTATGTATATTTTGTGAAGAGGCCTATTGATCTATGTGACTTCTGAAGTTTATCTTTGATCCACTGTGGATACTTGAGCAGTTTAGAAATCATCCAGGTAATGTGATTTTCCACTACCTTGAGGCATTGCAGCAAAACACAAGTGGTAGGCAGCACCTGCCATACAGATATAGTGTTTGCCTTGAGAAGGACATGCGATGAGGGGTGGTGGGAAGGATAGCTTAAGTAATGTAATATTGTGTCGGATTAAGTGGATATTATTTGAAGAAAATAGAAAGCCACAGAGAGTTCACCTTTACATCTCTTATATCCCCCTCCATTCTTCCCCATGGGAGACCCTAATCAATCAATCAATCAAGCAAATTTATATAGCGCGCTACTCACCCGGGAGGGTCTCAAGGCGCTGGGGGGGAGGGGTCCGTTACTGCTTGAAAACCCAGGTCTTGAGTTGCTTCCTGAAGGAGAGATGGTCCTGGGTCAGCCGTAGGTGGATGGGGAGGGAGTTCCATGTCTTGGCCGCCAGTTAGGAGAAGGATCTTCCTCCGGCGGTGGCTCTGCGAATGCATCGTACGGTGGCGAGGGCGAGGCTGGTCGATCGCAGCTGGCGGGTGGGCGTGTAGAAGGTAAGGCGGTTGTTGAGGTACTTGGGGGCCAGGTCGTGGAGAGCCTTGTGTGCGTGGGTGAGGAGTCTGAACGTGATCCTCTTGCTGACGGGGAGCCAGTGCAGGTCTCTCAGGTGGACGGAGATGTGGTTGTGGCGGGGGATGTCCAGGAGTCGTGCGGAGGCTTTCTGCATGCACTGTAGTCTTTTCTGTAGTTTGGCAGTGGTTCCCGCGTAGAGGGTGTTCCCGTAGTCCAGTCGGCTGGTGACAGAAGTGTGGCTCAGGGGTTAGAGGCGGCAGACCTGGAAGCTGAGATCGGTCCTGGACCAGGGTTCAATTCCCCGCCTCGGCGGGTCTTGGGCTAAAAAATTCCACAGACTCGATAATTCTCGCTCCGGTGCCTACTCGACTCACGGGTTCACACTCTGCGACTCTGGGCAATAGCTTGCTTAATCTCCACTACGGCCCCTCGCGGTGGGATGCCTGGCTTTCACCTTGTGGATACCCTGCCGGGGTTATCTCACAGGGGAATACCAGGACGGGTTCCCTAAGCAAGCGCCGTGAGACCCCTTTGCGGGGGTGATACGTGCGCTATATAAGAAACCACGTTTACGTTTACGTTTTTACGAGTGCCTGGGTGACCGTCTTCCTGGTTTCGGTGGGGATCCATCGGAAGATCTTACGGAGCATGCGCAGGGTGTTGAAGCAGGATGACGAGACAGCATTGACTTGTCTGGTCATCGAGAGGGAGGAGTCCAGGATGAAGCCCAGGTTTCGTGCATGGTCCGTTGGCTTGGGGGTGGTGCCCATGGCGGGGGGCCACCAGGAGTCGTCCCAGGTGGAGGGGGGTGATCCCAGGATGAGGACTTCCGTCTTGTCTGAGTTCAGTTTCAGGCGGCTGGTCTTCATCCACTCTGCGACGTCTTTCATGACTTCCTGGAGGTTGGCTCTGGCGGTGGCGGGATCGTTGGTGAGGGAGAGCATCAACTGGGTGTCGTCGGCGTAGGAGATGATGTTCAGGTTGTGTTGGCGTGCGATGGCTGCGAGGGGGCTCATGTAGATGTTGAAGAGGGTGGGGCTGAGTGAGGATCCTTGTGGAACGCCGCTGATGATTTCGGTGGCCGCGGAACTGAACGGGGGGAGGCGGACTCTCTGGGTTCTTCCGGAGAGGAACGAGATGGTCCATTCCAGTGCCTTCTCCTGGATTCCGAAGTTGCTGAGGCGCTGTATTAGGGTGCGGTGACAGACAGTGTCGAACGCTGCAGAGAGGTCCAGGAGCATGAGGGCAGCTGTTTCCCCGTTGTCGAGCAGGGATCTGATGTCCTCGGTGGCTGCGATGAGGGCGATCTCGGTGCTGTGGTTGGCTCGGAAACCGGACTGTGAGGGGTCGAGGGAGCCGTTCGTCTCGAGGAAGGAGGCGAGCTGTTTGTTGACGGTCTTCTCGATGACTTTGGCAGGAAAAGGGAGGAGCGAGATGGGGCGGAAGTTCTTGAGGTCGGTGGGGTCCGCTGTCGGTTTCTTCAGGAGGGCGCTGAGCTCGGCATGCTTCCAGCTCTCCGGGAAGGTGGCGGTGTTGAAGGAGAGGTTGATGATGTCCAGGAGTTGGGGTGCGATGATGGAGTCGGCCCTGTTGAAGACGTGGTGGGGGCAGGGGTCGGTTGGGGATCCGGAGTGGATGGTGTTCATCGTGCGGGTGGTGTCTTCGGTGCTGACCGGGATCCAGGCGCAGAGGGTGGTGGTGGGGGGCGATGGTTCGGTGGTTGGGTGTGTGGTCTGTGCGCCGAAGCTGTTGTGTATGTCGGCGATCTTGCGGTGGAAGAAGGAGGCGAGTGAGTCGCAGAGGTCTTGCGAGGGAGTGATGTCGTTGTTTCTGGCGCTGGGGTTGGAGAGCTCTTTGACGATGCTGAAGAGTTCCCTAAGGTTCTACATTACATACACTAGACTTATGGTTGGAACCTAAAAATCAATGGAGACAGGGAAGGTCCCTCTGCTAAAGCAACATAATGAAAAACTGAATGTAATCGCCAAATATAAAATGACAATACCATAGACACAGTATGATATAATCATTATGTTAACTAGGCAAAAACGTGGCATGTAGATGGTGTTAGGAGTGAATTATTCTTAGAGCAACATTAGTATAATTTGCCTTTGGCAAAAGCACAGGTCATGGTATTTCAGTCGAAGATCTTTGGTAAACAATGCAGTTTAGCAGAAGCACAAGACATCTGAAATAATCCTAAGGAAAGTCAGTAATAAGAAGATGCTCAAACGTAGCTGCGGGTATTAGTTGCACAGAGATACATAACTAATCAACTTGCTATGCGATGCAAACCTCGTAAAGGTTAATGCTGGGTGCTGCCATGGTGACATGTTGGTGAAAGCCACAAAGGGAATGTGGATGTGTTGTTAAATAGGTATGCATGTTAAGTTTGTTACACTGAATTATTTGCTAACTTGTAGGAGAATATGGAGATGTGTGTGTTTTGTAAGTGGCTGGATGAGTGCCTATGCTATGATTGTGGATTGATGGAAGAGGAGGTCAGAGTGGATAGTGATGCTGGTCTGATCAGGGTAGGGCTGACTGAGCTGGCCAGTTACCTGTGCGGGCCGTGGTTCCAGTTATGGATAGATAATATAAACATACTTGGACCGTCACTGTAGTGAGTCTTTTACTACAGAGCGTAGACAGTGAATAAAGGAAATACTATAGTGTTGATGTCTTTAACACATGCATCACAATAAATAAGGATTACTTGCTCTGTCATAACGCTTCATTATAAATATATCACACCTAGGGAGTCAGACGTTTCCGAGTAAACCGATGAGGCATCTAGGCTTTACCTATGGCTTGACACAATATACAATCCAGGCATACTAAAGCTCTCTTAAACGGTATACACCCGTTACAACGGATCTTTTACTCCGCACTACCATTACAACGCGACCATTACTCCGCATACCATTACAACGCATTGCGCTGGGGGGCGCTCTAGGATAGGGAATAAGTATAATTTACTATCCAACACCTTACCTAGGGTCCACGGGGACTGGAGTTAGAATAGTAAATTATACTTACCACTATCCAGCGCCCCAAGGCGCTATGCGTTGTAACGGTATGCGGAGTAAAAGTCGCGTTGTAATGGTCTGCGGAGTAATAGTATGCGTTATAACGTCATACATCCCTCTTAAACTGGCAACAATCAGGCATACATTTTTAAAATTACAAATATGCACTAACAGTTACAAAACAACATACAACCCCTCTCAAATGAGCCTAACAAGAATCATCACAGGCAACTCCCAGGCACTGTGCTTCTTCATGTTTTGGGAGTTATACTTGTATGGTCTGGTCACTTTTCCCCTTTTTGTGTTGTGTCTGAACTCCAAGGGTCTGTCAAATTACGTGTAACCGAAAAGCCCTTCTACGGCCTGTAACATAATGCACTAACAATGCACTGTCAGAGGCCTACGGCTTTTCACAATAGATAAGCCAGGCCTGCTACCTTTGTAATTAGTTCATAACAAACAAGCCAGACCTATGTATCCAGGCATAGAAAGTACCAGCAAACCAGTATAGCCTAAATCTTTTATCATTAGCTTGTCATCATAACCAGTTCAGACCTACTTTACTGAGCCTAAGCTTTGCACAAGGCAAACATCATGCTTGTAGTCATAAAGCAAAATACTATTTCTCTCCTAACAGGGCTTAATAACGATTCTCACAGTGCAAAACGTCTATATTTATGGATTGTTAGTGGGGTAACCAACAAGAAAAACTCTTGAGTACTAAGTTACTGTATGATACTCCATGTAACAAAAAAAACAATCTGTAGGCTTCAATTGAGAATAACAATCCGGCCTTAAATGCCAATTGATAACATAGGACAGGGGCAAGGATGTAGACTTACGGCTACAACGGTCGACCTCAAAGCTGGGGAACGGGTTCAAGTCTTGGCAACGATCCTCAACATCCTGTGATTCTGGCAAATCACTTAATCTCCCTGTGCCTAACAAAAATGAATGTGTCCATCTATAACGAAAGTGGTGCTCATTTAAAGCGCTCTGATACCCGAGTCTGGGGAACATCCTTTACAACGCGGATGTTACACCGCAGTTCCCTTACGACGCAACTTTTACAACGCAAGTTGTAACAACGAATTGCGCTGGGGGGCGCTCCAGGATAGTAAATAGTTTAATTTACTATCCAACACCTTCCCTACTATCCACGGGGACTGGAGTTGGAATAGTAAATTAAACTATTCACTATCCAGCCCCCAACAACGCAAGTCGTGGTAACGACTTGCGTTGTAAAACATGCGTCGTAAAGTACTGCGATGTAAAACATCGCATTGTAACGACATACATCCCTCGGGTCTAGATCACAATATATAAAACAAAAAAAAAATGCTTTTCAGAATCAATATGTCAAGCCTTCTGCTTTTATTATAACTTTTCATAGGCAACCATCCGGCTTATAGTGATAAAAGTACAGACATGCAATATTACGGTTGGCAAGCAAAATACTATCTCTCCCAAAACAGCCTAACAAGGATTATTGTAGGATATACCTTCCATCCCTATAGGTTGTTCGGGAGAACACCGAAACCTTTACCTACTACAGTGTAGGAGAGTAGGGTCTGCTATCATATGGTCACCCCCATTTTTGCTTTTTGCTTCACTGGTTTTCGACTTAATGTGGCTGTGGGCCTGCTAATCAGACCCACAGCCTGCTGTTCTCTCGCTAAATTCACATACATGTACTATAGGTACATCACCAATTTGGTACTGGACACCTTGTCAGCCCCTGTACCATGCACTATAGGTGCTCAGGGCATAGGTGCATCCAAGACCTACCAGGGGCTGCAGCATATCTTGTGCCACCCCTGGCTGGTACTTAAATCGACACAACTGGCTGATCACTCAGCTGGGGCAAGGTGGTGTAATCACCCCTTGCTTAGATATAGTATACCTATATCTAAACCTATATCTGGACACATATATACCTATCAGTCACTCCTATGGCAGGCCTTAACAATCCTGGAGGTAGAGTGCTTGGTTTTATGTGAGATAGTGCTCTGGCATGAGCTGAGCCTGTCTGCAGCTTTCGGAACCATTTCCGTATAGCTGTTCCAGTGATACTGCCATACCATATACTCTTAAGTGCATTATCATCCTCGCGGTTATTGCTAACTTTGGATTGGCTTTATCAAAATATGTCGTGTTTGGAGTCATACACTTTGGAATACTACCCCCTCACCAGTTCTGGCGACGGGGGTAGCATTCCACCCTTCTAGAGGGAGAAGACATGTTACTTTACTTTAAACTCGGTTAATCCTAACCAGAGCCTCAGCATCACAAAATGGATGCTGCTGCCCCGACACAAGTCTGACCTCCTCCTGCTGCTGACCGAAACTTGGCAGGGGCGGACCGGACAAAGGGTTTCCTGTCACAGTGCTACACCACCCCAGACAGGAGATAGTGGATTGGAGCAGGGAGGGCTGAAAGAAACTAGACACTGCCTGGGGCACACAAGGTGTCCCATGCAAAATCCAGTCAAACCGGTTCTGGGGCACTCCAGTCCCAGTCCTGGCGCGAAACTGGACAAAGGGAAAGGGGTGTATCCACCCCCTTCCTGGGTCCCACCCATAGGAGGGACCTAGCAGGTAATCCAGCCCCCAGATTTGGAATAAAGGTGGGAGCAGTGCCAACGCACATCAGATTATCCTGACTGAAACTTATGAAACGAAACTCTGGACCCTTTGACATCCTACTCGACGTAGAAGACTGAAGAATCTCCCTTGTGGTCAAGGAGTGACCACCCTGAGCAAACAGGCACCATCCAGCAATTCACTGTTTGCTTTGTTGCAGTTCCCGCCGGAACTCGAGCAACAGAGATCGACAAGACCCAGCGTTCCTGCTTTCCAGCAGCCCTATCCTTAGTCCCAGCAAAGCTGAGACCCGTGGAAGCGACCTGAAGCGTGGGGCCGGCCATCTTGGAAAAACTACGAAGTGCTGACCGTGCAACTTCCAAGGCTCCCTCGAAGCTGTGCATTGGAGTTTGAGAAGCTCCAGCCCCGAGCAGCTTTTGCACTGAAGCTCACCCCTCCACACTGAGTGCTGCGTGGGGCCCTTTTGCACTTTCCTGCTTGACGCGTTAGTCCGGTCGCTTGCCAGTTGGCTAGCGGCCCCAGTACCGATGAAACCTTGAATTTGCTCTGCTAGTCTGGTTGCTCTAGACTGGCCCTCGCTCCCCTGCAAAGGAGCACCCGATCTGACCTTGCTGGTCCGGTCAAGAAGTGATCTTCGAATCCTGCGTGGGTTGCCCTTGCCAAGGCTTGTTAACTCCGATCCGGAAGTCGACACCGCCGACAGCGAGAACCTTTGTGGGACAGCTTGTGATCCACTCCTGGACATCATCGGTGCCCCAGAGTCCACATGGCAGCGGAGACAAGCTTCACGACAACCACCTGATTGCGCCCGACATCGCCTGGTTCCTTCCTGGTTCCTTCCTGGTCACTGGCTAATGACGCAGACTCTGTCCCCTCTGCTTTCAGGTTCCCTACATCTTCGATCCACCCTTGGATCACACCGGACACTTCTCTTCTGGCCGCCTGCAGCATCTTCATCTCCAGGCTCCATAGATCTACACGACGAGATCTGACACGCTTTTGCACCTGTGCACCCACTTCCTGTGGGTGAGGTAACTCTTGAACGCCGGTGCTCCTGTAGTGGTTTACACCTCTAGTGTCTAAGTCTAAAGTTTTGTCCTTCTAGTCCAGTCGGAAGACTCCTAAAACTGTAACTCGATAACTTTTACGCACCATTGACTTTGCATTGGTGCATGCGTGGGCTTTTAGCGCTGCACCCGAATCCCGCGGGCTACTCCCGTCCTAAACTGCTGTTAGTCCAGTGTAGTCCCAGCGATTCCCAAGGCCCTAGGCCTTACCACTGATGGATTAGTGATACTTATACCACTTTTTTGATATATGGTTTGAGTGGCCACCGGCCTCATCCATAAACGTGCAACTTTCATGTGATATTATGCTTTTGTTTAAACGCTTGTGCTTCTTTACTCATAAAGAGTATAGGGGATTATTCTGAGAATAAATACATATATTTTTATAATATATAACTTGTGTGGTGTCCTTTCATTTGATATTACAGGATTGCATATGGTAAAACAGCTGGCTTCACATGCCCTCTTGAGTTAAGCCTTTAGGCTGCTTATTCCATGCTACCCCTAGGATAGCATGTCTTTTGAAGGTTGACTTACAACCATCACCATAAGGGATTGTTTGGATTGATACAAGGTGCCCACAGAATTGTGGACATCATACATCAGGCCAACTTCTCACATTGGTGTGCAGCGGTGCGGATTTGAGCTTGCTGTTATTTTACCATTGCAATCTTTTTTATCAAACTGAAAGATCACATTAAGTACCATAGGTACATATAAACAAAGCTTACATATTTAAGTTCTACTGAACTTAGTAGTTGTAGATCAAAGGGCTTAGCACAGCCTGCCTACAACTCACTAGCAAGGTACAGTAGGAAAACACTTAGTGTAGGTAAGTGCATCACTTAAACCTCACTAGAGTCATGTCTGGCACAGGTGAGCAACCACTTGCTCTGCCTGTGGAAGGTGACCTTACCAAGGCACCCTCCAGCTATGACAAACTCAGCCATAGGGACTTGAGTGCCTTGTGCACTGCAAGGAGGCTGAAAAAGGGTCACAACCCTACCATTCCTATCCTGATAGCCATCCTGCAGAAGGATGATCTTGAGAAAGCTAGTGTAGTTCCCTCAGGGTCAGGAGAAGGAGTGAATCCCCCAGATACTGAGAACAACACCCCAGAGGTAGACGATGAGGTGTAGACCCTGAATCAGAAGAGGAAGAGGAAGAGTCAGATCAGGATCAAAGGGATAACCAGGTACCAGTAGGGAGGCTTAGCCAAGTCAAATTGGACCTACATGGAAATGGAGATGGCCAACACCTCCCCAGAGTACAGAACAGAATCCTTCCAGGCAATAGAAGGGAGAGATCTCCTTCCAGGGAATCTCAACTTTCTAGTGCCTCAAGGGAATCTCAAAGGGGAATGACTTCCCCCCAGAGAAAAAAGCATAAGGCCAGGATGAGAGCTGTCAAACTCCAGATAGAGAGGGAGGAGGTAGCCCTGGCCCAAGCTAAACTTGCTTTAGCAAGAGAAAGAACACTGTGTGGGGAGACACCCTCTGGTGGCAGCATTATTCCTAGAGAGAAAGACAGGTCCTATGACAATAGAAACCTGACAAAGATTGTGCCCCCCTACAAGGAAGGGGATGACATCCACAAATGGATGACTGCTCTGGAGAGAGCCTGCATGGTACAGCAGGTTCCTGAAGAACAGTGGGCAGAAATCTTATGGTACTCCTTTTCTGAGAAAGGGAGAGACAAGCTCCTCACAGTTAGACCTGAGGATGCTAAAAACTACTCTGTCTTGAAGAGTGCTCTTATTGATGGGTTTGGCTTAACCACTAAGCAATACAGGTTGTTGTTCAGAGATACCCAAAAAGCTCAGACTCAGGACTGGACTGATTTTGTTGATTGTGCCACTAAGGCTCTGGAGGGTTGGTTGCAGGGAAGTAAAGTCTCAGACTATACAGGATTGTACAATCTTATAATCAGAGAGCAGATCCTTAATACCTGTCCTAACCAGCTATTGCATCAACACCTTGTAGACTCTGATCTGACCTCTCCCCAAGAATTGGGAAAGAAGGCAGACAAATGGGTCAGGACAAGGGTTAAGCAGAAACCCCAGAACCAAGGAGGTGATCAGAAGAAAGCAGACCAGAAGAGTGGAGATTAGAAAGAAAAAGACCAGAAGTCTTCTTCAGGCCCCCAAAATAGTAATAATAAGGAGGGTGGTTCCCAAAATGGAAACAAGAAGAAGAAGAAGAATGATGGCCCAAAGAAACCTTGGTGCAATACTTGTAAGTCCACTTCCCACTGGGGTAGTGAATGCACCAAGAAAATCCAGTCCCTACCACTGCAGCCCCTAAGGCACCTGCACCCCCTAGTACAGTCAGCAGTGGTGGTACACACCCCAAGGCTATAGTGGGGTTAACCCTGGGTACTGAGAGAGTCTGGCTTAGTCAGAATCCCTGCTCAGGCAGTTCTGCTATATGATGTGGACATATCTGTGTCCACTCCTATGAGTCCCAATACTTTGGGCAAATATAGACAGACGCCTTTAATCAATGAGAAACTGGCTCAGGCCTACAGGGACACATGTGTCAGTGTCACTATGGTGACACCAAAATTTGTGGACCCTGGACAAATCATACTAGGTGAGAACTACCTAGTGACCAATGCTAGCAATGCCACTACTACACATAGTGTGGCTGTTGTTAAATTCTCCTGGGGAGGGGTAACTGGCCTCAAGAAAGTTGTTGTGAGTGCAGACCTCCCAGTAGACTGTCTTTTGGGCAATGATCTAGAGGAATCATTATGGTCAGAAGTGGAGTACAGGACTCATGCAGAAATGCTAGGAATTTCAGCCCATGTCCGTGCTGTAACCAGGTCCCAGGCCAAGAAGTGCCTACCTGAACCTGTTGTGGATCTTGAAACAATAGACCATCCACAACCCAAGAGAAGGAGCAAGAGGGGTAAGGCAGTGCCTTCCCACTTGCCCCAGGTTGAGGATCAGACCTCACAGGAGGGTGATTCTGTGATCCAAGAGGAGACTGTCCTGGAAGAGCTTGAACCTGATCAGGTTGAGTTTGTGACAGGGGGACCCTAAAAGGGAAAGACCTGGGGCAGGCTCAGTTGACTTGCCCTTCACTTGAAACCCTCAGACAGCAAGCTGCTGCTGAGGCTGCTGGGAATGATCAAGGTAGCCATAGAGTGTATTGGGATGAAGGGCTCCTTTATTCAGAGGCTAGAGACCCCAAGCCTGGTGCAACCAGGAGGTTGGTTATACCTCTGCAATTTAGGGGCTTCCTTCTCACCTTGGCCCATGATATTCCCCTTGCAGGACACTTAGGCCAGAACAAGACTTGGGACAGGCTTGTCCCTCACTTTCACTGGTCTCAAATGTCAGAAGATACCAAGGAGTTTTGTCGCTCCTGTGTCACCTGCCAAGCCAGTGGCAAATCAGGTGGCACCACAAAGGCCCCCCTTATACCTCTACCTGTGGTGGGGGTGCCCTTTGAGAGAATTGGGATAGACATTGTTGGACCAATGGATCCCCAAACAGCATCTGGGCACAGATTTATGCTGGTGGTAGTGGATCATGCCACCAGGTACCCAGAGGCAATTCCCCTGAGGACCACAACAGCTCCTGTTGTGGCAAGGGCCCTACTTGGAGTTTTCTCCAGAGTGGGCTTTCCAAAGGAGGTTCTTTCAGACAGAGGTACCAACTTTATGTCTGGATACTTAAAGGCAATGTGTAAAGAGTGTGGAGTAAACTATAAGTTTACCACACCCTACCATCCACAATGCAATGGGCTTGTTGAAAGGTTCAACAAGACCCTAAAGGGAATGATAAAAGGGTTACCTGAAAAGCGTAGGCGAAGATTGGACAGCCTTTTACCCTGCTTGCTCTTTTCTTACAGAGAGGTCCCGCAGAAGGGGGTTGGCTACAGCCCTTTTGAACTTTTGTTTGGCCACCCTGTGAGGGGTCCATTGTGTCTTGTGAAGGAAGGATGGGAGTTACCTCTCAAAAAGCCTAAGCTTGATATTGTGGACTATGTACTTGGTCTCCGCTTCAGGATGGCTGAGTACATGGAGAGAGCATCCAAAAACCTGGAGGCCAGCCAAGAATTACAGAAAGCTTGGCATGACCAAAAGGCTGTTCTGACTGAGTACCAGCCAGGGCAGAAGGTGTGGGTGTTGGAGCCAGTAGCCCCAGCAGCTCTCCAAGACAAATGGTCTGGACCCTACACCATACTTGAGAAAAAGGGAGAGGTCACCTACTTGGTGGACCTTGGCACCCCTAGGAGCCCCACAAGGTGCTCCATGTAAACAGATTAAAAGCATTTGTGGACAGGGAAGACATGGGTTTACTCATGGCTACAGATGGGGAACAGGAGAAAGAGAGTGGCCCTCTCCCAGACCTGCTTTCCCAAAACCCTGATGATGGCTCAGTGGAAGGTGTAGCCTTGGCAGGCAGCCTCACTGACCAGCAGCAATGGGACTGCAGACAAGTGTTGCAGGCTCATAGACATATGTTTTCTCTTACACCCAGTCAAACTAACTGGTGCACCCATGAGGTGGACACTGGTGACAGTCTGCCTGTGAAGAAGAAAATCTACAGGCAACCTGACCATGTCAGGGATTGTAAAAAGGCTGAGGTGCAGAAAATGTTTGAACTTGGAGTGATTGAGCCATCAGAGAGCCCCAGGGCCAGCCCAGTAGTCCTTGTGCCAAAACCTCATACCAAAGATGGAAAGAGAGAAATTAGATTTTGTGTGGACTATAGAGGTCTCAATGCTGTCACTAGGACAGATGCTCATCCCATTCCAAGGGCAGATGAGCTCATAGATAAGTTGGCTTCTGCCAAATTTCTGAGCACATTTGATTTGACAGCTGGCTATTGGCAAATCAGGTTAGCTGAAGAGTCTAAAGCCAAAACAGCATTCTCTACCCCCAGTGGACATTATCAGTTTGTGGTGATGCCCTTTAGTTTGAAGAATGCACCTGCCACCTTCCAAAGGTTGGTGAATCAAGTCCTTGCTGGGTTGGATGACTTTTGTGCAGCATATCTAGATGATATTGCTGTCTTCAGCTCCACCTGGGAGGATCACCTGATCCACCTGAAGAAGGTTCTGGAGGCCCTGCAAAAGGCAGGCCTGACTATCAAGGCTACTAAGTGCCAGATAGGGCAGAGTAAGGTTGTGTACCTGGGCCACCTAGTAGGTGGGGTCAGGTTCAACCATTGGAGAGCAAAATCCAGGCCATACAGGACTGGGCTCCTCCAACTACCCAGACACAAGTCAGAGCCTTCTTGGGCCTGACTGGGTATTACAGGAAATTTGTAATGAATTATGGATCCAGTGTGACTCCATTAAATGATCTGACATCCAAGAAGATGCCCAAAAAGGTTCAGTGGACAGTTAGCTGTCAAAAGGCATTTGATGACCTGAAGAAGGCCATGTGCTCTCATGGGCATCCGCAGGGGGGGGGCAAGAGGGGGCGCTTGCCCCCCCCTGGATCCAGGCTCGGTTCTAAAGGATGGGCCCACATACCTGGGCCGACTTTCCTGCTGGGGCGACACCTGAAAGGCTGCTACAGTACAGCCCAAGTGTGAGTCCCGGTGTTGGATCTAGCCCTGATCTCTTGACTGGGTGAGAGTACTCTGCTTAATTCAGAGACTCTGTCCATCACCACCCCTTGTTGTAAATAATTTTGTCCACCCTAAGCGTGGAAGGGTATACTCAGATGTGAGTCCCTTGCTCATTGCACCATCAGGATTCAAGCAAGCCGGGCCGAAGACGCCTGAAATGGCAGAAACCGGTCCCCGGAAGCTTGTTTCCTTCCCAGTGTAAGAATTGGCTTTTGTAGTCTGGTCTGCCCTGTTCCCATGATGCACTGGGCCAGGGACAGACTAATTTGCATACAGCCAGGTTCTGAAACTGGGATGGTGCAATGAGCTAAAAAACGGTGTTGGATCTAGCCCTGATCTCTTGACTGGGTGAGAGTACTCTGCTTAATTCAGAGACTCTGTCCATCACCACCCCTTGTTGTAAATAATACAAGTGTGAGTCCCAGCAGGTCACAGAGTCCGCCGTTCCATTGTCAAAGGCAGTATGACAATGGGCCGGCAGAGGAGGCACAGCATGGAGCATCTCCCCCCATCCCAGGCCTCAGGAGATGACGTTGAGTTCTGGAGGAGCTGCTGATGCTTTCAAGTAGCACAATTAGCAGGGGCCGTGAGCTTTAGTCCCTCACAGCAGGCCACAACGATCAGATAAAAAGATAAAGGGCGTGGGTGGGGGCGTCGTTTGGGGAGCCGGGTTAGTGTCAACATTCTTAGTTTAAAAACTGTGAAGTGACAGACCGGATTGAAATTGAAAGTTTCATTTTCATGAATTTGTGCAATGTGGAGAGTGCTGTATACAGCTAAGAGTGAAAATACTCCGGAGAAAAACACTAAGGACTGAAATACCTACATTTAAAGAACAATATGACTTAAAATGGAAAAAAATGAAAATTCGATTTTGACAATGTTGTAGTGGAAAAATGTAACTAACCCTCCATGTTGAGGCTAAGGGAGACGTAAGAGCAGAGGAGAGATAAAAGAGAGAGACAGAGCCAAAAGGAAAAATAAGAGATGGATTGGGGAGTAGAGACAAACGGAGAGGGGGAGAGAAAAGAGTGAGAAATGATTGACGAGAGAAGATAGTGAAAGAGGCGAGGGGGGGGATATTATTATAGATAAGCACAATGAGGCAGGGAGACAGAGGGCGACAGACAGAAGGAGACAGGCAGAGGGAAGGGGGCAACAGAGGGAAGGGGGCAACATAGGGAGGGAGACAGACAGACAGGGAGACAGATAGAGGGAGATACAGGGTGGGAGACAGACAGAGACAGACAGAGGTAGAGAGACCGAGAGAGAGGAAAAGAGAGGGAGACCGAGAGAGAGACCGAGACCGAGAGGGAGACCGAGAGAGAGGGAGACAGAGAGGGAGGGAGACAGAGGGAGGGAGACTGAGGGTCGGGGACTGGGGGAGGGAGACTGAGGGAGGGAGACAGAGGGAGACAGAGAGAGAGGGAGACAGATAGAGGGAGATACAGGGTGGGAGACAGACAGAGACAGACTGAGGTAGAGAGACCGAGAGAGAGGGAAAGAGAGGGAGACAGAGAGGGAGACCGAGAGAGAGGGAGATCGAGAGGGAGGGAGACAGAGGGAGGGAGACTGAGGGACGGAGACTGAGGGACGGAAACTGAGGGAGGGAGACTGAGGGAGGGAGACTGCGGGACGGAGAGTGAGGAAGGGAGACTGAGGGAGGGAGACTGAGGGAGGGAGACAGAGAAAGACAGAGGGAGACAGAGAGAGAGGGAGACAGAGAGAGAGGGAGACAGATAGGGCAGGGGACAGATAGGGCTGGGGACAGAGGGAGAAAGACAGAGGGTAACAGACAGAGGGAGGGGGGCGATAGAGGGAGGGAGACAGACCGGGAGAGAGACAGACAGAGGGAGGGAGACAGACAGAGGGAGGAAGACAGAGAGAGAGGGAAACAGAGAGAGGAAGACAGAGCGAGGGAGACAGAGAGAGGGAGACAGAGGGAGGGAGACAGAGGGAGGGAGACAGAGGGAGGGAGACAGAGGGAGCGAGATAGGGAGGGAGGGACACACAAGGGAGAGAGACGGAGGGAGGCAGAGGGAGGGAGGCAGAGGGAGGGAGACGGAGAGACGGAGACTGAGGGAGGGAGACTGAGGGAGGGAGACTGAGGGAGGGAGACAGGGAGGGAGGGTCACAAAAGGGAGGGAAACAGAGGGAGGGAAACAGAGGGAGGGAGGCAGAGGGAGGGAGGCAGAGGGAGACAGAGGGAGGGAGACAGAAGGAGAGAGACAGAGGGAGGGAGACAGAGGGAGGGAGACTGAGGGAGACAGAGAGAGGGATACAGATAGTGCAGGGGACAGATAGGGCGGGGGACAGAGGGAGAGAAAGAGAGAGAGAGAGAGGGAGACAGATGCAGGGAGACAGGGCAACAGAAAGAGGGAGGGGCGACAGAGGGAGGGACACAGACAGGGAGACAGATAAAGGGAGCCAGACAGAGACAAACAGAGGAAGGGAGACAAACAGAGGGAGGGAGACAGACAGAGGGAGTGAGACAGAGAGAGAGGGAAACAGAGAGAGAGGAAGACAGAGAGAGGGAGACAGAGGGAGGCAGAGGGAGACATAGAGAGAGGGAGACATAGAGAGAGGGAGACATAGAGAGAGGGAGACAGAGAGGGAGGGAGACAGAGAGAGAGGGAGACAGAGAGGGAGGGAGACAGAGGGAGGGAGACAGAGGGAGGGAGATAGAGGGAGGCTGGGGGAGGGAGGCAGGGGGAGGGAGGCAGAGGAAGGGAGGCAGAGGGAGGGCCACAGACAGAGGAAGGGAGACAGAGGGCGACAGACAGAGGGCGACAGACAGGGGTGACAGACAGAGGGCGACAGACAGAGGGAGGGAGGCAGAGGGAGGGAGACAGAGGGAGGGAGACAAAGAGTGGGGGACAAAGGGAGGGGGACAAAGGGAGTGAGACAGAGAGAGAGAGACAAGGAGACAGAGGGAGGGAGACAGACAGAGGGAGACAGAGGGAGGGAGACAGAGGGAGGGAGACAGAGGGAGGGAGACAGAGAGAGGGAGACAGATGGAGGGAGACAGAGGGAGGGAGACAAAGGGAGTGAGACAGAGAGACAGAGACAGGGAGACAGAGGGAGGGAGACAGACAGAGGGAGAACGAAAGACAGAGGGCGGCAGACAGACAGAGGGCGACAGACAGACAGAGGGCGACAGACAGACAGAGGGTGACAGACAGAGGGCGGGAGACAAAGGGAGTGAGACAAAGGGAGTGAGACTGTGAGACAGAGAGAGGGAGGGAGACATAGGGAGGGAGACAGACAGACAGAGGGCGACAGACAGAGGGAGGGCGACAGACAGAGGGAGGGTGACAGACAGAGGGAGGTCGACAGACAGAGGGAGGGCGACAGACAGAGGGAGGGCGACAGACAGATAGAGGGAGGTCGACAGACAGAGGGAGGGAGACAGACAGAGGGAGGGAGACAGACAGACAGAAGGAGGGAGAGAGAGGGAGGGAGAGAAAGGGAGGGATAGAGAGGGATGGAAAGGGAGGGGTAGAGAGGGAGGGTTAGAGAGGGAGGGAGGGAGGGAGGGAGATGGAGGGAGAGAGATGGAGGGAGGGAGAGGGAGAGAGTGAGGGAGACAGAGAGAGGGATGGAGAGAGAGGGATGGAGAGAGGGATGGAGAGAGAGGGAGGGAGAGAGAGGGATGGAGAGAGGGATGGAGAGAGAGGGATGGAGAGAGGGATGGAGAGAGAGGGAGGGAGAGAGAGGGAGAGAGACAGAGGGAGAGAGCGGGAGGGAGGGAGAGGGAGGGAGAGAGACAGAGGGAGGGAGAGGGAGAGAGAGGGAGAGAGAGGGAGGGAGATAGAGAGAGGGATGGAGAGAGAGGGAAAAGGAGAGAGACAGAGGGAGAGAGACAGAGGGAGAGAGAGGGAGAGAGAGGGAGAGAGAGGGAGAGAGAGAGGGCGGGAGAGGGAGGGTGAGAGAGATAGACAGAGTGAGTGAGACAGAGGGAGACAGAGCGAGGGAGAGGGAGGGAGAGAGAAAGATAGAGAGAGGGAGGGAGACAGAGAGGATGGGAAGGAGACAGAGAGAGAGGGAGGGAGACAGACAGAGAGAGAGAGAGAGAAAGAAAGATGTGTGTATGCCGGGTCTGGTGGCTCAGCAGATGAAGGCGTCCGCTGCAGGGACCTGTGTTCAACCTCATGGTCATAGTTTTTTTGTTGCTCTAGCACCACCCCCCTCCCTCACTGACCCCGCCCCCACCAGTGCGGCCCTCGGCCACAAACCACACTGTAAATTTGGCCCCTGAGAGAAAGTTTGTGAGTACCCATGCTCTAGAACCGCATCAACCTGATTTAGAATGTTTTCGGTTTTTTATCGGTCATTTTTAGTTTTCCCTCTGTTTTATTACTTGCCTGGTTGTCTGATGTGGCGTCTCACAAGATTTTTCTCTTCCCCCTATGGATTTCTTTGTTTATTTAAACTCTTTTTAAATGTATTTAATACTTGTGCTCAATCATGTCGGAGGATGGTGATGAAGTTAAATGTTGCCCCCCCCTGGAAACATTTCTGCGGATGTCCATGTGTGCTCTGCACCTATCCTGAAGAGTCCTGACTACTCCAAAGAGTTCATTGTCCAAACAGATGCTTCTGAGTTGGGGGTGGGAGCTGTGCTTTCACAACTTAATGTAGAGGGTCAAGACCAGCCTATTGCTTTTATTAGCAGACGGCTGACCCCTGGAGAGAAACGTTGGTCAGCCATCGAGAGGGAGGCCTTTGCTGCGGTCTGGGCCCTGAAGAATTTGAGACCATACTTGTTTTGCACTCACTTCCTAATTCAGACAGACCATAAGCCCCTCTTGTGGCTTAATCAGATGAAGGGTGAAAATCCCAAACTGCTCAGATGGTCCATTTCCCTACAGGGGATGGACTTTACAGTGGAGCACAGACCAGGGACTGACCATGACAATGCAGATGGTCTCTCCAGGTATTTCCACTTAGAACATGAAGACTTATCTGGTCAAGGTTAAGTTTAATGTCCCTGCGTTGGGGGTGTGGGGGGGTTATGTAGGAGAGTAGGGTCTGCTATCCTAAGGTCACCCCAATTTTTGCTTTTTGCTTCTCTGGTTTTCGACTTAATGTTATGTTATGTTATGTTAATTTGGATTTGTAGCGCGCTCAATCACCTACAGGTCTCAAAGCGCTCAATGTGGCTGTGGGCCTGCTAATCAGACCCACAGCCTGCTGTTCTCTCTCTAAATTCACATACATGTACTATAGGTACATCACCAATTTGGCTCTGGACACCTTGTCAGCACCTGTACCATGCACTATAGGTGCTCAGGGCATAGGTGCATCCAAGGCCTACCAGGGGCTGCAGCATATCTTGTTCCACCCCTGGCTGGTACTTAAATTGACACAACTGGCTGATCACTTAGCTGGGGCAAGGTGGTGTAATCACCCCTTGCTTAGATATAGTATACCTATATCTAAACCTATATCTGGACACATATATACCTATCAGTCACTCCTATGGCAGGCCTTAACAATCCTGGAGGCAGAGTGCTTGGTTTTATGTGAGATGGTGCTCTGGCATGAGCTCAGCCTGTCTGCAGCTTTCGGAACCATTTCCGTATAGCTGTTCCAGTGATACTGCCATACCATATACTCTTAAGTGCATTATAATCCTCGCGGTTATTGCTAACTTTGGTTTGGCTTTATCAAAACATGTCGTGTTTAGTGTCATACACTTTGGAATACTACCCCCTCGCCAGTTCTGGCGACGGGGGTAGCATTCCACCCTTCTAGAGTGAGAAGACATGTTACTTTACTTTAAACGCGGTTAATCCTAACCAGAGCCTCAGCATCACAAAATGGATGCTGCTGCCCCGACACAAGTCTGACCTCCTGCTGCTGACCGAAACTTGGCAGGGGAGGCCTGGACGAAGGGTTTCCTGTCACAGGGAGGTGCTACACCACCCCAGACAGGAGATAGTGGATTGGAGCAGGGAGGGCTGAAAGAAACTAGACACTGCCTGGGGCACACAAGGTGTCCCATGCAAAATCCAGTCAAACCGGTTCTGGGGCACTCCAGCCCCAGTCCTGGCGCGAAACTGGACAAAGGGAAAGGGGTGTAACCACCCCCTTCCTGGGTCCCACCCATAGGAGGGACCTAGCAGATAATCCAGCCCCCAGATTTGGAATAAAGGTGGGAGCAGTGCCAACGCACATCAGATTATCCTGACTGAAACTTATGAAACGAAACTCTGTACCCTTGGACATCCTACTCGACGTAGAAGACTGAAGAATCTCCCTTGTGGTCAAGGAGTGACCACCCTGTGCAAACAGGCACCATCCAGCGATTCACCGTTTGCTTTGTTGCAGTTCCCGCCAGAACTCGAGCAACAGAGATCAACAAGACCCAGCGTTCCTGCCTTCCAAGGGCCCGATCCACAGTCCCAGCAAAGCTGAGACCCGTGGAGGTGACCTGAAGCATGGGGCCGGCCATCTTGGAAAAACTACAAAGTGCTGACCGTGCAGCTTCCGAGGCTCTCTGGAAGCTGTGCATTGGAGTTTGAGAAGCTCCGGCCCCGAGCAGCTTTTGCACTGAAGCTCACCCCTCCACACTCACGAGTGCTGCGTGGGACCCTTTTGCACTTTCCTGCTCGACGTGTTGGTCCGGTCGCTTGCCCGTTGGCTAGCGGCCCCAGTACCGACAAAACCTTGAATTTGCTTTGCTAGTCTGGTTGCTCTAGACTGGCCCTCGCTCCCCTGAAAAGGAGCACCCGATCTGACCTTGCTGGTCCGGACAAGAAGCGATCTTTGAATCCTGCATGGGTTGCCCTTGCCAAGGCTTGTTAACTCCAATTCGGAAGCCGACACCGCCGACAGCGAGAGCCTTTGTGGGACAGCTCGCGATTCACTCCTGGACATCCTGGGTGCCCCAGAGTCCACGTGGCAGCGGAGACAAGCTTCATGACAACCACCCGATTGCGCCTGACATCGCCTGGTTCCTTCCTGGTCACTGGCTAGTGACCCAGACTCTGTCCCCGCTGCTTTCAGGTTCTCTACATCTTCGATCCACCCTTGGATCACACCGGACACTTCTCTTCTGGCCGCCTGCAGCATCTTCATCTCCAGGCTCCATAGATCTACACGAGGAGACCCGACTCGCTTTTGCACCTGTGCACCCGCTTCCTGTGGGTGAGGTAACTCTTGAACGCCGGTGCTCCTGTAGTGGTTTACACCTCTAGTGTCTAAGTCTAAAGTTTTGTCCTTCTAGTCCAGTCGGAAGACTCCTAAATCTGTAACTCGATAACTTTTACGCACCATTGACTTTGCATTGGTGCATGCGTGTGCTTTTAGCGCTGCACCCGAATCCCGCGGGCTACTACCGTCCTAAACTACTGTTAGTCCAGTGTAGTCCCAGCGATTCCGAAGGCCCTAGGCCTTACCACTGATCGATTAGTGATACTTATACCACTTTTTTGATATATGGTTTGAGTGGCCACCGGCCTCATCGATAAACGTGCAACTTTCATATGTTATATTGTGCTTTTGTTTAAACGCTTGTGCTTCTTTACTCATAAAGAGTATAGGGGATTATTCTGAGAATAAATACATATATTTTTATAATATATAACTTGTGTGGTGTCCTTTCATTTGATATTACAGGATTGCATATGGTAAAACAGCTGGCTTCACATGCCCTCTTGAGTTAAGCCTTTAGGCTGCTTAGTCCATGCTACCCCTAGGATAGCTTGTCTTTTGAAGGTTGACTTACAACCATCACCATAAGGGATTGTTTGGACTGATACAAGGTGCCCACAGAATTGTGGATATCATACATCAGGCCAACTTCTCACATACAGTAATTCGGGGAGTTCCTTATAACATTATAACTGCCTACAAGCTTTAGCACAGTGTAATAAAAATCCATCCTTAGAAGCCTATTGTTTTTAACTTGTGTTTTTTAATAAAAATAATAAGTAGCTCAGGCCTAATGGCTTTGTCATAACATTTCATAAGAAACAGATAAAACTTATTAAATCTGGCATGACTTTTCCCAATTGACCATTGGTACTGGCTACAATTTACCCAACATTGGCCTATTTAAGTGCACAAACTAGTAACCATTATGCATACAGTGATAACATTCCAAATATGTAGACAAATATAGCTAAAATAATATACAGCCTCTCTCAAAAGGAACTAACAAGTATCATCACAGGAAAACGCAGAGGATTTGTCAGAGTGGATAGCAAACTAAACTCTTGCCTACTACAGTAATCTGTGAGATTAAATTCCTAACTAACATTTAAAAATGTACTGACTTTAAGATATGCTTTTTACAATTAATAAGCTAGACCAGCTGCCTTTGTCATAATAATGTATAATATGCAGACCAGACCTGTGGTCTTGTACATAACGTTTCCAAACAGACAGATATAGGCTATCACCACAGGAATCTCAAAAACAAATCTTCTATATCCATAGTTTGTCAAACAGGTGCCCAACAGCAAACTTGATATCTGCTATGGTGATCTGTTATATTCCAGGTAACAAAATATCTATATGTAGGCTTAAATATTGTGTAATAACAATCAGTCCTTAAATGTCTACTGACTACAACATATTATTTTTACATTAACTATGTCAGGCACAGTGCCTATAGCATGGCAATTCATAATAAACATATCAGGCCTATTGCCATGACCATTAGCTTGCCCTCATAACCAACTCCGTCCTAATGTGTTGAGAATATACTTAGAAACAAGCCAAAAAGTCAATGCAAGTAGTCTTTAAAGTGGAAGCAGATAAATTAGACCCAATCAAATCCTGTACTCAAGACAACCGACATATGGGGGAGCATCTCTCTCAGTAGACTCTTGTTGAAAACTCTTTTTCAGAGGGACAGTTGCACTGTCAAGCTACAACTAAACATTCATGTAGATGAATGTAGCACTGGGCTCTCAAACATAAAACTGAACTCTGAAGTCTAAAGATAATGACAGTCACCCCCCATCTGTGATGCTACCAGAAAAAAATGAACCACTTGAATTATCTAGTTATCTAAAACACGTTAATAGTATACAATTTCATGTGTGTTTCCCTGAAAGTTCAACCTCAGGCAGCTGGATAAATAAACAAAATGATCAGAGGTGCATGAAGGTCAAGCACTTTTTTATGAAAGCACACAAGTTCTGCTCAACCAAAACGTACTCCTAGTGTGAGCAGAGCCGAAGCCCCTATCCTGTTAGTGCTTCTAAGAGCCATCAATTCTGATATCAGGCCAGACCTAAAAAGGCAGTCTTGTAAGGCCTGCTGTAAAATGGCGGGGCCTTCTGACATACTGAAGCCAATAGTCATGTAGTGGACGGGGTCTTGGTAAAGACTTTCCTGTGACAGAGCCATAGGAATTCTGTTTGTTCCCCAAGTCTAAATGAGACAGGGAGACTGCACGTTTCGTTAGCCCGAGCCGACCAAACTCTACTAACTTTCAAATAGGTATACTTTCAACTTTTGGAATGGCTTGTTGTTGAACTGGCTTGTTGACATTTCATGTATTTAACTTTTTTATTCTGAATCCCAAAGATAAAATCAAATATTGGATTGATATAATTTTTAATAATATTTTCCTTTAATGATATTGTAAATATTAGTAAAAAGTATACATCATGGATTGCCGGTTATAAGCATATTGCTCATATTTCCGTTGCGTATCAAAGCCTGAAACTAAAGCTTTCATATCTTTCTATCACATTACATGTTACAGTAAGATTTATGTGATGAACTATGTTAATTTGTAATAAATTTGATCTATTAAAAAGTACCTTTTCTTCTTCCATTGCACATATCTTTGCCTGTAACTTGATTGCACACAGAAAATAAAGTTGAGAGAAATACAAAATGTTGTTAGTTGGTTAATTAGACATCGAAAATTACATATTTTTCAATAACATTATTCATTTTAATGAGTTCATATTTTCCATGTTTTCCTTGTATTTATTTCCATATGTATTACTTATACGATTTATATGGATTTGAGTGGATGGAAAACTTGCTTGCAATCCTAGATCTGCAGTGTAGAAATGTTCATTGAAATCAAACTCAAGAATGAGCCACACATGTGGGGACAGTACATAAAACTAAATTTAAATGGGAACAAATTGGCATTTTAATTTTCAGCAAGAAACTCATTAGAAGATCTAAGGAAAACTATTCCTTAATATATACGCTTTACTTCACAAAAATATGCTTAATTAAACATTAAAATAATGCTTACACCGTTATAGCATTACCCTAACTTTCCCACCTAAATGAAAAGACAACATGTGTAGGAAATTAAGTAAATGTGGCCAAGCAAACAACAACTGTGGAAAACTGAAATCTGGCACAGCTCCTTTATAGAGACAGCAGTTTACACACCCCCAGTATGTCTTGTACTGACATTTGCTCCAGAGTCCCTATTATTTTTGACTGATCTGATACTTTATTTTACCATCCTATGGCCAAATTCTGGTTGGGATGCTAGTGGCAACAGAATGTTTCCAACAACACAGATATAGAATTACAAGAAAGTAACTAATCCTCATATGTTGTAGGAGCTTTATTATTATATGACATTTTTACAACTTTATTTAGATTGAGAAAACAAATACAATTTAGAAATACGATGTTACAAGAAAATCACACAACAACTTCTGTACAACTATTGGCCATGCTATGTTTATGGTTACTTTGAGATCTATGTAATTTATCAGCAGTTAGTATGATCAAAAGTCCACAGGTCCATAATATAACCCAACATTATAGGTCAGTTTCCAAAGTGCTGTAATAAAGTCATATCAAGCCAACATGTTGTCAGTACACGAAAGCATACCACATAGTAAATATAAATCATTAACACGAAACGGTGGGGGGCATGGCCAGGACGCACATTTAAGGAGCTCCAACTCCCGATCGCCTTATCCCGCATCCTTCTGTCACTACGGGCAATATACATGGCCCGATGAAGCAGGGAATTTAGCCCTACAACGATTGAGGTGTTCGGCATCCCTCTGAAGGAGGAGACTTCCGACTGGTGACTATTGGGGAATATGGGGCGCAGCACAAACCACTGACACCAGAATAGTGTGAAAAAGGCCGTTTTTATTGAAACAGGTGCACATCACAATTAACAACCCTTGGCCTGATGCCTTACAAAACTACAACCTCACTATACAAGATGTTACCTATGTTAAACTACCCTTCCCTTAAGGCTTCCCATACAACATAATGAACCTGCAATTCGGTACCCCCTACTATGACCTTTTACCCTTTTACCCTTTCACCTTTGAACTTTAACCTTTATGACTATTAACCTGTAACTAACCTAACTTCCTAATGCACCTTAAAGATCCTACCTCGTATACATGTCTACCAGTTCCCTTTCAGCCTGGATTGCCTCTGTCAACAACAAATCAAATTGGCTTAAACATGCCACTTTGACTGCCAACCGCCACTCAGAAAAAGGGGTAACTACAACTTTTTCTGCCACCCCACCCCCCAAAAAAACCTAAGACATCTTCAGAGCATTTGCAAGGGGAACCTGAAATTGACACAAATACGACTCCATGCGGCAAAAAAGAAGCCAACACCCTAAAGATTCCACTGTGCCACATTTTAAAGCCAGATCCACTGACTCTTCAAAAAAACGTCCTGTCTCCATTGACCATTCCCTGCTATCCTATTGCCTCCATCTTCACAGCCCCATGGTACTCCCTCCTGGGAATAAACTCAGTCCATCTAGCCAGCCGATTGACCATTGGCGTAACTCGCCTGCAAGTCCTCGTACATTGCTCTGAGCAAAATACCCTCTTTTCCCCACAATATAATTGGCACGTTGGTATAATAGTAAATTCCTGGCATCTACCCCCTCACCCCCCACTAATAACCTATTCCAAGAGGGTTGCAGTTGCTTGCTACCCAGGCCCCCTTTAACTACACGATCAGAGGTGGAAGCAATAAAGGGTTGATCCCAAAGGGACCCAGAGTCTGCTCCTCTTTGTCTGCTGTCCATCCCATTGCACTAATGAATACTCAATTATCCAAAATGACACACCAGTGACCTCCAAACTTAGAGCTGAAACTGAAAAACGACAATAACATTTTAGAAAAAAAAATATCTTAGCAAACCGTGAAAAAGCTGTCCCTTGTGTCCCACAACTGTGACATAACAACAGACCCCTGTACTGTGCAACTCTTCTCACAGAAAAGTGGCTCACTTCACAGGGCAAAATTTTAAACTGGGTACCTATGCAACACAGTACTGCCAAGACCCCTCTATCTGCTGCTACGGACAGACTTCCCCACAAACTATCCCTTTACACCCAATTATTCATATGCTACAAATTGCCCCCAAAACATCCCAGTCATGAGGGTCAAGAACAAAACCTTTCCATGGTCTCTAGAGCATATTACGGATACATATCTAATAACCTCTGAAATTACCCCCCAGAACTCGACGTCAGAGTGAGGATCCCACTCTTAGATTCCCTAACTCAATCCCCCAAAATCCTGGACACCACTTGTCTGCCATTAGGGCATATATCCACTAAAGCCTAGACTGACCCTGTTCAATCAGCTGCAAACTAAACTGTACCACATCTTCAATCCTCCATCTGGCCTTTTGTCTCCTTTGCTCCCTACTAGGCAGGACCTCCCCTTTATCCTTTGTAACAGTGGGCATCCTATAGAACCTCACCCACTGTGAACAAGAGAAAGCATCAGCGATGTCCCTGTCCTTCCCCGGCACATGTCGTTCTCTTAACATGCCCTCAAATTTCAAAATCTTCACACCAAACCCGCAATAATTTCAGCTCCTGCACATACCTTAAAGACTGTTGATTCCAACTTCCACACCGCTGTGTTAATAATCTATATATACAAAAACGAATGTATGTCTGTCTGTCTGTCTGTTTGTCCTTTATGCATTACTACACCATTCATCCGATCGCCATGAAACTTTGGGAAGTTGTTGAGTACACTCCTGCGAAGGTTTGTGGCATAAAAATTTTTGAAATATCGGACCCCCAGGGCCCTCATAATCTTTTGAATACTGATGTACGCACAAGACGGAAAAACAAAAAATCGTGTATCCACAAGCACTTGAATAAATAAATAGAATTAAAACAGCATTCATCCGATCGCCAGGAAACTTTGGGAAGTTGTTGAGTACACTCCGACGAAGGTTTCGGGCATACAATTGTTTTTTAAATATCGGCCCCCCAGGGCCCTCATAATCTTTAGAATACTGATGTACGTACGAGACGGAAAAACAAAAAATTGTGTGTCCACAAGCACTCGAATAAATAATTAGAATTAAAACGACACTTTGAAATGTTTTCCATATTAAAATGAATACGTTTCAATAAAAATGACACAATGTAAATTGAATGTTATAATAACGAGTTTCCTTGAATTTCCTTTCTTCGGAGATCGCAGCAACGGGTAAGCTAGTGTGAAATAAAACTTTCTTGTGAAATTTAGCCGTCTCAGAAACTTTGTCCCTCTTTGACAGAACCTTGTGTGTAACCAGCATGGCGACTGCCCCCCGCTATTTCATCCATATGAAATAGACTTTCTTTTGAAATGTATAATGTCCCAGAAAATTTGCCCCTCTTTGCCAGAACCTTGTGTTTAGCCGACATGGTGTCCCATATCACTGCCTTGTTAGCTTCCCTTCCAACAGTAACTGGGCTTCCATGCTACATAATCCAACTCAATGCCCAGGTATGACAGCACCATACAGGGGCCAACTGTCTTTCCTTTTGGCAAAAGGGTGCATAGGTCAACCCGAGCTGCCAAAAATTGTCCAGCACCCTCTGGCAGTCCATGGAAATGGTCTTTTTAGGTTTATCTCATCGGTAACTAGGCCTCCTTATCCACAGAATCAATCACAATGCCCAGGAGTGGCAGCACCGTGCTGGGTCCAGCTGCCTTCTTTGTTGCCAAATGTACTCTCAGTTCACCCCTGAGATCCCAGAACTGTCTAGCCTCCTCTGGCAGTCTACGGAACCGGGTTGTCAGCTCTAATCCCCATCCATAAACAGGGCCTCCATGGTCACAAAATCAATGGCAATCCCCAGGAATGACAGTGCCATGCTAATCAAGCTTCTTCTATTCCAGCATCCTCTGGCAGTCCGAGTAATGGGCTTGTCAGCGCTAATCACCATCAGTAAACCGTGCCTACATGGCCACAGGATCAATGTTGATCCCCAAGGGTGCCAGTGCCGTTCTGGGTAAAATGTCTTCTATGTTGCCAGAGGTAACCCAAGGTCAACCTAGTGCTCCTCATAAATGCCCATCATCCTCTGGCAGCCCTTGGAACTATGCGTATCGTATTTGCTTTATCACCATTGGTAACCAGTCCGCAATGGTTACAGGATTATTCTCACTGCCCTGGATTGACAGCCCCGACCTGGGTCCAGCGGTCTGTTCTGATGCCCACAGTACACCAAATCAACTATGATCCCCATTCGTGTTTTCTATATCACTATGGTAACTAGGCCTAAATGGCAACAGAATCAATCTCACTGTCCTAGAATGACAGCCCCTTTGATGGGTCCAGCTATCTGCTCTGATGCCAAAGGTACACCCAAATCCCACATGAGTGCTCTAAACTCTCAAGCCTCCTCTGGCATTCCGCGGAAACTAGATGTCTGCTCTAATGCCACGAGTGCACCCAAATTCCCCCATGAGTGCCCTAAACTATCGAGCCTCCTTTAGCATTCCGCAGAAACTGGCTGCCCCACAACAAAAATTTCTCCAAGTTAGCGTGTCACCTCCAAATGCCCTGTCCTCTGTAAGAAAGACTCTTCCTCCAGTACGACGCTGTTAAGCGAGCTACCCCTTGCTCAATACCATTGGAGGTGAAACCAATGCTGACCTTTTCCTTTCTTGGGAATCCCACGCCGTTTCTCTTAACCAAATGGTCTGCTGCACTAACTGCTTTAATATCCTCAGCTCCATTTCCTTACGCTCGTACTTTGTACCCTAGCAGGAAACCATGTATAACTCTTTCCTCAGTTGTAGACATCATCTTTGTTATTAGACATCAACATTTCAAATTATTTAAAGGTCAGAGTTACTAGGCGTATGAACGTTTGCTCCAAAACCTCACCCTTCCGCCTTCCCCTCTAGCCCATACGCCTGCTTGTGCTGTTGTTTCCCTGCAGACACCTGCAGCTGTTGCCGCTACCCGGTTGTAAGACTAGGCTGGTGGCTTCTGCTGTAACAAATGGTAAGGGGGATGTGCTTCTGGGTCCTTAAAACCTGCATGCCTACCCACAAAATTCCCTGGTGCACCCTCCGGTATTAAAGCTCCCACATGCACCAACAGGGTCACCCTTAACCTCTTCCTGTTTCAGCACTCTCCTTACCTTGTAGCTTAACCCCATCTTGCTCTCTAGCACCGAGGCTCCTTCCTCAACTAAGCCCGACTTGTCCTTGTCATCTATTATGTCTGATACCTGCCAACCCCTACACAGCCGCATCGCAAACCCCAGCGTGCTATTCCCTAGCATCCATACCCATTGACACCACTGATGCCACCTTGATTATGTAGCTGCTCTTTTTACCTGGTGCTAGAACCAGTGCCCATTCTGGAGCCCACCATTTGCCCCCCCCTGTTCTACTCCTGTCTGACCCTCCACAGCTGTCCTGAAGCCACTGCCCTTCCTGTTGTCGACTGCCAGCTGTAGTACCCAGAAAAATGTCATTAACAAATTGGTGAAATTTCACCCCCACCCCACCCATTCTGCACCTCCTGCACATTAGATCTTCATCTAAACACTCCTTCGTAGTCCACGTTGTGACAACCTATGTGTCACCACAATTTGAAAGAATTTCTAGGGACATTTTGCAGCACAGATATCAATTACTTACTTGAAAATGTACCAAACCCACTGCCCCAAAGCTCTGCCCAACACACATAATTAGCATCATTTAAGTCTGCCTACTTATCATAGTGCAGTTTATATTGTCTACTCAATAAAGAGAGAATTGCAGGGAATTGAGACAGGAATTTCTAACCTAAGGCCAAAGTAGCTGAGCTGGAAAAATTCTCCCATTGAGTTGCATTGGAGACTTTTTCCAACTTGGCTACTTTGGCCTAAAGTCTGAAATTCACATCGCAATTCCCTGCAAGACAATTGGCAGGGCTGGAAATGCAATTGCCAGGACTGTCCCAGGATAGTGAATTACCCGGGTCAGTAGCCAACCTGTCGGGACTGTCCCGGCAAAAACAGGACAGTTGGCAACTATGCTAAGGTTGGTTTCCATTGTTTCTGGTCTCTCATCGCTATGTCTGTTCATGGAGTGATAGTCATTTTATCCAATTTGGTTACTAAGAGCCTTGAGTCTAGTATCTGATCATCTGAGGGAGAACAGCAAGTGGGTAATGTGTTGTATGTACAGAACTATATTTTATTTTTAATTTTTATTTAATTACGTTTTATATAGCACGAACCAGATCCCGAGGGATATCTGACTAAGTCTAGAGGATTGGAACCTCCCTCCTCTTAAATGGGTTTAAACTTATAAAGGCACCCTGCTGATGCAATTGTCCTATATGTATAAACTCTAATTTTAGTAGTGAGCTTTCAACTAGCGCCACAAAAGTATGTGGAATTATTGGAGTACTACCCAGATGCAGAAGGGTTGCATGTACAGTCTAGTTTTCTCCACTGGGGAATTTATACTAAGCCCAATTACTAGATCCCAGTGGTCTATAAATCTCCTTTTGATAGGTGTTTGGGTAGCCAATATCGTCTGCAGCATTCTACTTTCTATTATACCATGTTCCCACGACATACGATGTTCCTGGTACAGGGTGAGAACAAAAGATTACAAAGAGGGCCTGCGCTCCATAACGATATCGTTCTAATGCCAGGAGAGTAAATACCCCCTCCAAATGGCAACCCTACAACAATCTAATCATCTGCGAACTGGGGGGCATATTATCAAGGGGCTTTATCTCCGCTTTTTTGGCTTTAAAAGCCAAGAAAGCGGAGATAAAATGATCTCCCTATTGCCAAGCTGTCGCTAACACCAGTTAGCGACAGCTAATAGGAGATAGTGACCATCTTGGGCCCCGCTTTGCATGTCAGCGATATTTATCACTAATGACATGCAAAGTGGGCGTGCTAAGATGTTAGCGACTGAAAACAGTCGCTAACATCGCTATCTCCTATTACCAACTTTTGGAGATATTCGCGCTAAGCGTGACTATCTCCAAAAGCTAACACCTGCCCTGAGCAGTTCTTAGCCATGTAATCCAATGGGAGGTGGATAACATGGCTAAGAGCATTAGCTCGGTAATGCATGAATATCGCTGACTTTTCAGCGATATTCATGCATTGCGGCCGTTTTTTATCGCATTTGCGATAAACCTTGCTAATAGCAAGGTTTATCTGCGATAAAAATCGCCGATTTGCGGCGATAATTTTTGTCTCTAAATAAGTTAGAGACAAAAATTATCTCTATTGGTTGGTAATATGCCCCTAAGTGCAGCAAAAAAACTCCTTGTGAATGGGGTGATTCTAGTAATAAACATCCTTGACAAATATCTTTTTCATAGTAGACATCCTGTTCATTATCGATAGTGGAAGCTTTATCCATCTATCAATTTGCATAGTATTTCCATTACAAGCCCAAAGATATCAGCAGCAACCAGTTCTAGCAATCTGTGGATGTTCACACCGAGTTACTTAACAGAGCCAGTACACTATCTTAGTTGATATCGAGTGTTTACTGGGTTTTTAGCTTCAGTCTCTTCGGATATTTGCCCAAGTTGATACAAATTCCAGCATAATTCACAACTTTTATATCTCAAATTAGTGAGGGGGGTTGTTTAGCGACTAGCAGAATGTCAACTGTGTACATAGAAATGAACAAGCAATGAGTGAAGAATGTTATACCTCTGTGGGTGGGAATAGAGTTAATGACCCTTGCATTCTAATGGCTCAATTGTTTGGAAATAAGGAGCAAGAATAAATGGCATATCTTACCAGCTGCTGATGGGGAGAGCAAATAACCATTGATCCTTATTTTAGCAGTGAGTTTAGCATATAACAGGGTGATAAGGAGTAAGAAGGTGGCCCCCACTCTCTCTCAATTCTCTTAACCATTCTACGAAAAGGACTCTGAAAAGGCTCAAATGACCTCTCTATATCCAAAAATATTGAGGGTGCTGAAACATTTGGCTTTATTTGGTGCATCACAGGGAACAGACCCCAGACAATGTATGACGATATTAAAAGTATAAATCCGAATTGTACATGCATCACCATCTGCCTCAAAAATGGTTGCAATGTGTTGGCCAAATACTAAGGGGCAGATTTACAAGCCCCTTGGGCCTCTTTTACGCCACCATTGCGTCACTTTTGTGACGCAGCGGCGGCGCCAAAGATGCACCATGGTGCGGGGGATTTACAACGTGACGCATCTGGGAGATGCATCACGTTGTAAAGCCCTGCGCCAGAAGGAGGCGTTCCTGCGCAGGGGGGGGGGGGCGTTCCGGCGCAGGAACATCTCCTAAAAGTGGCTGAGTGAAATCTACAAGATTTCACTCAGTCACTTTAGGGCCCATGCTGCATCAAAACCCTGCGCCTGCTTAAAGCATGCATAAGGATTGATGCAGCATTTGAAGGATAGAGCACACTCGAGCCTTGCTGGGGCTGCATCGCGCTTGCGACGCAACTCCAGCAATGTGCCACTTTACGGCACAGATGCGTCACGCATCCGTGCCGTTTTTGCCTCATGGTGCGCCGCATCCATTGTGGCGGAGGCATGGCGCACAATAAGTGGCGCATCCCTGCTGATAAGCAGGGATGCGCCACTTATTGTAAATATGCCCCTAAAACTTTACTATCTAGGTTAATTAATAGCAGGCATAGGCTAGATTGTCATGGCAATTTATTCTTCTCAGGTTTCAAGAGCACTATGGCAGATGCCTTTCTGGTGGGGGGCAGGGCTCACCACACTTTCAAGTATTTCTCTAACAGCGCCAACTGTTATGGACTGTTATATGACTTACAAAATAACGTCAGCAATTAGGCTGTCTGAGCCAGGTGCCTTCCCAGTAGTCAGCCAATCTTTAGCTGAGTAAATCCCAGATAGCTGTATTGGATATTTAATGTCTAGCCATTAGTCTTTCAGTTGCACATCACCATAAGTATATAATTTCAGCTAGTGTTGAGTTCTCACTTGTGTTACAAAATTGATCCTCTAAACCTGAGTTTAATCTCTGACATATCTAATCGTCTACAGATAAATTTGAGTATCCCAGTTTGCCTACAGACACACATCCTCCAGATAAAGCCTTGAACTCATCCCAGATTGTGGTTCATCTAGTCACTAATCCAGAGTTAAGTCTCAAAATAGTGCTTTGGATCTTCCAATATCTCGTTTGAAAACTGAACATTGGAGAGCAGTTTAGGAAAATCACCAAAACGCTCTCAATTCCCTTTGAAGCAGTAGTCTAGTCACCATCATTGCAGAGTGGTGTAATAGTATGTATGACAAGTACTGTTCCTCCTAAACCTATTACAGTTGAGATGAAGACATTAACAAATTATCTGGTTTAGGGTATCATGGGAAATTAAATAAATCGAGTAGGTTCATACTTGCCCATATCACTGCTTTCAGACATCGTCGATTTTCAAAATGTTCACGATCTCAAATTTGGCTCCTGAGACCATGGAAAGCTGACCCTCTGTCTGTGGTGAGCTGTCCAGATAAGGATGTAATTTTAAGTTTCAAATTCCACTCCATAATCTGCCTTTATAAATGTAATACCCATTAAACAAATCCAGATTTTCTATGTAGGGCCTGTTTGTCATTATAATCTGGAGTGGATGCTGGTCCCCTGAAAGGGAGCACTTGCAGTTTCGGCTCAACGGCACTGAACTCAACCCTTACTCCTGGCAAAGTAGGCTGTGTTGTGCAATCTTGGTTATGCAGTTGCTAGGGTATATACTGTTTGGATATGAGATGGATATAGAATGCACCTGTGCAAGTTAGCTCTTGTTGGTTTAGGAGTTTTGGTTTGGGTTTTCTGTTTAGTTTAAATTATGTTTGCCTGTTAACACCACTCTGTCATATGCAAAAGACATGCTTTTTACAAACATAATTCTTAATGGATTCCTAATGTGCATTTAATGCTGGGGATTTGTTTATTTTTTGACCCGTATTGCGTTTTACTAAACTTACCGTTTATATCAGAGAATATATTGACCCAAGCAAATCTTTTAAACTTCATTAGTGTGTGTGGATTGATCGATCATTGTCATTTATAATTTTGAAGAAGCGATATTTGTAATGACAGAGTTGATCGCAATAGAGGCGTTTGCATATTAATTTGCAATTGAAATTCGAACCCAGATACCCAGGACTGAATATTAGCGAATAATGCTTGAAAATAACTATCTGGGGCCATATGTATCATTCCAAATTGCCATCGCAAATGCTGTAATTCGCAGAATTTCAGCGTTTGAGGTCGCAATTCGGCTCAGTGGTATGTATAAAAGAAAAACTGCCTTGCAAAAGAAGGAATCGCAAAATCTGCGATTCCTTATTTGGCGATTGCACTTAAGGAATCGCAAATTGCTATTCCTTAAATGCAATGTAAGAAGCACAGAAAAAGGGCAATTTGGCCTTAAGGAATCGAAGTTACCACCAACTTCAAGTTGGTGGTAATTTGCGATTTCTCTGAAAAATTCACTTTTTTTGCATTTTTTAAAGTGCAATGTGCTTAGGTGATAGAACATGGACAATGACCCTCTACTGCAGGGACCCTTGTCTGTTTTACGCCCTTCTAAGAACAGTTGGTGCCTCTGTCAACACACTCCTGAGCCACTGGACTGACCCACAGGGAACACTTCACCTCACCTGTGGATCCCCATCTGTGAAGTTTTTAATGTTAATTTCAGCAGTAGACAGACAGTACCAAGGTGGACAAACAAGTAATGTGGCCCATTCCACCTCCTGGGTCAGACGTCTATCCCCAACCCAAGGCAGACTCTGCCCATAAGACAACAGCCAATTGAGGCCACTAACAGTTGTTATGTCAAGAGCCAGACCCCAGGACATCCAGGGATCTCTGACCTCTGAGGTTTCTCAGAGTGAGGGGCAACCCCATTCTGAGAATTAGAGTGATAGTGATAGGCATCCTACTTCTACTCTCTCTCCCATAAGGTCTGGATTTGGTAGTCTAAGACTGGTTCTCCAGCCCAGGGTCTGTACCCTGAGGCTGGACAGAGGACCCCCTTACCCTTCCACCTGGGCCTCTGTACCCTCTGTTTGAAACTGGTACCCCCAGAAACCTGAGCTTTTAGGGCACCCTGGGTGGGAACCCCTCTAAAACCGGTGGTAGTTAATTCCTCAGCATGCAATCAATGGGCATCTGAGGACTGACTACGACCCTCCTTTGGGTCACCTCCCCACTACATTCCAGGGACACCAGCATCAATATTCCTTAAAAGAGTGACAGAGTTCCCATTTACCGTGACCTGGTGGAAGTGACAACCTCCTACCTTCAGGGATCACAAGCTCACTCTCTGAGGGTATCTCCCAACTACAGTACTGCCCGCCAAAACCTCCTCCAGGATTCTCAGAAGGTGCATGGGAACCCTTTCCTCCGATCTGATTCGGGGACTGGTTTGTGTCACCTTAAACCTCCCCCTCACTATACTGGGAGGTAACCTGAACCACCCTTTTTGGGATCACTTCTGAATACCTTCTTAGACAATCTGGTGATGACCCAGACGTCTACTTCCTGTGCAAGCTCCATAGGTGAAGTGAGCAAGCTTTCAATCACTGTAAAGCCAGTACTGAGCATATGCTGTCTCAGATTTAGGTCATACAGCCTCTTGTAATCACCTACTTTAAGGCCTTTTGCCCAACCACTCAATACCTTGGTGAAATAGTCTACAAATCCACCCAAGACAGGTTTGATAACTTCTGGCTGTCCCTGAACCTGATGCGATATTTTTCAGGGGTCAGCCCAACCTTCGCGAGTAAATTGGCCGTCATGGGAGCATTCCTCATGCCAATCAAGGATACATTTTAAAAAAAATGAATTTGATCGCTTTTAGTTTGGATAAATAAAACCAATATCCTCTCCCAAACCCTATATGGGTTCAGAAAGGGGCTCGGGACCATCAAACAGTGCCTCAACCTCCATCTAATCATGGCAAAATATAAATACCCCAAGGGTATCTCTACACACCTGGCGTTTATGGAGCTGTTGAGTGCTTTTGATTATGTATGCAGATCCAAGCTATGGTCTATTTTAGAGAGTATGGGTGTTGATGGGCGCTTGGTTTCATTCTGAAGACTCCTACACTATCTTACAGCAGTAGTAAGAATCGGTAATGCTGGTGAATGCCCAGATTCCTTTATAGTTGAGTGTGGGGTGCATCAGGGATGTGTTCTTGCCACGATTCTCTTTCTGTTAAACAGTTATACACAAACAGGCTGGACAGGTCACTGGCTTCCGTTGGGGTGGATGTTCCTTGTGTCGGGCAAAAGGCCTTGCCCGTGCTTTTATACACAGACGATGCGGTTCTCCTGCCCTTAAGAGCCTGATTTTTAGCTATGTTAGTTTTATGAGAGATCTGGATTTGGAGACTAACATTGCTAAAACATTGGTATGTGGTTTGATGACAGGTGCACCTTGTCAACTTGCATAAAAAATAACTCGCTACTCACGAGCAGTAAGCACTACCTCTTGGCTCGCTAATATTATTGGCAAAAATCTTATTGCACCAATTTTGGAGATATATAATCTGAAATGTCTGCCAATCTTAACTTATGGGATGGGTATGTGGGATGCACGGATGTGGGGGTTTTGCAGAAGGAGCAAAATTGATTCTGTCCTCGGTTACTGGGCGTTCCCCCTCAACCCTGCATTTTTCCCTGCACCAGGAGATAGGCATTTATTATGTGCAGGAAACTATTAATGCCGCTCCTTTGGCCCTCTGGTGTGCATTATGGGCAAGCGAGGAAGCTGATATCAACTGGGCAGTTATTAGAGATTGCCCACTTTGTGACCGTGGTTTGGCAATCTCTTGGCTAAAATACATGAAAGACTGCTTCCTGGCCCTTGGTTGAGCACATCTGCTTGAGCACCCTGAGACTATCTTGACAAAGGATAAATACTGGGTACAGGATAGTTTTGTCAAGCATAGACATTCCACTAGGGAGTTAACAGAAGTGGCCAATGCCTGGTTAGGGATTATTACATTATCCAGATGGCACTAAAGATTATCCCATATATTTTATATGTGACAAACGTGTATGAGAGAACCTTATTAGCCAGATTGAGGTTAGGTTCCATCCGCTGGCTTATATGCTTTCCACTAGGTCAATACTCCTCTTCTTGCATTAGCAATTGCCCATGTGGCGAGCAATCTAGTCAAACTTTATTACATTTTATATTTTCTGCGGATGTATGACATTACAACGCATGCTTTTAACAACCAATGCCTTTACAACGCGGTATTTACAACGCATGCCTTTACAACGCATAGCGCTTTGGGGTGCTGGATAGTGAATAGTTTAATTTACTATTCCAACTCCAGTCCCCTTGGATAGTAGGGAAGGTATTGGATAGTAAATTAAATCTATTCCCTATCCTAGAGCGCCCCCCAGCGCAATGCGTTGTAATGGTTTGCGTTGTAAAAGTTGCGTCGTAAAGGCACTGCGTGGTAAAAGTTGCGTTGTAAAGGATGTTTCTCATTTTCTGAAAATGTTATCAGCCGTATGCAAGGAGGTTTTTATTACCGTTGTTGCGTAGGTATACATTTTCGAAGTGTAACGCTGCTCAAATCTTTTTACAGCAACTCAATGATTGTGACACGTTTTTCAGTTACTAGTTTTCTGAAGTGCATTCTAGCACAAAGAAGTAGCATGAATTTTAAACAATAATCTATATACCCTCCTGTATAATGAACTGCTGGTTTTATTTTTAATATGATGCTGCAGTTGGCCATATGCACTCTAAATTCCCTAAGGCTGCTACGACAAACATGTTGCCAGCTTCATAATTGAGATCTCTGAGTTAAGTTTTATGTATTTTTTTATTCTTTTGTATGCATGTTGCTAAAAGTTTTTATTGAAGGAATTCCTAATGTTAATGTTTTTATTGTATAACCTCGCTTGTGTATCCTTTATGATCTACCTTTGGAAGATCGAATAAAGATAATGAAATTACTATTTTTTAGATGTTTGTGTTACCCGTTATCACTGAGTGGCACTGCACAAATACAAGTACTGAATCTCACCACTGAGCACCAATGTAGGAAAATGGGATATTGATTGAGGGGGTTGAATACCCTTCTCAAGCAACAACCACAATTCCTGTCAGTGCAAACCTTAAAAGTCAGTAAATTGACCTGTGCTCAACCCGCTGGTAGCTTGCCACAAAAGCAGGCAGGTTTAACTTAGAGGCAATGTGTTAAGTCTTTATGCAACACACAAACAGAAATAAGAAGAAAACAAAACACAAGAAAAATTCCATACCAATTTAGAAAAAAATGTACACTTTAATACATAATTTGCGAGCAAAAAAAAAGTCTAATCAGAAGAACTGGAGAAAAAAAATAAAAAGATTTAGAGAAGTATAGCCAAACGCACAAATCGCCACCCACGGTCCTTAGTCATGCTAGAACGGGGCAATGTCACCAGTTCATTCTGACCACGACGAAGAGATGGCTAGATACAGGAACCAGGTTATTCCTGCTGAAAAAGTTACCGTCTCAAAGTCCAGCGGGAAGAGTCCAGTTCATGGGGTGAGGAGACCTCAAGGAGAGCGTCACGGATGGTCATTGCTGTAGCAGGAAGATCCTCTCGGGCATCACAGACGGTCGTTGATGGAGCTTCACGTTGGCAGTCAACTAGGATTGTCGTCACTGTAGCACGAAGTGCAGATCACGATTTGCAGGTCATCACTAGCGATTGCCTTAACACGAAGGGTCGATTCCTTGGAGCTTCGTATTGGCAGCGGTCACAGGTGGCAAGATCTCTGCGGAAACAGAACTGTACGCAGCCGCGAAGAGCCCAAAACATCAGGATTTCTCCTTTTCTTCACATAAGGAGCTCCACTGCTGCCAGCCAAGGGTCCAGGACCTGGGGAGGCTCCTCTTGGGGATCAGGAAGTTTCTCCCGCAGAGGTCAGCAGGGCTCAGGCATGTCCAGTTGCCAGTACAGTGCAGTAAGTCAGCTGGGCAGTGGCAGGGAGGACTCTGGAGCTGGTTGTGTCCCTGTAGCTCAGAACAGGAGATCAGTCACTGAACCCTTAGAGTCGCTCTGGTAGTACTGGGCTTAAGCAGCAAGACAGTCCTCCGAGGGTACAAGGCAAGCTCAAGCAGCAGGGAAATCCTCTGGTAGTAGTAGGGCAGTTACCTGAAGTACAAAGCAGGCCTCAAGGAGCAGGGCAGCCCTCTGAAGTACAATGCAGTCCTTCTGGGGTTCCTCCACAAGTCCAGTGAAAAGAAGAGTTGGTTTGAGGGTCAAAACGTTCTACCTGGTGGCATCCTTTGAAGTAGGAGAAACTTCTAGACTTTCCCCCAACATCTGGTTCTGGACTTTCCTTCCTACCTGTCATGCACTTATGTGGTCCCAACCGCGGAGACGATACTAGAGCCAAAGATGGACCTCCTATCCCTCCCGAGGACAGCCCATGTCAAGGAGCCGAAACTTTAGATCACACACTGTCCCTCGAGTGGAAAGGAGGCTGGGATAAAATAAGAAAAGAGACTTGCGAAACTGGATCTGCTCAGGAGCTGTACGATACTGCATAGCAAGATTTGTAGCTCCAGAGACTTTCTGTATCTGCGAGGTTGATACACACAGAACCAGAACCTCTTGTTTTTGCGATGATGCACATATACTGGAAATAACAAGAGGAGTCAGTTACCATCAGTACCCAAACAAGCTTCTCTATACACATATACAATGGCCATACATTTACACAGGTTTCATCAGCAGCATGACATGAGAGCAAAATACCCCAAATCAGTGTGTGCTCGCCTATGGATAAACTCAGAACACAGGTTTAGGTACAAGGTTCATACATATATCAAAGACTCTGAAGTGCTATCTCGTTGCACTGCTGTTTATCAAAGAAACTTGGAGCTAAAGTCTTTAATCATTGTGCAGTCACAGTTCTAGCATCAAGGTTGCTGGAAGGGTCCAGAGTATATACACACAAGAGCTGGAGTAAATCACAGAAAGAGTATGGAGGTAAAGTATATAGTCTTTGAAGACACTGATACTCAGACTTGCTTACTACTAAAGGAGGAATAGTGCTCACTAATCCGATATCAAGTACTTCTTCCACTTCACTGAAGTTCAAATAAGATCTCGAGGCTTTGACTCAGGGAGTCGTCGGGGGTGGTCTGGAGTAGCTGTGCAGAAGGGAGAGAGGAGGAAGACATAAAGGGATCTGGAGCCAAGGGGACCACTGGTACACTTGGACTTGAAGGACACTGGAGCGCTTTTCGATTCTGGCTAAATTCTTCAGAATAGTGGGAAGGGTGAAGCTTGTTCTGCTGGGAGCAAGGCTAAGCCACGAATTGAACTGGGCGGGGTTTATATACCCTCTTGAAGGCTCAAAGGAAGTAACTATATTACCTGTGGCGCGTAGGGCACATGGCCATCTTGAAGGTTCGCGAACCTTGAAGAAAACACATCCCCTTTGACCTTACAGAATGGAAGGTGCAACTTGATGATCTGAACCAAATAACAGGAAACAAATGTATCATTTTCAGCTCGAATGTGCTTAATGGAAAATACCAAGGCACCAGTAAAAGCGGGAGCAAGGCTTGTTATTGGCTCACAGGATTTTGGGAAGAAGCTTGTTGGGATTCAATGGAAAACCACACCAAGGCTCTAGTAACAACGGGTGCAGATAATCTATTAGTTCACTGGTTCTGGTGGGATGCTTGCAGGAATTCAAGCACAATGGAAATACAGGTCTTTGGGAAAATCAGTCATGTTATCATAGCAAACCATAATGCGTCACAGAGATGATACAACATGAGCCCTGAACGTTAGACCACTACGCATGGGGCACAGAAGGGGTTGTGGCAGAGAGGGTGCAGGAAGGGGTTGTGATAATTTCCCCCGCAAAAAACGACTTACAGGGCATGGTTTGTCTCGATTCTCTGTGCCTTGAATTCCAAATGAGCTTCCAGAATTATAGATGAAGGAGGGGGAGCATGACGGGTTTGGGCAAAATAGGGCTTCAACAGTGGCACATGAAACACTGGATGAATGAGTAAATCTTCTGGCAACTTTCATTTCACAGCTACTGGGTTAATGATTTGTTCCATATAAAAGGGACCCACATATTTGGGTTGTAGCTTATGTGGCCCCTGTAATTGCCAGTGCTTAGTGGACAGCCAAACTTGATCCCCAACTTTATAGTCTGGCTGTTGTTGTCGATGTCTGTTAGCATATTTTTCCATACTCAATTTACCCTGATGCAAATGAGATAACACCTGTTCGGAATCAGCTAGAGGTTTTACAAAGTCTTGCATCCCAGGTAGATTTTCGGAGTGCATTACTACATTTTTGTGCAACATATGAGGATGCGTTCACATTAAACAAAACCCTAGTGGCTACATGCTGTGAGTTAGTGTAGGCAAATTCAGCAAAAGGTAACAAGGCTTCCCAACCCTTAGGAGTAGAGGTCAATATAAATTGCATTATCTGTTCCAAAACCTGGTTTACCCGCTCCGTCTGCCCATCAGTTTGTGGGTGATAGGCAGCTAAGAGTCGAGCATCAATGTCCAATGATGTGCAAAGACTGCGCCAAAATCGTGAAACGAATCGCAGGCCCCTATCAGAAATGATGACCGAAAGGAGTCAGCGCAACTGCATGATATGTTGAACAAACAGCATGGTGAGGGTCTTGGCAGTTGATATTTCTTTTAGGACAATAACATGGACCATCTTGAAAAAAGGGTGTACTACCACCCAAATGGTTGTACACTCATTGGAGTCAGGGAGATCAGTAATAAAGTCAATGCTTTTGATATGCCATGGATATGGGGGTACTGGAAAGGTTCGTAAATAGCCTGGTGGGTGGAATGAGATGCCTTGTTTTGAGAACATAGTCATGCACATCCATGGACAATGTTGGCCAACAAAACCATCTCTGACAGTTTGCTAAGGTCTTTTGGATTCCTGGATGACCAGCTAGTGGAGTGTCATGACACAAGGTTATAGCCTCCTGCCTTAATTCTTTCATGAGGACATTTACGGTGGTATCCATGGTAAGGAAGCTCACTGTACACATTCACTGGCTGCACTTGTGATTCTTAATTTTTGATCTCGAGAAAGCCTTTGACTCCCTTGAGTGGGTGTATCTGTTTGCTACATTGGCCAAATATGGCCTTCGGGCCACATTTACTGGTATGATTAAATTGCTTTACAAACACCTGAGTGAATACAGGCCCATACATCTCTGAGCCTATTTCAGTGGGCAGGGGAACCAGACAGGGTTGTCCATTAACTCCACTTCTCTTTGCCATAGCTATGGAGCCCTTAGCAGAGGTAATTCGCATTCAGGTAGGTGTTGAAATCCCCCTAGGTGACGGAAAGCACACAATCTCACTGTACGCGGATGACATCCTGATGTATGTGAGAGACATTCGTTCTGTCCCCTCCTCAATGGCACATATCCTAAGGAAATTTGCTGATATATCGGGGTTAAGGGTTAACACAGCAAATTTCTACCTATTTCCCTTCAGCGATTCGTGTCAGGACCCCCTATATGTCCTCAATGGGGACTGTGTACTATGGAACGCTGACACGTTCCACTACCTTGGCATCCACATTTACCGAAAGAAGCCGGACCTGTTCGATGGCAACATAGGTAGAGCATTGACTGCCATCCACTCTGAAATCTCTTTTTGGGGTACACTTCCATTGTCTGTCACTGCTCAGATTGCCCTCAATAAAATAGTAATCCTTCCACATGTCTTATATTACTTTTCAAAGCTGCCCCTCTACATCTCCCCTCGCTTTTTAAACACACACGAGAAGATACTCAGGGATTTTATCTAGAGCGACTCTCGCCACCGCCTGGCCATTAAAACACTTAACCTGCCTGCAGGCTGTGGTGGCCTTGCAGCACCTAATATGGAGTATTACTATATCACGCCACAGCAACAGTGGGTAGCCCGATGGCTGGCCTCCCGCCAACTTAGTGACACAGCAACTTCGCACCCACCCCTGTCGCTTGCCTTCCTACTCCACTTATTCCACGCTTGCATGAAACCCATTGTACGTGAACCTTTGCTTCACAGAGTGGCGTATAGATACTACCGCAGATGCTTTTACTTTACCCACAGCACAACGCCATACGCACCACTTCAAGGAACATCCAGGGGTCATGTTGTCACTGTCTGAGTACTGAGGTCATTGTAAATTTCACCTTGAGTAAGTTAAAGGCATCATTGGCCTTTCTGGGACCACTCAGAAGATACCTTATTTCATAAGAGTCTAGTAATGAGGCTTACAATGTCAGAAAAATGGGTTATAAATCGTCGACAAAAGTTTGAAAAACCCATGTAGATCTGTACCACCTGGTTCTGGCCAGTCTACGATTGCCTGGACCTATTTCCTATCCATAGTTACACCCTCTGGGTGACAAGATGTATTCTAGGAACTCATCAATCTGGGTATGGAATGTACATATATCCAAAGTGGCAAAATATGGGAAGATAGTTGTGTAGCCCTCTGTTTGTCAAAGACATCTTGAAAGCCCTGGTATTCTACAGGAAGCTGTTTCAAAGGGCCTGGTTTTAAGGCTGCACAAGTCAAGGGAGACGGAGGTAGCTGTGTGTTATTATAGCAATGAGTTCGACAGTAAGGGGAGCCCAACTTGGAGTGACCAGTCAATGACAGGGTTATGCAGTTGAAGCCAAGGGATCCCTAAAATGGCGCAGAAGGTAGGTGTGTCTATGAGATCAAAGGTCAAGGTCTCAGTAGGCCAATTCTCACATACTAAAGATAATGGAATTGTTCGATATACAATCATCTCAGAAGAGCGCTCGGAGTCATCTATGGCTCTAATACGCGCTGGCTCATCTTTCCTAACTCTGGGATAGGTAAAGAACTGGCCAAGGCTAGATCTTAAAAGTTTCCGGTAACCCTGGAATCAATGAGCATTCGGTGGAGCTTGCCTCTGTTGGGGTTAAATTACAAACGGGTAGACGCACACTTCCAGACAGAAATACCCGGCTTTCCTGCTTATATTCTGCTGGGCCTTCCCAATGCACTAACTTACCCACTGCGCTCTTGCAGGGGCCGTCAAATGGCCATAGCCCTTGGGTCTGCTCTGCAGAACATACTTACGCACTGGCATACCACCAATGTCCCTACCACCACAGGTTGGCTCCACCAGATGTGGCATGTGTTGGGTATGGAGAAGCTGTCACTCACCGCAGCAGGGAAGGGGGACCAATTTAAGGAACTCTAGCAACATTTTAGGGCCCTACTGCTGACTGAATTCACGGAGATAACTTGTCCTAGATATCTCAGATTGTTGCGCCTGACGGCACCCATAGTTACAGACCCTTAGGTACTCGAGGCATGAGACGCTCAGAAGTTGAACGAATGAGCCGTAGAGAGACTGTTGGGAGCTCTGGACTGGGTGGGTGGAGGTAGGAAGGAGGGGGGTTGGGCTAAGGGCGGGGGGGAAGTTTTTCTTGGATTTTTCTAATTCTGATATTTTCTTGGTTCAGTGCATTTCCGTCCCTGACAGGTTGGACATTGCTGTTATTACCAGTATTGCCTTGCACGTCATGCCTCCGCTGAGCATTACTACTCGTACCTGGTGTAACCACACTGCTTATTGTACTACATTGCACTGTCTTCCAATAATAAAAAGATTGAAACCTAAATTACAAACAGTGACTGGCATTGTTAAATGTTGTGGAACCTTATCTGAAGTGTTATCCAAGTAATGGGGGTAAGTTTCAGGACCACACCCGACTAATTGACCCCTATGTCAGCCGGGCTCTTTAGTTTTCATGCACCATGTCAGATGTCAAGGCGCTATCCTTCCAAATTCCCTTCGGCTTGGCAGAGCATTCTAATGCAATGGGCCTGCTTTACCACAATACAAACACAGGTTTAATTTCTTTCTAGGTTCTTTTTCTTCTGCAGGCAGAGGACAGCGCAAGCCCCAATCTGCATGGGTTCTGTAGTATCCTGATTCTTAGACTCTTTTTCTTTCCGCTAAGACCACACAACTAGCCGTTTGGGTTCCCCTTTGGGGGCGTTCTCCCTTTTGTTTGTTTAAACTATGGTCAACCCGGACAACTATGTCAATGAACAGGGACCAATCTGATGGTAATTCTACAATGTGCACCAGGGAATCCTTTAAGTCATCCCTTAACACCCTATAAAAGAGGAAGGTTATTGTTTTCTCTGGCCACTGGGTGTCCATAATTAGTTTACCAAAGAAAATAATATAGGTAAGAAGATCCTTATTGTCCGGACATAGGTTCAGCAACTCATTATCGATGGCCTGGACTAACGTGTGCTTAGCAAAGTGATGGTGCATCGACTCTTTAAACCTTCCAAAATCATGTAAAACCAGGTAATTATTGTCTCACTATAACTTAACTATGATCAACATTTTGGACCAAATAGCAGCCTTAAAACAAAAAAGAGCTAGGGCCACTCCTTCCAGATCCTGGTTTAACACAGACATAAACACAGAAAAAAGACAACTCAGAGCAACAGAAAGATTTTGGCAGAATAACCCGTCCCCAATCCTACTGGACCAACTCAAAGCAACAAGCAAGAAGTACAAAAACCACATAAAGCATGAAAAAACGTCCTTCTTTCGCAATGCCCTTGAAAATGCTAAAAACAGATCAAATGAGCTCTTCACCCTCATCAAGCAACACACTTACAAGCCCCCGTATCTACAACCTAGGCCTCCAATGACCTGTGGGAAAACTTTGCCAACTTCTTCAACAACAAAATCTCCAAGATTTAGCTCTCCCTGGACGTCAATCGTAACCTCGTCCGTAGGCCCCAGGAGCTGATGGTAACACACCCAATCACCCTCCTAACCAATGGAAATCATACAACCCCATCTCGGAATTAGAGATAGTCAAACTGATCTCAACCTCAAAACCCTCCTCACACGCCTTGAACCCTATTCCTGCCCAACTGGCCAAAAAGCTAAAACTCTCCCTAGCACCGCTCTGGATCAGGAGCATAAACAGCTCCCTGAGCTCGGGAGTCATTTCAGACTGCCTCAAAGTTGGCCAAGTCACGACACTACTGAAAAAAACAGGCCTGGACACCAATGATGTGAACAACTACAGACCCGTCTCCAATCTTCCTCTCCTGGCCAAAACTTTGGAAAAGTGCATTCTCCTCCAACTGACACAACACATAGACAGCATCAACCTCCTGGACCCCCACCAATTGGGCTTCAGAAAAGGGTGCAGCACAGAGACAGCGATTCTTAATGTCATGGATGATCTACACGAGTCCCTCGATTCAGCCCAATGCTCCCTACTAATCCTCCTGGACCTATCGGCAGCCTTCGGTTGACCACCAACTACTTATTAAGGTACTCCAAGAAAGGTTAGAGGCTGAAGAGGTAATCTTACACTGGTTCGTCCCCTTTCTCCAAAATCGCACCTAAAGATTCAAAATCAACAACTTCATGTCGGACCTTCACCCTGTCAGCAGAGGCGTCCCTCATGGATCAGTCCTCTCCTCGCAACTATTCAACATGTACATGGAGCCCCTCATCACCATTCTCAAAAAATTCAGCATTCCCTTCCACCTCTATGCGGACGACACCCAGATCTATCTCAAAACTTCGTCCATTGACAACATCCAGAGACTCAACAAAACTTAGAGAAGTCCAACACTGGCTCTCATTAAACTATTTGAAATTGAATCAAGACAAAATCCTCCTCATTTCCAACAAAATGGAAAACCCTCAAGTCACAGAATGGCTAAAAGCAATTGATGCTCTCAACGTCAATCTCTCCCTGGTCGACTCCGTCAATCGCTGGGAATCACCTTGGAACCTAAACTAAGCATGGTCAAACACATCAAGAACACAGCAAAGAGTGCCTCCCTCAACCTGAAACTACTATGCAAGCTAAAACCCTTCATCCCGACCAACGACCTCAAACAAGCGACACAATCCTTGGTACTTTCTAGATTGGATTACGGAAATGCAACCCTCACAGTCACAGCTAGCTCCCATCTGATCAACTCTTAATGCAGCTGCAAGAATGGTCACTGGAGTAAAAAAATATGACCACATCTCGCCCGCACTCTGAGAGTTGAATGGCTCCCAGTTACAATGTGTGCCGATTTCAGAACTGCCTGCCTAACTCACAAAGCCCTTCACACAGGGAAACATGCATACCTGGCCTCCAAACCCACTCTACTCCTCATCCCGCCGAAAACCCATAAACAAAAAAACGCAGCTCAATCCTTCTCTGCAAATGTGCCCACAATCTGGAACTCCATCCCAGTTCATATCAGGACCATCCCCTCCTTTCCAAAATTCAAAAGGCAGCTCAAAGACCTCTTCCTCAAGAGCACTCTTCCAAATGGATAGAGTGCCACTAAAACTCACGAGCGTGCACACTTTGGCACTATGACACTTTGAAACTAAGACCTCTACCTCACGCCTAGCCCGACTCCTTCCCACTATCCCCCCGTTTGGAAGGATGCATGGCTTGAAATACTATGCTCTCTATTATGAGACTATGCACCTTCCCGGCCTCTAGCATCCTACAATGTGCAAGCTCCTTCTGCATCTTGTGGCTTCTTGTGCGACTACTGCTATAATACCGGTCTGTTTAATACTGCTTTAATATTTGTACTCCCCTTTACCCGATACCTTCGGGTCTGGCTAGCGCCATATCAAACTCTGAAATAAATAATAAATACATTTTGTGGAATAGCCCAATTAGCAGCTATCCCCTTGAGATAGGGTATGATAAAGACAATCCTAGTGGTATCTGAGGGAAAGTATCTGGGGTTTACAAAGAAACTGCAACTTGTACTGACTCCGGAATGCATAACATTTGTGACTATCCACCAAAAATCGTTTGGATGGGGCTAAAGGCACTGGAGCTGGAGTGGTAACTGTGTCATGAACGGGATTAGCGCTTCTGGTAGTGGAAGCACCTATTTGATTTCCCAAATCAAAAAAGTGTGAAGGTTCCAGAACGGTGTACTTTTGGGAACCACCCTAGACCCCCCTCAGATAACCATAGGGAGTGGAAAGGGCGACATCGGACCAGTTCGTCCATAAGAAACTGATTTTCCAGTTGCAAGCACTGAACTTCATGCTGTACATCCTCTAAAGCCGTTGCTAAATCTAAAACACTCGGGTATCTTCGGACAGGGCCTGGGCCAAGTCCTGAATTAATATCTGGTCATCCACACTGTCCAATCAGTGGAAAAAATGCAAGGCTTGGCCTTCCTCCGTCCTGCACCCATCTGGTCCCAACCGTAGAGCCGATGCTGGAGCATTTGCTGGACCTTCAATCCCTCCTGAGGCCGGCACATATCAAAGTACTGAATCCTTGGATCGCACACTGTCCCTAAGGGAGCATGGGGGGGGAGTTAAAATAAGAAAAGAGAGACTTGCAGTACTGGCGCTGCTCAGCTGCTGTGCGATACTGTATAACAGGATTTGTCACTCCCAAGACCTCTGTCTGTGAGGTAGATATGTGCAGGACCAGAACCTCTGGTTTTGTAATGATGCAAATACAATGGAAATAGCAAGAAGAGGCAGTTACCATCAGTACCCCAACAGGCCTCCTTATATACAATGACCATACACTGACGTCAGTAACATACATTTACAGGTTTCATCAGCAAAACGACATCAGAGCAGAATAACCAAAATCCCTAATTGGAGTGTGTGCACTCCTAGGGATAAATTTGCAACACAGGTTTAGGTACAAGGTTTGTACATGGGGGCGTGGCCAGGCAATCTGCAAGATGGGCGCACTGCAGTGTAGCTCTGTCGGCCACGATTCCTATCCTGCATTTATCCTGCCCATACCGCTCCATCCACAGATATACTCGGTGGACTGCATAGCTGTTGTGGCGGTGACCAGCTGTGGTGATTTTTGGGAGCAGCGGGAGCCCAGAAGTACTCCCAGTGGCGAGTGGAGAGCGCTAACCTCATGGCGGTGATGGCGGACTGAGGGTCTGTGTCCCGGCTGCTGGGTGACTCCTGTGCCGTACCTTGCATGTCGGAGGTGCGGCGGACGGACGGCGGTTGGGCGGTAAACGAGTGGAGCACGGCGGGGCCTCATCTGCAGATAAGTGGTGCTGCCGGGTGGCTGTGAGGTCTGGAGTGTGTCTGGCCGTGGCCCTGCTGGGCGCGGTGGGATACAGAGCTACGCGAGTGGCCGGCGCCGGATCGCGGGGTGGGCCACGCATATGCCTCGAGTTATTCGGCTGTGGGGAAGCTGCTGCTCACCGCTGCGGGACACTGCCGAAGCCCATCACGACGTCTCAGGTGCTGTTGCTGATCTGGGGGAGCTTTGCGCCTTTTTTTTTGTTTTCATTGCCCGCCTCGGACATAACCGGAGTGCTACCCCCTTGTGGTACATCATACTAGGCACGTGGTGGGGGCTCCTATTTCCAGACCTGCTGTGACCTTTGCGCTCTCCTCACCTTTGCGCCTTTCATGCGACTTTGTGATTACGGCGCTGGGGTGCGGGTGCAGTAGCGCCTCATTGTGATTCCCGATCGCTGAGCCCCCTCCATGGGAATGACTGTTTGGTAAAGTGATCAGCAGCTGCGGTGAGAGGGAGTGTGCCGCCATTGGGACAGGTCTAGTAGGCCCCGAGGAGCTTAGTGCTGTATATACTTGCTGCCTGTGGGATTTAGCACTGGACAATCGATCTGACCTGCACAAGGAATCTGTGGGATCTGTCCATACTCTTCGGCTTGTGCTTCGTGTTTTCCCTGGAAGTGTGGGGCACTGGTGCCTGCTTTGTTGAAGGTGGTGTTGCCTCTGGACGGGCCCTGGGGGAAGTCCCCGCTTATTTCAGAGAATGCTGCAGAGTAAGCGAATATGGGGAAACCAGAGAGGAATCAGCCTCGCCTCACATTCGAATTACGTAAAGGTGGCAAACCTATTCAGAACGCGGCCTCTGACTTAGAGCTGGAATCGAGCTCTCAAGGTCCCCTGGCGTTGGAGAAGTCGCTGGCTGCCATCCAGGCCAGTCTTCAAGCAATTGATGGCAAAATAGAAGCCCTCAATGGGAGGATGGAGAGTTTTTCAGCTAAACTTGACAAACAAGCGGCTCGGATTGGCGAAGCCGAACAGCCGATAACAGACCCAGAGGACGGGTTACAGTAAGTGGCGGCGGAAACTTCGGATATCACGAAACTGCTCGCAGTCATACAGGCGAAGAACGAGGACATGGAGGCGCGCTCGAGGCGCAATAATATTCGCGTCTTAGGCCTTCCAGAATCCACAAACGTGGGCCACCTCGAACATTATATGGAGACGATGCTGCAGGAGGTATGTGGTGCTGATGAACTGTCGCCCATGTTTGTGGTGGAGCGGGCGCATCAGTCCCTGGTGGCGCGCCCTCCTCCCGGAGCTGCACCGCACCCCATAATTGCACGCTTACTCAATTTCAGGGATCGTGACGCAGTCTTAAGGATCACTCGCCAAAAAGGCACGGTCACGTATCAGAATAATGTTCTCTCTTTTTATCCGGATTTCAAGGCTCAGGTGCAGGCGGCTAGGAAGGAGTTTCAGAATGTAAAGAAGGTGCTAATCAAAGAGCAAGTTCCCTATGCCATGCTCTATCCTGCGAGACTGCGCATTGGGGAAGCAGCAAGTGGGTAGATTTTGTCAAATCCCAAGCAAGCTATGGAACATGCCAGAACACTACAGCATCGGCGTCAATCTCCAGCTCCTCGGATGTTGATGACTGAAAAGCAAGGAGAGCGTGGACTATGGGTTACATGTGTACTTCGGACTAACGAATGTATGGGACTGGCAAAGTGCATTCTTTCCACTTGTGTATATTGTTCTGTAGTTTACCTGAACTTTAGATTTATTGCCTGCTGTAACCTACTTTGCTGGTTCAACAGTATCATGTACTTGGTATGTGTAGAAGCTGGGTGGTTATCTTTGGTTCTATTGTTTGAATTGTGGAATGGCGGCTATCCACTTGATGGTCCGCATATTGAGGCTACTACTTTATTCCGTGGTTGGCTCAAGTAGTGGGCTAAAATCGACACTGCTCGGCGGCCCCCTCCCTCTATAAACAGGCAGTGGACTGAGCCGCTACGTCCCCCGATGGGCAGTACCCACCAATTGAAAGGGTTTCTAATGTTATTGTTGGGTGGGGAGAGTTGGATTTTGTCTTTGGCAATTTGGGGTGGCCGAAGTGGGAGGTAGGTGGGATGGTCTGTTTTTACTTTTTGTATTTAGGGTGACAGGTTGATTTGGTCCGCACTCATGTGTTTGCATGGTAAAGTGAGATGCTGAAGGTACAATTCCCTATTGAAACATAACTGACGGGTGAACGCTATACTTGTATTACGTGGAATGTCATGGGTCTAATACACCCAAGAAGACAAGGCAGGTTCTAGCTCTTCTCGATAGATATAACGTTCACATTGCTCTCCTACAGGAGACCCACTTGAGTAAAAGCACAGAAGGTTCAGTGGCGGGCAGGTGGGCGTCGTACTGCCTGGCTTCCTCCTACTCCACATATGCGAGGGGGGTCCTCATTCTTATTAAGAGAGGTGTCCCATTTAAGCCTATTAAGTCAGGTGTTGATGCTGAAGGTCGATGGGCTGTGGTGCATGGGAAATTAGGGGGGGTGTTGGTGACTGTGGTGAATATGCATGGACCGGTGGTGGAGGACACGTCCTCTTTTATGTAGCTGTTTAATGTTATGCGCACATGGCCGGAGGCTGCATTGTTCTGTGGGGGTGACCTTTATACACAACTTAACCCGCAAGTAGACAAATCCAATCCTGCTGGGGTGCGTACGGTCAAGGTGGCACAATGTATACAGGATTTTAATGGAAGAGATGGGGTTGGTGGATGCTTGGCGGTAGCGCAATGAGTGGGTGTTGGAGGGCACGCACATTACTCCTGCTTTCAATAGTTGGTCCCGGCTTGATTACTGGATCTTTAGTGGGGAGGCCAATGGTTGGGTGGAGAAGATCCATACGCTGCCAAGAACCCTGTTGGATCATAATCCTGTTGTTCTTACAGTGGAAATGCCCCATAGTTTGCATTGTCCCTTTACCTGGCAATTTCGCGCTGATGCTCTGCTGGACCCGATCTTTGATGACACTATTAGAAATGCTATCATACAATACTTTGAATTAAATACAGGCACAGTTGACAAGCAGGCAATTCTATGGGACGCCTTTAAGGTGACGATAAGGGGGGTGTGCATAAGCACCTCCACAGGAATCTTATGGGATTTGAGGGGGCAACTGCGGGGAGTGGAGGAACACTTAGGGGTCCTGGAGTCCCAATATGCCTTATCACCTTCATCGGATATACTGGCGAGTATCAACGAGTATGTTGAGGAATATAACTCATTCGCACACACAGAAATTAAATATCTATCCAAACGATATGTTGCCAGAGCATATGGTGAAGGTGGCAGGCCGGGTAGAGTCTTAGCTGGTAGGCTGAGGGACCGAGTGGACAGCCAGCCCGATTGATCACATTGTAGGTCATCTACAATGGTGTTGACCATAACTCACAACACAATATTGTGGAACAATTTTGTTCCTTTTATAAAGGGTTATATACGTCTCGGGGAGGTATGCCTGCAGCTGCCATGGACGATTATCTAGAGGATACGGCATGTGCTTGGCTGTCGGACGCTCATAGAAAGTACCTCAGCCTTCCCATAGGGGAGGATGATGTCAGGGAGGCCATTCTTTCACTTCCTAAAGGCACTTGGGCCAGATGGTCTGACGGACGAATTTTATAAACAATATGTTGATATCCTTACGCCACACCTTTTGGCTATGTATGCGGAGGCACATGATGTGGGTTGCCTCCCACCGTCCCTTCGACAAGCCCCGATTATCACCCTGTTAAAAAAAGATAAGCCCCCAGAGAGGTGCGAGTCGGTTCGCCCACTCTCCTTGATTAATATTGATGCAAACATTTTGGCGAAGATCTTAGCCACAAAATTGCAGCCATTGATGCCATTGCTCGTTTTACCGGATCAGTCCAGCTTTATCCCAGATCAATCTACGTCCCTAAACCTGCGCACAATTTTTGCTATGCTCCATGTGCTCAACCCGGAGTTGCACGCTGTGGCCGTGTTGTTGGACGCGGCCAAGGCCTTTGACTCTATAGAATGGAAATATATGCTATACATTCTGGGGCGCATGGGTTTCCCTGCTGTCTTTGTGCGCTGGATCCAAGTACTGTACACGGACGCTTCTGCGAGAGTCAGGGTGGGCGGGATCACATCAGAGCCGTTCAACATTGAGCGGGGCACCAGACAAGGATTCCCATTGTCCCCGTTTCTTTTTGCAATTGTGTTAGAACCTTTGGCGTGCAAGATCCGGCAATCCCATAGGGCGGCTGCCTTGAATTTTAATAATCGCCCCATTGGAATTTCTCTATATGCCGACGATATGGTCGTTTACGTGTGTGAACCACAGACCTTTCTTTCCCCGATCATTCGAGAATATATTAGGTTTGGCCTCTTATCAGGGCTGCAAATCAACTGGGAGAAGTCGGTTCGCATTCCTCTTACGCCTCTCACAGTGTCGCCGTGGGTCGAGTATCCTCTGGTTTGGTTGGAAGATCCTGTTAAATATCTGGGTGTATGGGTACACCGTGACCCTGAAATTGTTATTAGGGAAAACTACGGTAGGGCCTACACTGAGTTGGTAAAGCAGATAGATCGTTGGGTTGGTTTGCCACTGTCGTTAGCGGACCGCATTGCGGTTATAAACATGGCCATATTACCGAAGTTTCTCTATTTGTTTTGTAATATTCCGGTTCCCCTGACAAAACATTTTTTTAAGACAGTGCAGTCTCAACTGCTCAGATTTGTGTGGGGGTTGAAGCAACCGAGGATAAGTTGGGCCACAATGACTCTGCCGTTCGATAAGGGAGGATTTAATGCTCCATATTTTTATGAGTATTACTTGTGCGGACAGGCACAGCATGCATATTTTTGGTTCCATCCGTATGGTTTTATTCCGCACGTGGCTGTGGAAGCAGGTGATGCGTATCCTGTACCATTGAACGGCATTCTCATGCACATCCACAGGCAGACTCCGAAGTCAGAGATCAACATGATTGACACCACCATTCTTGCATGGCGGGCAATTGGGAGGCCTTCCAATAGACTGCCCCTCTAAGCCCCTGAGCTATGTATTGTTGGACATGCTGCCTTCTCTGTGGCTGGGGAGCGGGGTTCAGTTGCGGTTCTGAGAGAGGCACGGTTGTCGCTTATGGGTGATCTGTATGTGGATGGGAGGTATGTATCAGGCGCAGACCTAGCCTACGTACAAAATGCCACGTTACTCTTTCAGTATACTTGCTTTAGACTTTGCAGGGCAGTGCGGGATCATTATACTAGTTTCCCGGATGAAGCAATGGTGTCGAAGGCGCTGCAGTTGGTAATTGGGGCTAAGTCAAAGAAACAATTGCTAACTAGACTGTATAAGGTGGTGCAGGGGGAGACAGTCTGCCAGGGTGACAAAAGGCTAGAACGTTGGAATGTTATACTCGTTCCCCCGATCGCTGTGGACATATGGGAAAAGATATGCTTGTTAACGGGGAGACTGACGGCTAACAGTAATTTGCGTATTATACACCTGAAGTTCCTACACCAGGTCTATCATACACCTCAGAAATTACATAAGATGGGGATCAGAGATACCAGCAGTTGCAAGCGGTGTGGGCAGAGAGATGCCGACTTCCTTCATCTTGCATGGAATTGTAGGCTTGTACATCAATACTGGGAGGAGGCTGTAGCGCTTCTACATACAATGACGGGCCTTCTGATTGATTGTAATCAACTGACATGTGTGCTTTGATATGTGTCTGGTTTAATAGCTACCGCAGGGCGTTTTGTACACATTGCACTACTATTGGCGAGGAGGAGGGTGTTATTTACGTGGGACAGTTGTCAACGCCCGAGCACCACCAAATGGATTACAGATATGGTCTATTGACGGGACCAGTTGGAACTGTATGCGGAAGAATTACCAAAGGCCTCGCGGACTAAAGACATTTGGGCTCCACTACGAGAATACTTGGTGGCTCGGAGTGAACAAGATGAACTGTAGCTGGGTGCTTGGGAGGTCTCAACTGCGGGTACCATAATAATGGTGATGCTATTGAAGGAAACATGTTCTGGGATGCAGAACTGGGTGAGGAAGAATGGTGCAATGATATACCTGATTATTACTGTCTTTAATACAGAAAGGGGTTGAGTTGATGACGGGTTGTTGATGCACAATTTCTTGATATTGTACAAATATGGGATGTATGTAACATGTGCTATTTAAAAGGTTAATAAATAAATAAAAAAACTGTAACGCATGCCTTAAATGCCTATAATATTCACCCTCACTCATGACATCTTCTATATCATTGATGACATCACCGCAACATATGAAATTACATAATTTTTGACAACATTGTGCATGGTGGGTGTCTGAGTTATGGTTGCTTAAGGGTATGAGTTATAGTTACTTGATACAAAAGTAACCGGTAAAAAAAAAAAAGAAATTAAAAAAAGGTTTGTACATATATCAAACCCTCTGAAGTGCCATCTCTGGCACTACTGTTCATCAGAGAAACACAAAGCTAAAGTCTTTAATCCTTACCCAGCCACAGTTCTTTTGCTGAGGTTGAGGGAAGGATCCGGAGTATAAACAAACTAGAAGTGCTGGAGTAAATCACCGAGAGGGCATGGAGGAAAAGTCTGTAGGCTCTGAAGATGCTGATACTCGGTCCTGCTTATTACTATAGGAAGATTAGTACGCACTAACCTGATATAAAGTACTTAGCCTAGTTATTCCACTTGACTGAAGTTCGAAGGAGATCTCGAGGCTTAGACTCAGGGCGTTTCGGCGGTCCAGAGTAGCTGGGCAGGAGGGAGAGAGGAGGTAGATGTCAAGGGACCTGGAGCAATGGTAATCACTTGTTCACTTGGAATTGAAGGAGATAGGAGAGCTTCTCGATTCCGGCTGGATTCTTCAGGTGAGTGTGAGGGTTGAAGCTTGTTCTGCAGGGAGCGAGGCCAAGCTACGACTAGGAATTGGGCGGGATTTATATACCCTTGCAAAGGCTCAAAGGATGTAACTAGATCACGTGGGGCGCATGGTCGTCGGGAAGGTTCTCGGACATTGAAGAAAACACGTGTTAGTAAACTCACTTTGACCTTACAGAATGGGCAGGTGTAACTTGATTATCGGAACCAAATAACAGGAAACAAATGTATTGTTTTCGCTTGAACGTGCTTATGGAAAACAACACCAAGGCCCCAGCGGAAGTAAGGCTTGTCACTGGCTCACAAGATTCAGGGTGGAAGCTTGCAGGGATTCAATGGAAAATAACACCAAGGACCTAGTAACAGCGGGTGCACATAATCTATTGGTTCAGAGGTTCTAGGGGACGCTGGCAGGGATTCAAGCCAGGGCTCGAAAAATCCTCAGAAGTTTACTAGGCTTGCAGGTCTAGTGACTTAAATTGTCTACTCAACCTAATTATAATGCTCTTGACCCATAAACTGGTTTTGAATTATGTGATCCTGGGCAAGTATTTTAATTCAATGAGACGCCATTTTCTTCTTCATCACTTATGAGAGCACCTTCAAATATGCAAGTTCAGCACGTCTGCTGTACAGAAAATGCTTTTGTTTGATTTACTAGACTAAATATTAACTCCATGCAGAATACAAACCTAGCCACATATAAGATACACTTGACTGCAGACTTGCCTCTTAGTTCATTAAATGCATTGTCATCAGGGCTTGGCCAGGAATCTCTCTCACATCATGTTTTAAAACTGTCACTTTTAATAAATACATAACTAAAGTATAATGTAGCAGCCCACTGTTATTTGCAATCAGCAGATTTTACATTGAAATGGCCACAGAATTTGTCAATGAAATGTGGTTTTAAAACTATATAGTGTACAATGTTTGGAAATAGTTTCAGCAAATATTTGTCATTTGGACATCACCAAAGTTCTGATTTGTTTTCCTCCAATTGTAATTTTTGTGTGCATCACATTTCTGAATTACAATTTTTTTTTTCATAATTTCTGATCTGCTTGTACTATTCATTTAGAAGCTGTTCAAATGTTTTAGAGAAACAAACAGACATTTTACTGCATTTTGTTTTACAATTATTATCAAATAGCTCAATTGACAACAAGCATTTGCAATGCAATTGGTCTCGCCTTTGGGACCTTATATGTATTTAGCTATGCAGCACGTTAGCCTGGGTGCTGAAACATCTACTGTTCTTTAACAAGGAGGGAAAGTAAGCACCAAACTGTGTGACACGCCAGGTATGGGAACACCCCCAGGATTTGTTGGGGGCATATAATAGATCATTTTTGCTATTACCAACATAGGTAGGGCTTTTCATTTAGATATTTTAAACATGAGCAGTTCCAAGTACAAAGAAAAAGTATATCCATTAAATACACATATCTGCAAATAGGGTAGTCCATCACCAGCACTGTGCTACTAAATGAACATATATTAAATACTAACAAGATCTGTCACCTATTAGTGCACAATTTTGGAGGAATTCAATATAGTACATTTACTGCAGGTCCCAAATATGTATACTTCTTTACATCTCACATAAAAACTCAGAAATTGGATGATAATAAAAATGTCCATCCAAACAGATCGCTTCTCTCTCTCTCCCCAACCATGACAGCTTAGAACCAAAACTAAACACAAAATCTTAGATTGAACAACAGTAACCAGGTAGGCACACTATATCATAATTTACCATAATGGCACATGCAGAGCTCTTACACTTCACCATCCAACAAACTGCTATGCGCTGCGATCTATATTAGGATAGACACAAATCTGTGGTTATTGTGCATCACATGAAAAAAAAACAATTTAAACAAAAACAACATACTTCCAATTAGACACCCTACATACTGTATGTAGTGTGCTACTCATGTTATGTTATGTTATGTTATGTTACACATATTTGTATTGCGCGCAGCTGCCCCAGCTAAGGGGCGTCCTGGCGCATGGCAGGAAATATGCAACACCTACAGGGAACACAACAGATAAAAACAAGGAGGTTTATTAAAACAGAAAGGTTTTTAAAGCTTTACGAAAAGCTAAAAGATCATCTAATAACCGCAATTCAACAGGGAGGGAATTCCAAAGCTCGGCTGCTCTGACCCGGAAGGATCGGCCACCAACCCGACACAGCCTGTGTCGAGGGATCACGGCAAGAGCTTGGCCCCCAGATCTCAAGGAACGGGTAGGTACATACCAGGACAAAAGGTCTGCAAGAATTTGAGGACCCCCTCCCCTCAAAATCGTGAACGCCAGACACAGCACTTTAAACTGAATTATTGCCCTGATAGGTAGCCAGTGCAGTGATCTCAGTGTGCCGGAGACGGAGCTCGTTCGGGGTAAGCCAACAATGGCTCTCGCCGCGGCATTCTGAACGCGTTGGAGGCGGGTGACCTCAGCCAGATTGGTCCCTACCAGGAGAGAGCTTGCATAGTCCAGGCGAGATAACACAGTAGCCTGGACTATCAGCTGCCTGGTACGATGGTCAAAGAACTTCAGAATGGGACGCAGCGACCGCAGGAGGCCAAAACAGCAGGCCGCGGTTTTCTTCGAATGGCCCACAAAACTGAGAGCAGGGTCCATCCATACTCCCAAGTTCTTTAATTCAGTGACCGGAAGGGGGGCCGGCCCCAGTTCAGCAGGCCACCACCTGTCCCCCCACAGTTCCGCCCTCCTACCGACGATCATGATCTCTGTTTTCTTAGCGTTGAGCTGGAGACAGTTGTTCTTCATCCAGCTTGCCACCGCCCTGAGTCCACTCTGAAACCTGGGGGCATCCCGGTCCGCATCCCCGCTGATCATAACCGCTAGCTGAGTGTCGTCAGCATATGAGACCATGGTCATGTCCCATTGCTTGACGACCTCAGCCAGCGGTCTCACGTATAGATTGAACAACGTGGGACTCAGCGAGGAGCCTTGCGGGACCCCCTGTTTCAGAGGATAGAATTGGGACTGGAACGGTGGCAGGGCAACGCTAAAGAAACGATCGTCAAGGAAGGACTGGAACCACTGGAGGGCAGGGCCGCCCAGCCCAATCTCCTCCAGGCGATGCAACAGGATGGGATGAGAAACAGTGTCAAACGCGGCGCTCAGGTCTAATAAAACGAGCGCCGCTGTCTGCCCCGCATCCATCACCGTGCGAAGATGTTCCGCCATGGAGAGAAGGGCGGTCTCCGTGCTGTGACCAGCACGGAAGCCGTTCTGGGTGGGGTCCAAGATGTTAGCATGGATGAGGTGGGCCGAAAGAACTTTGTTGACATGGGCCTCCAACACTTTGGTAGGCCAAGGGAGCAGGGAGATAGGCCGATAATTTTCTGGCTTATCTGGGTCCAGGGAGGGTTTCTTTAAGATGGGAGAAACCACCGCCCGCTTCCAGCTAACGGGTACCGTGCCGGACTCCAACGAGATGTTAATCAAGGAGTGAACCACGGTCCGTCCCACGAACGACTGATCTCTAAAAAGAGTCGAACTAAGCGGGTCAGTGGGGGACCCCGATTTAACCTGCTGTGCCAAGATGTCAAACCCTTCAGATGTCAACGGGGGCAGCGCGTGCAAAACGGTATCTCCATAGATGTTAATCGGAGACTCCACTGGAGGCCCTGTAGAAGGGAAGGTCTTATAGATGTTTTGGACCTTATCCTGAAAAAACAGAGCAAGGGCCTCACAGTGAGCGGTGGAGCCAGTCGTCGGAGCACAGGGTCGTTTAGCTAAAAGATCCTTCATCAATTTAAAGATGGTTTTAGAGGGGTTGGAGCTGTTGCCAACTTCGGCAGTATAGTAGACTGCCCGAGCTCGGCAAACAGCCCGATGGTAAGATTTGACGGAGGCGAGATAAATAGCTTTTTTCCCGATATCGTACGCCTTCCACCAAGCCCTCTCTGCTCGCCTACAGGTACCCTTGAGTGCTCGTAAGGCGCCATCGTACCACGGACTAGAGTCCCTAGAACTGATCTTACAAGCGGTAAGAGGAATAAGGGCGTCAAGCGCCTTGGAGATCCAAGCGCAGAACCCATCGTAACCTGTGTCAACAGTTAGAAAAGGATCTAATGGCTCCGCGGCGAGGACACGATGAAAGTCCTCCAGCCGTAGTTTACTCCAATGCCGCCTTGCGACCAGTTTTGCAGGGGGGATAATAATCCTTCCCGGCAAGGGGGTACAGATAGCAACCAAAGAGTGGTCTGTCCAGCCAAGGGGTGAGACGGCGGTGACAGAAGCATCTGCCAAGTTGGTGAAAAAAGGATCTAAAATGTGGCCACCAGTGTGAGTGGACTGTCGAACCAATTGCACCAACTGAAGGGCCTCCAAGTCTGCAAGAATGCCACTTACCGTAGGGATGTTAGGTTTATCGAAGTGTAGGTTAAGGTCCCCCAAGATAGAAAAATTGGGACAGCCTACCACCAAGGAGCTAACCACATCGGGGAAGGCAGCTCTAAACGCCACTTCGCTCCCAGGGGGACAATAAACCACCATCCCCGAGAGTGAAAAATGTGGGGTGACTAGAATCTTAAACACCGCACTTTCGCATCCCGCAATGGTCAGGGCCGACCAGCTGCAAGTCAAGCTGGATCGAATAGCAAGAGCAATACCCCCTCCCCTAGTAGATCGATTGAGGGTAAAGACAGAAAAGTCAGAGGGGAATGCCAGATAGATAATGGCCACATCGTCATCCTTCAGCCACGTCTCTGTGATGGCCACGATGTCCGGGGCCTCTTCCTGTAACAGGTCAAACACGGCCTGATGATGTAACACCAGAGACCTGGCATTGAGACTGAAGATGCGAAGGGCATGCTCAGGGCGATTACTACAGAGATCCGCCACCGGGTTAGTGTGTAAAATGGAGGTAGGAAGATCCAAAGTCCACCTGCAGCAGGCACAGTGGTAGGGGCCAGCTAAAGGATGTATAGGAGGAAGACTGCAACTTACAGTCCGGCGTCCCATGTCCCGCAGAGTTTCACTGGAATACACCAACATGGCTGGGATAGGCAGCCCCCACACCACACTAGCAGGGCCTGGCCCGAGTCCTGCGCGTCCTAAGCGCGGACGGGCGCAGACGGGCAGGACTCAGGCACGACTCCGGCTAAACGACGGCGTCCCGCTGCGCGGAGACGACGACTTTAAATAGGCGTTCCCTGGAGCCGAGCGAGCGTCAATACGCTCCAAGATGGCGCCCGCCAAAAGCGCCAAAGCCCCAATCCAAGATGGCGCCTAAATCAGAAGAACTGGACCACCCTCGGGACCCGGACCCGCCAAAGCGGCGGTGCGTTTTGCTTTTTAAATGCGGTAAGAGGGAGGTGGGAACTCTTTACCCAGGTCCTGCAGAAAGCAGAAAAAAATAAAATAAGCGCTGGCATGCACCAACCAAAACAGGAAATTTTAAAAACACAGCGCTCGTAACAACGCGCTAAAACCAGGAGGTGGAAGCAGTACCTGACCGCCGTCGAAGTGACCGAGTCCGCCTTAAATAGGCGTTCCCTGGAGCCGAGCAAGCGTCAATACGCTCCAAGATGGCACCCGTCAAAAGCGCCAAAGCCCCAATCCAAGATGGCGCCTAAATCAGAAGAACTGGACCACCCTCGGCACCCGGACCCGCCAAAGCGGCGGTGCGTTTTGCTTTTTAAATGCGGTAAGAGGGAGGTGGGAACTCTTTACCCAGGTCCTGCAGAAAGCAGAAAAAAATAAAATAAGCGCTGGCATGCACCAACCAAAACAGGAAATTTTTAAAACACAGCGCTCGTAACAACGCGCTAAAACCAGGAGGTGGAAGCAGTACTTGACCGCCGTCGAAGTGACCGAGTCCGCCTTAAATAGGCGTTCCCTGGAGCCGAGCGAGCGTCAATACGCTCCAAGATGGCGCCCGCCAAAAGCGCCAAAGCCCCAATCCAAGATGGCGCCTAAATCAGAAGAACTGGACCACCCTCGGGACCCGGACCCGCCAAAGCGGCGGTGCGTTTTGCTTTTTAAATGCGGTAAGAGGGAGGTGGGAACTCTTTACCCAGGTCCTGCAGAAAGCAGAAAAAAATAAAATAAGCGCTGGCATGCACCAACCAAAACAGGAAATTTTAAAAACACAGCGCTCGTAACAACGCGCTAAAACCAGGAGGTGGAAGCAGTACCTGACCTGAGGGAAGAACTTTAGCACCCTGCATAAGGGTAGTAGGCACTATATATGAGCTGCGCTACAATATAATACAATATGTAAGGGGCTGAATTGTACAATATGTGACCAGGAAACTAGGGTTTAAAACCCAGCTTCTTCACTTATCAAATATTTGTACTTTATAGTGCCTATTTTTTTCAAGAGCAACAAGCTAGAGAGCACAGTGAAGTCATTCAGCCAAGGATGAGTGCTACAAGAAATTCACTTATGTATGGTATAGTAGGCAGCAATATTTCTTCACATATAGCAACTCTGCAGTTCCCATGACAAACTGATATCTTTTTTGGGTGACTCAGGACAACATTGTAACGGAGCAGAAGTATTCTCGAATATTCCTATGTTTAAGTTAAGAAACATTTACTTTCAACAAATTCCATTGAATACACTGATACAATCTATTGTATTTTACTAAAAAACACAAGCATTGAAGAAATAATGTTTTATACAGAAAAGTGTATAAGAATTTACACATAATACCCTTTACTGCCCTGCATGCAGTGTGTGTCATATGATGTAGCTCTATCCCCAAACAAAATCAACCTAATATTTACATAGGTTTACAACGCCATTAGTGCTTAATCCAGTGTTTGTGGAGCCAGCAAACAATCTGTTTTCTTCATTTTTATGCATAATTTATAAGTCTCGAAAGCTGTGCGGGGGGTCAATAGAACGTGCATCAGTGTAAAAAATATGACCTTACTAGTAGCACCTTCATTATTCTTAGAGTGCAAAACATTCTAGGTAAATCTACAAAATGCAGAACAATAGTTGCTCAAAGCAGAACATTCATCATCCGGGTCATGGGTGGTGTAAAAGTTGTCATGTGTTGAAAGCATGCACTCCATTGGAGGTGAAAGGATCATATGCCTAAACAATAGCATTAGGTGACAGGAAAAACGCCTCTGGGATGAGGAACATGTTAATGGCAGTGTCTCAAGAAAGCGTGTTTTTGGTTTGCATTTTGTTATACCACGAACTAGACGAGCAAGGGTAGTGGAGGCCTTTACACAAACACCAGTTACATTGCTCTAGGAAAGATTTTTTTTTTTTTTTTTTAGGGGTAGGAATATTAAGTGATTTGCCCAGAAACACACGATGCTGAGTCCAAGCCGAGACTCGAACCTGGTTCCATGGGTTTCAAAGTATGCACGGTAACGCAACATGAACAGATACACAAAGTGTATTCCTTTCAAACTAAAAAAGAAACAGACATAGCATAATTAACCATATGTATGCTGCTGTGAACAAGGCAAATAAAGAGAGCCACTACAAATTAAAGGCGAAAACTCACCAATAGATGAAACACAAAACCCAGTGTCTCTCAACAGATAAGACAGGCTGATGTACAAATGACCAAATCCGAATGGCCTAAACGTAAAAGTATAACCACGTCTCTATGATACTGAGCACCGAACCGGCTTGGAAAACATTCCAATGACATGCAGATAAGCAAACGAATTATGTGAAGGCTTACTGGTGTATGGTCATAAACAGTGCCGGTATTTCAATCAGGAGTCAGAGCAAAAAACAAAATGCCACGCTTTTCCAAACCGCGTCAGTGCTCATTACATGCAAAGAGTGATTGTTAGCGTTAGCGCACTCTCGGGATGTTAAATGACCGATGAGCCTTAAAGGCACAGTGAATCTATTGCGCAATGCTTCAAACGATGAGACGGAATAAAGTTACATGCACAGAGGTGACATTTCAACGACTATCAGGGACACTTTCTCTCGAGCAAAAATCATGCAATGAAGAGAAGGGAAACTTATAAATATTAGAAAATACAGCCATTTATCACCGATACCTCTGATGCGCTGCGAGGGCAGCCCTCAGTGTCCATAGTCCTGTTGGTGAGTGAATAACCTGTAGATAACCGCCTTCTACCATTTCTAATGCTGACAACATTACGAAGGAGGAACCTCGCTGTCTCTGAAAACATGCATGATCAAAAACATTCCTTCTACCAACCGCTGTATCAAAGGAGAGTCAGTCTACATCATGTTGTGAGAGATATTATACAACAAGAGGAACAAGCCGTGAGCATGCACTCTCCCGAACTTCCGGTGTCGGGATGTGCACGCTCACGGTGGTCGGGGCGGGACTTCCGTCTTATGCGCCCACGGAGTGGATGGCAGGCCCAGAGGAGCGGTGGCAGCAGAAGTCAAGAGTGGCGGCTGAGGCCACAGAAACGCTGGAGCACGTACACCGCAAGTCAGCCTGGAGCGCGCCTCGGAAGAGACGCGGGAGGACAGGAGCGGGAGGACAGGAGCGTGCCACCATGAGCGTGCACGTTGGCGTTCCCGCGCGTTCACAGACCTGAATCGGCTCGTGCCCAGGCCTGTCTCCCTTGGGAGGAAACACGGCGACTATAAGTCTCGTTGGCGGCAGCGCTTCACGCTGCGACGCCAGCGAGACCTAAAAAGCTTTAACTGTAAAAAGAGAAAGACAAGTAAACCCCACTTTTCAGGAACACATGAGCAACAATTAGTAAAAAGACCAACTGACATTTGACCTCTGTCAAGATTTAAAGGCGTTTTAATTATTCATTCACTTTCTGAAGAAACAGAACACCTGTTTCTTCCAGCTGAAGTTTACTCCCCAGTAGTGTCGAGTAAGTGATAAAAATAGCTCGACCAGCTAAAATTTCACTTGCAGGTCCGAGTGGACTTTTCAAGTCCTGCAAGCGCAATTAAATTATGGGTCTTGGGGAACATAAGGGATAATACAACAGGAGCCCTGTGCACTAGACCTCTACACAGGGGGATCAGGAACGGGTCTTGACGGAGAGGGGGCAGGATGGGGTCATGCCCCGTCTCCAAAGGGTCTAGTGTGACAATGGGCTGGTGTGACGTTCTTTGTGAGTGTGCTAAGGCTGCCCCTTTAAAATCTAAGTGAGTCAGGGAACAGCTCGGCTGCTCCCATTCTGGTAATAGGGCCCATCCTGCCAGCATCTAGTCCCCAATTTTGTCTCCCTATATGAGAGGAATACGCAAAGAACAACTGCCAACTACACTCAGTCCTGTGACCCATAACACAGCCTACAATTACCAACTGGTTAGGACAAGAAAATGCTAACTTTCTAAACGTAGCATAGTTGCGAGTTAAAATTGGATTTTACCATTAAATATGATTTTAAATTACAATTCCTTTGGGACCAAACATCACTTTGTAACTGTTCCCAAATAAAAGTCATCACTTATTAAATGTAATAAGGTAACCCAATGTTATCCAGTGGGAGAGGTAGGCCTCACAGAAGTCAAAAACTAATTTGGGAGCTTTTCACTACCAAGACATGTAAAATCTTAAAGTAAATGTCCAACGTTTCAAATGAATTTCACTCTGCCCTATGGACTATTTAGGGCCTACATTAGGGGTGACTCTCCTGTATTAACAAGCACTGGCGTTGCCAATAGGTCTCGCAGTAGGAAAGTTCGAGCTACTGGTTTTGTAAATGACATTTTATATTTATGTTTTGTGATTTACAATGCCAATACTTTTAACTTTAGCAAATGTGACACTTTTAGCATTTGTAATGCCACATGTTTTGTATTGACGTGACTTAGATGTATTGATATTACAAATAACAATGGCTTTTAATTTTTTTAAATAATTAATACTTAAATAAAAGTGATTGTAATTTATAATGGCAATGGTACGTTTTTGCCAGAGCTATTGGCTTTGGCAATGTATGTAAGCTATGTTCAAGAGCAGCTTGGCTGCTGTGAGGCATGCCATAAAGTTATAATAAAAAAAGTGTTAAAAGCATTTTTGTTACCTTATTTATAACCAAGAAGACATAATGTAAAACTGAAAAATGTTTATGCAACTGAGTTGAGGCCTGTTAAACTACCCACAAGGTAGCCTTTTATCAGGGTTTGTGTGGTATTTGAGCAAAGTATTTCCTTTCTGTATAAGGTGATAATCAGTTTCACATTATCGTGTTTGATAATAAGATCAAGGAGTGAGAAAATGAAAAAAGCATACGTAATGGTGGTGAAGATCACTGATATTGCGTGGCCAATGCGTGCAAGGGACTCAAACGTCTCAGGATTCTTTAAGGAACGGTTGCAGCGCAAGGACTAAGTTTACTTGTCTCTGGTGACCTATTCTCATATGACAACCAAACAAGGAAACTAATGATTATCAATCCTGCAAGACCACAAAAAAGCAGCCTTGACCGCCTGGAGCTGTGGGATTGTGATGTACTCGCCGGACGGCTACAACCCCTCACCCATCCCTTTTAATTTGCGAAGTACTTGGTGTTCAGCATAGAGACAGAGGGTGCCATGCGTCTTTGCACAATGACTCGTGTTGACATGGCAATGTGGCAGACATCCCCTAAGCCCTACTGCCCCTCACACTGGCACAGAGATAGATTGGCCTGGCACCATGACAACAATGCATAGCTCTGGGTCACACAATGGCTTGACTGCAGACACCTGAGAGCGTTATAAATGCTGCAGAAAAATGCCCCTTTCTTGCCAGATGGCTGCATGTTGCATGGGCCTGCCAGGTGGCAGAATCTATGCTGGCATCGGTGGAAGGCTGCTGTCCTACTGGAAGCCCCAGACAGAGGCCTCTAGGCTAGGCCGGGGTAGGCGAGGAGACACGGCAGAGCCTACAGCACTCTGGGGAGGTGGAAACACAAGAGCCAGCGTGATGTGGAAAGAGGGCTAGAGTGAATGGGGCTCGCGATGGGAGGGGAGAGAAAGCGATTACAATGTGGGGGTGGTAGAGTATCTTTGAGAAGAACGAGGGAGATAAAATTAGAAACGACTACTACAGAGACCATCATCAAATGAATGTGAGGAAAACAAGAAAATAAAGGCAATTGCCCAGGTAAATGGGGACGGGTGTAAGAGGGAAGGGAAGAAAGAGAGACAAAGTGAACGAAGGAGCAAAGCATAGAAAATAACAAGCGTTGCGCGCTCTTAGCTGGGGGAGGGGGAGGGCCATTAAAGGAAGGGGGTGGGCCATTAAAGGAAGGGGGTGGAGAGGAGCCGGTGAAAGCTCGGGCTGAAACTTCAAAGGAAAGCGGACATGGAAGGAAGGGTGGGAGGGAGATTTGCGATCGAGCATATGGGGGTGAGGGGGTGTGCACCCTGGTGAACTCCATGCGTTTGCCAGCAGAGGTGGTGCGCGCGCACGAAGTGTCTGGTGGGAAATGAAAGCTGGGCACAATGCGCGTGGTTGTGCCTTGTGCCCTGGCATAGAGGCACAAGATGCCATGTGCCCTGGCATAGAGACAGAGGGTGCCATGCGTCTTTGCACAATAACTCGTGTTGACATGGCAATGTGGCAGACATCCCCTAAGCCCTACTGCCCCTCACACTGGCACAGAGATAGATTGGCCTGGCACCGTGACAACAATGCATAGCTCTGGGTCACACAACGGCTTGACTGCAGACACCTGAGAGCGTCATGAATGCTGCCGAAAAATGCCCCTTTCTTGCCGCTGGCTGCACGTTGCATGGGCCTGCCAGGTGGCAGAATCTATGCTGGCATCGGTGGAAGGCTGCTGTCATACTGGAAGCCCCAGACAGAGGCCTCTAGGTTAGGCCTGCAGCACTCGGGGGAGGTGGAAACACAAGAGCCAGCGTGAGGTTGAAAGAGGGCTAGAGTGAACGGGGCTCCCGGTGGGAGGGGAGAGAAAGTGATTACAATGTGGGGGTGGTAGAGTATCTTTGAGAAGAACGAGGGAGATAAAATTAGAAACGACTACTACAGAGACCATCATCAAATGAATGTGAGGAAAACAAGCATCAGAAAGGTGGACAGTTAACCTTTGCAAATTCGTTTTTGTTAAAATCTAAAGTGTGCTACAGCTGATGAATTACATGGTTTTATCAGGCTGATTTATCAGGCTTTATTATGCGAGAAACACAGCTGCTTTAAAATGGCATAATTCCAGTGCCCCTTGACCTATGCAGAGGAAATGCATTTCTCTTGGTTTTACGGTTTAAACTACACGACATCAGATAAACCATTCAAAAGCAGTGCAGCTCAAACAGAAACTAGTAAGGGGGCTGTGCACGGCTCTACTCTCGGAACGGCTGCTGCAATGGCTCTTCCCACTACTGCACCCGGTTGGGCGGGGATTCTGGAATCGCTGCACTGGCGCCATGCAGGGTACTATTAAAGCCCTTATCTCGCTGGGAATGTATTTACATGAAAGGGATGTGGCTGAAGTCATAGACATAAAGGAAGGACTCAAACTAGTTTTACGTTCCTTTAAAAGACACAGAACTGCAGATTGTATCTTTAAATCACGTAAACGCTATGAGTAAACCTCGTGCCTGTTCCAGATATTAAAATAGTGAGCTGCTGTGTGGGGGCTGTGACTGACATTCTATTAATGCTTATACGGCGGTTTGTTGCACTTTCCTGGTTTCTAACACAGGGCATATCTCCTGACATATGGCCATGTTCGAACCAGGCAAATAGTTTGCAAGTCATGATCTTCTTTACAATGCGTCGATCTTAATTTCACATGGAGCGTTGTGCTGATAACATAAAGTCCGTGCACGGTTGAAGTCGGGCTGGGGCTAAAAGGTAGCTGCTTGATTACACTGAATCGGGAATCGCACGATTGAAAGCGAGGCTGGAGCTAACAAGTTGTGATTGTAAGAAGGGACAGAGAGGAGGAAATGTGGGAGGGAACACGGCCTGGGGGAAGCTGGCTGGGGAGGGGGAGGAGAAATGCAAGTAAAGGGTGTGCGCAGGGAGAGAGAGGGGAGGTGCTTGAGCTGGGGAACAGATATTGCAAGTCATGATCTTCTTTACAATGCGTCGATCTTAATTTCACATGGAGCGTTGTGCTGACAACATAAAGTCCGTGCACGGTTGAAGTCAGGCTGGGGCTAAAAGGTAGCTGCTTGATTACACTGAATCGGGAATCGCACGATTGAAAGCGAGGCTGGAGCTAACAAGTTGTGATTGTAAGAAGGGACAGAGAGGAGGAAAGGTGGGAGGGAACACGGCCAGGGGGAAGCTGGCTGGGGAGGGGGAGGAGAAATGCAAGTAAAGGGTGTGCGCAGGGAGAGAGAGGGGAGGTGCTGGAGCTGAGGAACAGATGGCCGTGAAAGTTTATGGCCCAAAAGCGCGTGCCTGTGGCCACGTGAACTCGAAGAAAACCGCACGAAAAAACCCGTGGTTTCACGAGTATTTTGAGCACCCTAAATTCTCGCCATTTCCCATTCCTTCGGAATGGAAAAGGCAAGACCTAAAAAGGGAGGTTTAGGTCTTGGAAAAGTTATGCAATGGCAGGCTTGAGACATGCTTTAAAGGGCTACTTAAGTGTGTGGCAAATAAGTGCTTTAGGTCAACAAGTAGCATTTAATTTACAGGTCCTGGGTACATGTTGTACCACTTTATTACAGACTTATAAGTAAATTAAATGAGCTTATTGGATGTAAGCTAAGTTTACCATGTTTAAAGGAGGGAGCCTAAGCATTTTAGCACTGGTTAGAAGTGGTAAAGTGCTCTGAGTCCTTATGCCACTAAACAAAATTCAGAAAACAAGAGGCAAGACGGCAAAAGGTTTGGGGGTGACCCTGCAGAGGATGAAGTCCAACAGCCATGTATCAATCATTCTATACTGCCCTGCATTTTTTGCACAAATAACCACAATCTAATAACTCCAAGTAACCTGCTCCTTCCCCAAACCACACCAAATCTCCTCCCAATGCACTTCTAGCATACCATAAAATATACCCATTAACAGCTTGCAACTTGTGCCGATATACATCATGAATGAGAATCCAGGCTCAACCTACAACCTGTATAGCATAGTTTTAAAACGTTCCCGAAACAAGTCACAATGGAGATAAACATAATACAACAACGTCCACTATCAGCATATCTGATCAGTTCTCACAATATGACTTTCGAGTGATTGCTGGTAGAGTGACACTTGCGGAATTTCAGTACTTTAGCAGGCTGAAAATACTGACCTTCCCATTCACTGTTAAATGAATTCTAGTTGGGTATGGAATAGCATGGAGAAATACCTGTTTTCTCAGTAGTTCCTTGAATTCCCAGAAAACTCTTTCTTACCATCCTGCACTAACTGGAAGTTAAGGTAAATGGAGGTTCTACCACTTTCATGTTGTAAATCACCCTTTTCCATTGGAAGTCTTAAGATTGTGTACAATCTCCTCTCGAAAGTTTATCATGTAATGGGTGACACTGTACATCTGGAAACTATGTGCTATTTCTACCATAACCATCTTCGAGAAGGCTTCATCTTCTTGCAGCTTCATCAGCAATTGTTCCATCCTCACTATAAGAGTTTTATTTGCCGTCTTTAGAGCCTACGGCTTCCTTTCTTTTCCAGCAGTAGGCTTCTCACATCCAACAGTGCCCTGCAATTCCCCACTTTCCATCTGTGTCGGTGATTACAAATCTGATAGTATCTGTTACGCCGTCCACAACTAAAAATGTATCTTCATCGGTGCTATTCTCCTGTTTTCTCATTTTGCTGTTTGCAACTTGATTGGTGTGCTCCCTCCAAAGACCCCAGCTTTCACAATTATGAAGTCCCGGTAAGACTTTTTTCCTTAAGTATGCTAACTTTACAGGTAGAGGAGGCATGTTTGTTTTTCAATGCTTCTCATGCCTCATGGTGTCATGATGTCTCTGTCTACTCAAGCCATTTGCAAGGTCCTCATTGAGGTATCGGGTTCTGTCAGGCCTACATACTCTGCAAAAACTCTTGATCACCATATAATGGAAATTGGCACGGAAACTGGAAATGCAAAAGACAAGTTTATTAGGACCCCATGGGGTGGTGGTACATTCCTACAGCACCCTTCGGCAATGCAAGAAGTATCACACCGAACATCGGTGCGCGACCTCTTTTATACAGTTTAACAGCAATAAAAAGGTAGGCGGTATACATTTTGAACAGTTTTAAGTACATATAAGGACATTTTTGGAACACAGCCAGTATGTGGGAGGGGCTTAATACCACTGGTCAGTTTGGGGAACATTCCTAAGGAGTGACCACTCGTTAGTCCAGAGGTCAGATGTACGCATGCGCGAGACTGACCATTGCTAAAAATAGCCTGTTGCTGGGCAGGGTAAAGGTTCATTGGCATGGAGGAAGGACGAAAGGGCACGCTGACCACGGGGCCGCATGTTCATACAAAATGGAAGCCGCCAAATACAAAATGGCCCCGAACATTTAGTCAAGTTAACAGTAAGCTCGTGTAGCTGAGCTAAACGCTAACTCAGGTACTGCCAAATTACGACATCATGGGCCCCATTGCGAACAATGCAGATCGAAATTACTGTGTGGAATTACATTACGCACAATTAAGAAGTTCAATGTTCCTTCTTCGGAATTTACTGACGGCAGGATTAACTAACCACATATTACTGTCGGGAAAACAAAGCAAGTAAAATCACTGTAACCTATTGCTCACTAATTTTTTCTTCAAATCCATGCAGAGTCATAGAAACAACCCTAATTAAGAGCGTAACTCTGGTTCTGATGCAGGACATTACAAATGTCCCCACACAGGCCACGTGACAAACATGCACGGCTCCACAGAGTAGCGTGTTATCCGTCCACAAATGCACTTTGGAGCCTCATTAGGGTACGAAATGCTGTATAAGTACAACTACAGTACAACGTACCCAAACCAGTACTGCTTGTCCCTAATAAGGACAATACCTAGTTAGGTAAATTACTATTGACTTCATCTATCACTACCTTTTATAAACATTTTACTTACACCTTGATTCAAAGTTTTGTTTTACAAATGTATCCAGAAACAGATAAATGTTGACACAATGGTCATAATTCTGAGTTGTGCACCTGACTACCAGGTTCTGCAATTTTCCCCTGACAGATTTCCCCAAAACAATTCTGAGGAACTCTATCAGAATCCAATGCTAGGACAAATGTGAAACATGCAGAAATGGGTCATTTTGAGATGGGGAACTCAAGAGAAGTTGATTATGTTACCCATTAAATATTGCACACTAGGTTATGTGCTCTAATTATAACGCAAATACTAAATAACTTAAAATCGTGATCTTATTCTCCAAATCTGTCTATGTGCTTCTATTTATTTATTTATTTGTTTGTTTATATAGAGCTAGAATCGACCCCCGGAGGGGTATCTCTGCGCTTAAGCAGACTATGAGAGGAGGCAGTGGTTCCTTGCAGGCTTAGCAAGTATCGAACAAGAAGGTTTTAAGCAGTTTCCTGAATATTAGATGTTCTGAGCACTGCCAGAGAGAAAGGGAGAGCTCGTTCGAGAGACAGGGGTCAAGATTGGCGAGAGCCGTCCCTCTTAATCTCGCCCTTCTTATACAAGGTACTTCAAAAAGATGTTTACCACTGGAGCGGAGCGATCGCAAGGGTGCCTAGGGTATACATTTCTCCGCAAGATAGGAAGGGCCCAGGTTCTGGAGTGCTTTATGGATGACGCAACACGTTTTAAACTTGATCAGTTGGCGGATGGGAAGCCAGTGGAGTTTTACAAGCAGGGGACGGGAAGGTGTCCTGGGTGGCGCATTCAGGACCAGCCGTGCAGCTGTTTTTTGGACTACTTGCAGTCTGCTGAGTAAGGTGTCATTGGCCGAAATCAGCAGACCATTACAATAGTCCAGACGGCTTAACACCAAGGCCTGAAACAAAGTTTAACAGGTAGAGTCAGGAAGAAGCGGGAAGACTCGACGGAGTAGGCCTATTACATGGAAGCAAGATCCAGCTGTCTGAGTAACATGCTCTTTCAGGCTAAGGGCCCGATCTAGGCAGATGCCCAGATTTTTAACTACATGTTTGGGGACTGGATTAGGGCCCAAATCCGATGTCCACCAAATAGGGGTCCATAGGAGAGGGGCCTCCCCAAACAGCATTACCTTGTTTTTTCCCACGTTGCATTGTAAAAATTATTTACCATCCATTGTGATATCTATCATAATGAGATCAATACAGGCACATAGGATCCATTATAAGGCACTCAGTCTTGCCCTTAGGACCTACTATGAAATAATCCCCATGCTATTTATTTGTTTGCTTCCAGTCTAAAATCTCTTCATTGTGGCTGTTTCCCCCTGCTATCATTCCCCAGATTTAGAAATGCTCGGAGGGGACTCTTTTATTGCTTCCTTTTTTCAGAATGTACTCTCTTTCGGCCTGTGCAAAATAGAGAAAATCTCCTAAAATAAATCTGTTTTATTGATTATCTTCATATCTTTTCTGATGTCAGTCAGTTCAGCGCCAAGATGCATTAGGACGTTAATTTCACTTTATAAGTAACTACCCATTTTTTGCATGTGTAGGTTGTAAAAATATTTAAAGGGTGCCCTGAAGTCCTAAACACAGGACAACTTCAGAAGAAGTTGGACAGAAGTTATTAGTTGTCGCTCTTGTCCTTTGGTGATGGAGCATGAAGTATAGCAGAGGTGTCTGAGGCCTGACTTGTGGGCAGACGAAGAGTTAGCAGAACATTGTGAAGGTCACACATATAATTTATGCCTAACCAAAGGCATATCTCTTCCGCCTAAAGCAGACACCTCTATGATCATATTTTCAAAATGCACTGTAAGATAGATGTAGAATTGCTTTAATGCAAAATTTGTTTATTTTTTGCCTCTTCAAATTAGTGCAGTTTGGTAGTACAACTTCTTGTAAAACCTTATTCTGCTGTCAACTTAAGCCTGGGTCAGTCAAGAACAGCAATACTCGGATACAGCGTATAATAACTTCCAATGTCTCTTGTGCCCCATTCAAGGTTAGGCCTTACGCATCCAATCCCGGGAAATCGCTATAATTAGCATAGGCATGCCGCATTTATGAACAACCTTTATAAAGACTATAGTCATTCTACTAAAAGGAATTTTGGAGCAATCTGTAACAATGTATAATGCATATAGTCCCTGCAGGATTTTAAAAAAGCATTTGTATTTTAGTGAATGTCATACTTTGCGCTAGGGCTTGAGAACAGAACTGAAAGTGTGGTTGTTGTTATTTTAACATATGCTATTAAGGGGTGCTCTATTTAGTTATAGGACATTGCCCATTTAGCCACAAATATGTGTTCGTAGCTTGAAGGAATACTTTTATCCTTTGCATGCTAGTACAAAATTTGTTGCAAAGTTATTTCAAGGCATTTACCTTTTTGCCAGTATTTTAGACATGGTGGCTTCCTGCATATATGTAGTGTTATATTCCCCAGTTAGATCAATGTAGGCAAGCAGCTTATTTCTTACATTGTCCTCACAAATACAATTTTCAGCGGTAACCTTTTGCACATATTTGCATGAACGACAGTGTTGGATTGGTTTCTCTGAAGGTAAACTTATTTTCACATCTAGCTTCGCGCAAAATTAAGACACGTCCTAAACCTCATGTACAAGGTCTCTTTTCGCACTATGTACAAATGTCATCACTATCTTCATCCACGGGGCGACAGGGATATCTACATATCCATAACATCACTAATCTATACGCACATCGCAAGACTGCTTTCTATTATAAAAGATTAGCATCCCAATAGATGAGCAGAGGAGGCACTTTCGCTAACACAGAGGGTCCTTGCTTGCTGAGAAATGTCTTAATCAAAAAGAGCCACCTAATAATCCCCTGGCGACTGGGTATAATCAATAACAGAATACAGTTGTCCTTAGAGGAACCATTTCAGCTTAATTATAATTTAAATTCAATGTCACATTCATGATCATTAGTTCAATGTATACAGGAGAAAAAATATAAATGTACATATACCAGAATGTATCAAAAGTGATATGTATTTTATTCAAATGCACTTATTGTAGATCATCGGATGCCTGGCAGCAGACACAATGCTGCAATTCACAGACCTATTAACAGTAGTGTAAAAACACCTTTTGCTAAGGTTATGGACAAACAAAATACCATATCAAATGAAGATCAAACATAACCTTTTATCGGATATACAGTCTAAATAATAGACATATGAGCAAAACGGTGTTGGGCGTCGACGTTTCGGTCCCCCGTTGGTCTAATAGATCCACAGGACCATCATCAGGACGATGTAGTTGCACATGTAAATCTAATATGAAAAGAATACACTTGTCACTTCTGTATCAATAGGGTATCGTCTTGCTCCACACAAAAAGACAACAAAACCAACCACAGTGAAATCATAACCAAAAGTTGTCAACCCCAAGTATACACCTATAAACATGCCACCACATATATGTGTGTCAAATCCATGTGACAAAACTAAGTCACCCAAAGCTTTAAAAACCACACTCACTTGATCACAATACTTCCAAGGAAGTGTGAAAGGGGAATATCCTCTCTAGGATGTTAATCCGAAGGATCTAGTCAAGACAATATTGAAAGTGTCCCTTAATCAGTACTCCTGTAGAAGCTTAGGAAACTTTTCAACAAACACTATCCCAAATTAGAGACAGTACTTACATATTCTTCAACAATGACATATCATCGCCTGAAAACGTAATGCAAAACACGGAGTCATCATTAACTATGCCTTCCAATAATGTGAAGAACCTTTTTACAGCCAAATAGCACCACGAGTGTTAAAGTACCAGGAGATACTCACAAGGTAGTTAGTACACAAACGTCTATTAGCCTGAAACAAAACAAAACAAAACATACAATATCCTAATGAATTCAGATTTCCAGCCTCCAGTTAACGTAACTAAAAACCAAAGTTCTTAAACAATGTTCTTAAACAATACGGCGGCTCTCCACACTTACTTTAGATAAGGACTTTCTCCGCTAAGTCCGTGTGCCCGACTTCAAATACCGAGTAAAACGCCCTGTCAAGCAGCAGCTCAAAAAGGAAGCCGGGAACTCTCTCGCCACAGTGACATCACATTGGGAGAAACTATAGCGGCCATCTTTGAATGAACAATAAGTTACAGGGCGTCTTGGTTACTGTTCAAGTTCTGCTAAGCCCTATTAGCTGAAATATAATGCTACAGATGTAGATGCTGGGACTGAACGCGGTTATAGGATGCTAGAGGATTGATATTCATGGTCCAGAACATGCTATTTTCTATAATGCTGACTCATGAAATGTGTCTTATAACATGTAATGTACGTATTGTTCAGGATGTGCTATACCTACAGTTGAAATGCTACGAATGCAGGCAGCACACCTGATTGCGAAACATTGTCCTTTAATATTAACACAAAATTATACTTTCAATGGCCTACTGATTTATAGACCACCAAAAGCCAAAACCAACTTTACGGCCACACTGAACCCCTTTTTAGAAACTAGCTTACAATACCCTGACTTCACTATACTGGGGGATTTTAATTTCCACCTGGAAAAGAATGACGATCCAGGGACAGCAGCGCTGACCGACGCAATGAACAATATGGCTCTCGTACAACTAGTGCATAAGGACACGCACAAAGCAGGTCACACCCTAGACGGTATTTTTACATCTAACAAAGATATTAAAGTCATAGACAGTCTCCCCATCCCTTGGTCAGACCACAAAGTCATAATTTTCTCTATAACTCTGGACCATATAGAGGAAACAACGACCTCCCAGAATCATGACAAACCTACTTCGTATCTGGACTGGTCAAAATTAGATACATCTAAATTTCGAGGACATCTTGCGTCACACATACCTACTTTGGACCCAGAAAGTAACAAAGCAACCGACCAAATATCAAAATGGATAACAGCAGCAGTAAACATAGCTGCACCATTGAAAAAAGCTATGTTCAGGAAAAAACAACCTTCCCAACCATGGTTTTCAGAAACTCTAAGGACCCAGAAACGAGTTTGCAGAAAACTAGAAAGGACATGGAGAATAAGCTATGACCCAGACAGTAAAACCGAATATAAAATCTCCATGAACATCTATGAAAAAATGATATTTACAGCAAAAAGTCAGTACTTTACAGTAAAAATAGAAGAGGCAAAAAACTCTAGCCGAGAACTATTCTCCACGGTAAAAAAATTATCCAAAATAAATGTACATAAGAATATGCCAGCCAGTTTGGAGTTCTGCAACACTCTGGGTCAGTTCTTTGTCGACAAAGTGACTCGGGTATATGAATCCTTTAATGCAACCAACCCACAGACCCCCGCCCCAGACAAAATAAACCAAAACGAAAACTCGGTCCCCAGAAAAACATCTAGACCACCACCTTTTAAGTTCTACATCCCTGAGAAAGAACAGGTCCACCAAGTAATTATGACTACAAATTCCGGGGCATGTTCAGATCCTTGTCCACCAAAAACTTTCCACCTCTTTCCAGAACTGCTCAGCGAGAAAATGGTAGAACTCTTGGGCCACATAGTGAACGTAGGTTCCTATCCCGACCTATGGAAATTAACATCAGTCTTACCTTTGTTAAGAAAAACAACCTAGACCCGGAAGAACCGGGAAACTACAGGCCAATAGCCAGGATTCCCTTTTGCGCTAAGGTAGTTGAGAAGCTCTTGAATAAACAACTTGCCCAGTTTATCACCGAGGCAGACATCCTTGACCCGTCCCAGTACGGTTTCCGTGAGGGACACGGTACTGAGACAGCCCTGCTGATGGCGGTAGAAGAACTCAGGGGCGTGTTGTACGCCGGGGGGAAGGCCGCCTTGATTTTATTAAATCTCTCGGCGGCCTTCGACACGGTTAATCACAAAACGCTCCTGAACCGATTAGCATCAGCAGGAGTACATAAGGATGCACGAAATATACTGGCATCTTTCCTAGACAATAGAACCTTCACAGTGGAGCTAGGAGGGATTAGATCTAAACCCTTCAACTCTCCCTGTGGGGTTCCGCAGGGATCATCATTAAGCCCTACGCTTTTTAATTTATATGTAGCACCACTAGCTGGAATTATCAGGGCAGTGGGATTCCTGCCAGTGTCATACGCGGATGACACGCAAATTGTTGTGTCAATCAAAAATGACAGCTCTAATACCGCAGACAAATTTAATAACTGCATGTCACAGGTCAGCCAGTGGATGGAGCAGAACTGCTTAAAACTGAATGGGGACAAGAGTGAGGTCATGTTACTTAGAACAAATGCAGAAATTTGGTCACCAGATTGGTGGCCGGCGGATTTGGGAAACTGTCCGTCACCTGTAACCAAAGTTAAAAACGTAAGCATCATGCTAGATAACAGGCTCACCTTCGATGCCCAAACCAGCAAATTAGCATCCACTATGTGGTTCATCCTAAAAATAATCAGGAAACTAGTGCCTTATATTCCTCTGGATTCTCGTAAAACTGTAGTGACCACCTTAGCCTTGTCAAGACTCGATTACGGGAACGCATTATACGCTGGGATGCAGGCACAACATCTGAACAAACTACAACGCCTGCAGAACTCGGCAGCGCGCCTAATCCTAGACATCCCTAGAACAGAACACATATCATACCATCTGGATACCTTACACTGGCTCCCACTGGTAAAACGAATAAGGTTTAAATCACTATGTCTAACATATAAAGCACTCCAGGGTAAGGGACCCCTGTTCCTTAGAACCCACCTAAAGTCATATACCCCCACAAGAGAACTAAGATCAAGCCAGGCAAAACTGGTACAAGTCCCTAGGTTCAAACAGGCAAGATGGGGGGGCAGAAGCTTTATACTGCATGCTGCTAAAGATTGGAATCGTCTTCCCCTTGCTATCAAGAACTGTACCTCCCTGATGTCATTCAGGAAATCAGTAAAGACATGGCTCTTCAACCTCCGCTAAATCCAGCTCCTGCGACACCAGGACAAGGTCTCTTTCTTCAGCGCCAAGACGCCCAAGGGCATATGCGCGCTTTACAAAACCACAAATCAAATCAAATCAAATCAAATAAAACAATTTTAAAACAAGCATTGGCATCACCAATAGGTCTCGCCTTTGGGACCTTATAAGTGTTTAGCCATGCAACAGTTGATGTTGTTGCACCAAGGTTATTGTGCTGCATAACTAAATACTTATAAGGTCCCAAAGGCGAGACCTATTGGCTATGCCAATGCTTGTTTTTAAATTGTTTTATTGCTTATTGCTTTGCTTTTCTCCAGCCGCATTTTAACTGAAATATCACTTTTCACACCATACGCACGAAAATGCACCTGATTTTGAGGTCTAAATAATTTTTGTTTGTCACATGTTCACTTGGTTTATCCCAAGGAGCACATTTGTTATTTATCTGTAACAAATGTATGCAATTCCTGAATAATGTGAAACATGGTACTGTTTTTTTTACCTAGCCGTGAACAATTCGTATGTACAACTTTACTGAGACGACGAAACATGTGTTGACTGTAAAGGGATCTTCAAAGGATCCAAATGTAATTATTGTGGAGCAAAGAAAGAACTCTGACTTGCTATTGGGCCATTAAACATTTCAGATTTTTCCTTTGGGACATTCCCTTTATCTTCATCATAAGCCACTCATTTTTGCATTTTCCTTAAAAGGGTTGGAACGTACCACTCCATGGAATTCCTGCTGACAAGTATGTCTAAAGGGGTATCATTTCCAAATGGAATATCTCCCTGGCTTGAGTGCTCGGACTGCGGATTACTCATCTAAATTACCTATGGAAGGGTGATTATTTAAAATATTAGCTACAAGGGATAGTACTCTCTATTAACACAGAAGTTCTCAGTAAAGATTTATGGAGCAAAATTATGGATGAAGATTTTAAGCTAAAAAAACAAGTTCAGAAAGAATCAGTAAAAGGGTGGAAAGAAAAATACAAGGAGCAACCAGAAGGCATCAGGAGCTTTTTGAAGACTGAAAATGAATTGAGTTTATTTGACAAAGTGTTGAGGTGAAAATGTTACTCACACATAAAGCTGTTCTGCCAATGATAACATCAAACATAGTGGGAATATTTCCTTATCTCCTGTGGATGAGAAAAAAGCATGGGTATAGCTGGCCTTAGATTTTGACTCGGGTAAATAACCTAGGTTTAGGGTTAAATACATCATTGTACTAGATGATTACCGTTCTAAATAGTTTGAGGCTAATGTTGTTCAGAGGTGTGGTGCCGCGGCCATAGCGACAGACTCCGGAATCTGGGGATCATGGTTCAATCCATGGGGCCGGCGGCAGATTAGTCCAGCACCATGTGACTCTGGGCAATAGCTTGCTTAATCTTCCCGAAGGCCCCCAGTGCCTAGAGACCCTTACGGGTGATTGTTTGTGCTTTACAAATGTGGATTATTATTCAGCAAATCACGGCCAATGTTCTTTCTAACTTCCTTGGGAGTGTTTTTATGAATGAAGGAGCACTCGAGGTCTTCGTTACGTAGGGTAAAATGTATTTCTCACTTCATACATGCATTCTTTTGGGAGTAGTTGTATATAATATAACTGCATTATATTGCCCAGGGCAAATGCCTTGTAGAAAGGATTAATCTCATGATCAAATAGTGCATTCAGTTGCAGAGTATAGCATTCCAATTGAGAGAACTATTCTAGATTTGTTGTGGTCATACCAAACTACTTCTATCATTATCACCAATGTTGTGCCCTTTGTATCTTTCAAGGGCAGGCAACTCTGTACCAAACGTGTACCTTCATGGCTCTCCGGGAGTATGGGAATGTTTGCTTATGTGGAGCATCATGTCGTCATTGATAGAATTTAAATCTATCAGAGAAAGTACAAGAATTTCTTTTACAAGGTGCATTGTGTAACAGAAAGAATCTGGGTTGTTGCAAAACATTTGCAAGTACAAAAATCAGAACTAATAAGCTAACAAATGCCTCTGTATTATAAGAACCTCCCACATCAAGACTGTGGAAGGGAATTGTAATGTGGTGAAGTTGGAAAGTGGCCAAATCTGGATCATGGACGAGTTGGTAAAAGCTTCCCTGAGTCCATCAGAAGGGGGAATTGACAGATAATGTGATTTTGTCCGATCATATAGCACCTATAAAAAAATCTTACAGAGTCCTATGTGCACAAGGTAACCACCAACTGATATTTTCATTGTTCTTGAAGAAGAGGTGTTGTAATTTAGTTTTCACCTAAATTCTCCACTTTCCCTCTTATTTTTCCTCTGTGCCTTCCACTTTCACTTCCTCTGTTATTGATCTAGGCCAAGAAACGTATTCACGCTTCCAATAATGAATCCTCTCCGCTTCCAATAATTAATCTTGTCAGAGAGTGTGATTCAAACTGGGCCGTGGCAAAAAATTGGCAAGTAAAGGAGTCAGAACAAGCAAACTAACAAAGGCCTCTGCCTTGAAACCATTTCTCAACACAACTGGCACCCCCACCCCCACTAAGATAACGAACGCAAAGAAACTGGTCGACTGGACAGCCGCCCTTGGCCTGAGTGATGTCTGGAGAGTCTGGAACCCCTGAGGCTCTCAATATACTCATACATCGGTGGCACATCACACGCATTCGCAAATTGACATGATCCTCATGCCTGCCTCTGATGTGTCGGATGGTATTGGTCATTGCCGTCCTCCCCGGGGGGGTCTCAGACTACTCAGCCCTACTTTTACCTTAAGGTGAAACCCCTGATACACCTCACCCACTGTGGCGACTAAACGCCTGGTATTTGCAAGACAAGGAGGTCAAGAAAGCGATAGGGGAGGATCTGCGCCAGTATTTCCTCCCTAATCTGGGATCCATCCCCTACCCGAGCACCACTCTGGGAGGCAAGTAAAGCTAGCATCCGGGGAGTAGCAAGAGGCCAGGTCCAGGCACGCCGGCTGGCTCAGACCAGCCGTCTAACCCATCTTGAGGTGCAAGCAACACGGCTCGAAACAGCCCCAAGTGAGGCCCCAAGCAATCTGCGAGACAGACAACTCGCAGCCACACGTGACCAGATCATACACATCCCCCTAGAGTGGGCCAAGATGCTGTGGCGTTCCTCTGTAGCCCCAGTGTATGACCAGGGAGATCACAGCCTGGTCTCTTATCCCTTGGCTAGTCGAATAATCCCCGAAGTCTGTGATCTTTCAGGGTCCACTAAGCACACGTCACCTGCAATCGCCCAGGCACTTGCAGACTATTACGCCCATCTATACTCCACTCGCAAGCCTGACGCTTCCCTCCCGGACATGCTGAGCCAAGGGGGGATCCAGCTCCCCCTGCCTCACAGAAACGAGGCAACAGACTTAGATCTTCCCTTCACCCAGGAAGTAATACACAACACAATCTCTTTGCTGAAAGCGGGGAAAACGCCAGGGCCGGACGGCTTCTCATAGGAGTACTATGCTGCTTATCGGGACCTACTGGTCCCCCACCTTGCCGAATTGTACCAAAATGTTACTGAGGCCGGGTCCTTTCCCCCTGAGACAGCCGTGGCAACTATAGTGGTGATCCCCAAAACCCAACCGCCCTCATCATCCTGCGCGGACTACCGCCCCATTTCCTTAATCAACACCGAAGTGAAGATATATGCCACAATACTGGCCCAGCGCCTGCGTCCACTCCAGAGCAAATTAGTCCACCCGGACCAATGCGGCTTCATGCCAGCACACAGCCCTGGGCAATGTCTGAGGTGCCTCCACCTGGCTCTAGCACACCATCGACACCTCAAACCCTACCTGATGCTCCTCCTTGTCAACTATGAAAAAGCCTTCAACAAGTTTTAGTGGCTCTACCTGGAGGAGGTTCTGAAGACAGGGCTGGGTCAGCAATTTAAGCTCTTCGTTCAAGTCCTTTACTCAAACCCTAGAGCCAGAGTGCTCACCAATGGAGCCCTGTCAGAGGCGTTCCCTATTCAAAGAGGCACAAACAGGGATGCCCCCTCTCACCTCTCCTATTTGCAGTAGCCCCAGGCATACCTCATTAGATCGGAGGACTTGATCCAGGGCTGGGCTTGGGATAACCACCACATTGAAAAAATTGCCTTGAATGCGGACAATGTCCTGCTTTTTCTGGCGGACCCAGCTAACTCTGGCCATCGGTGTCTCCGGACCCTTCAAACCTTCGAGAGCGTCTCAGGACTCCAGCTTAACCCAGCAAAATCGACCCTAGTACCCCTTCATCCCTCCAGGGAATGCTTCGACTGGCAAACATCTATCCCCATTAGGAGACAATCCTTCAAATATGTGAGGATATGGATCGCTCTGCTCCCCAAATTAGAATGACCATTAAACATTACCCCACTGATTAAAAATCCAAAGAGGACCTCAAGCTCTGACAAACCATACCACTCAACCCTCTGGGGAGTGTGGCCTTGTTTAAAATGATGATCCTTCCACGATTCCTCTATGTTATCCAGAATACATCCTTTCACCTCCTACGCAGCTGGTTCAGGGAGATGAACGATGTGGCTGCGAGATTCCTGTGGGAGGTCGAGACCACGCATCACCCTTGCCCAGTGCTGGATTCCGCCCTTTGATGGCGGCATGGGCATGACTATACTATATAGCTACCCGGCTTTTTGTCCTACACGACTGGTTCACTGGGGGCTGGTCTGACCCGGCCTAACAAACAGAGCTAAGGTACCTGGAGTTTCTCCAGATTCAGGCATTCCTATATGGAAGCCCAATACCCACAGCAATGCCGTTGATCACTAGGGTGTTCCTGATAGCCTGGCGTACGGCCCTAAGACACACACATTGGTACAAAAAACTAAGCCAACAGGCACCTCTCGGCAGGGCAGGTGGCTGGGAGAGGTGACGATGGGATTATATTGGCATATCACTACTGGGGGATGTCTGGATGGGAGACCACATTAGAACGTTCCAAGACCTGCTGGCGCGCTACACTTTTCCTACAGTACCTGCAGCTATGTCATGCTCTTGGCGCACACATTTCTACAGGCACAACACTCCCGAATTTAGCCCACTAGAGGCCCAGCTCATGATGGGAAACCTGTGGAAGGGTGGAGTATCCTGGATATACCGTACCCTGATTAAAAATAGTCCAATAACGCTCGCCCCACTCAGGACCCGGTGGGAGGGGTGGCTGGGCCCCCTGGAGGAAGAGGACTGGGACGACACCCTTATGGCCCCCAAAACAATTACAACTTCAGCCAGACTCCACCTAATCCAACTATATTACCTACATACCGCTTATCTCACCCCGGAGCACCTTTACAGAGAGGGACTATGCCCCTCTCCAGGCTGCACACAGCGGGCTGCACACGCTGTGGCCACAAACCAGAAGATTTTTACCACATGACCTTGACCAGCACGCGCCTAGCCTCATACTGGGCTGCAAGAGAGCCCGAGCTCACACACATCCTGGGCTGGCAGGTTCCCCACGATCCCATACGACTCATTCTTGGAGTAATGGCCGACCTAGACAGGCCCCAATCTGACAGAGTGTTCCTGGGGACAGCCATTGCGGTAGCTAAAAGCAATATGACCTCAACATTGGCACAGCCCAAGCCCCCAAGTATAACCAGATGGTGCCATGGAGTGGACTGGTATGCAGCACAAGAGAAATCCCTTTTTGAAGCCTGGAGATGCCCTGCTAAATACCACAGGGTATGGGGCATATGGACGAATCAGTTAGACTGACTATAACTGGAACACGCCTATATACACAAATGTAATGTTTATATGTCATGGTTGTGGACCTGGGCGCTTACCTGTATCTAATCAATGTAAAACTAATCTGCAATGTCACGAAACAATGATCAAATGTGTCATGCTGCGATTTGTATGTTCAAAAACTAATAAAATTGTTTATCGAAAAACAAAGGCCTCTGCATCGTGAATTGTAATGTAATGAAGTTGGAAAGTGGCCAAATCTGGATCATGGACAAGTTGGAAAGAACAAGTTACTTACCTTGGTTAACGGTATATCTGGTAGAGACATATATTAGTTGTAGATTCCTTTCCTTAGAATTTCTCCCAGGCGTCAGTCGGGAACCGGAGACTTTTTAACAGCAGTACCCCTACACGTCGGTAGGAGGCATGGGTCGGCTCTGTGTCCATCGTTGTGGGTGCCGGGATGATGATACAGGACCTATATAGAATTCCCATGCGAGAAGCGCAGAGCTATGAAAGACACTGACCACTGGTGCGTCAAAACTAGGGCCCCTTAGGGGCGTCCTTATCCCTAGAAATCAGTTTGCAGAGCGGGAATGATGGGTGAGGCAGTAAGGAATCTACAACTAATATAGGTCTCTACCAGATGCATAGTTACCGAAGGTAAGTAACTTGTTCATTTGATTTAGACTATTAGTTGTAGGTTCCTTACCTCAGAATTGATACCCTTGCAATACCATCCCGGGAGGAAGGTCTGAGTACCAAGGTAATACTAGAAAATCCATAAGGACCGAACGAGCAAAGTACCTGTCCATCCGGACTTAGCTGTCCAGGTAAAATAGTGTCTGGTAAACGTGTGCGGGGATGCCCACGTAACCGTCTGACAGAAATCACGGACAGAGACTCTGCGTGCCAATGCAGTAGTTGCTGCTGTTGCTCTAGTGGAGTAAGCACGCAACCCCACAGGAGGTTCCTTCTTCACCAATACATAGCATATTTTAATGTAGAGGACAACCCATCGAGAGATGGTCCGTTTTTGCACAGCCAACCTTTCTTGGCACCTACATAGTGAATGAAGAGTTGATCATCCACCTAGAGCTCTTTTAGATGATCAAGATAAAAAGACAATACACATTTTGGGTCTAGACGGTGCAGTCTCTCCTCTTCCTTGGAGGGATGTGGAGGCGGGTAGAAGGTGGGCTGAGTGATGGATTCCCCCACATGAAAGGGCGTGACTATTGTAGGAAGGAACAAAGCTTTCATTTGAAGTACCACTTTAAGGGGATGGACAGACGGATAAGGAGGCTTGGAAGATAGTGCCTAAAACTTGCTAACTCTGTGAGCAGAGGTGATGGCAATAAGGAAAGCAGCTTTAAGAGTAAGATGTCTGAGAGGACAATTATGAAGAGGCTTGACGGGAGCACACATAAGAAAGGTAAAAACTAAATTCAAATCCCATTGGGGCATTATGTAAAGGTACGTGGGAAACAAGTGAGTAAGGCCCTAAAGAACCTATTTACATTGGGAGACTTGAACAAGAAAGGCTGATCTGGAAGTCTCAGAAAGGCAGAGATCGCTGTAAGATATCCTTTGAGGGTGCCCAAAGCAGTGCCCCACTGCAAAGTACGTACAAGAGAACCTCAAAAAGGGGATCAACGGGGGGCGTGGCCAAGATGGCGACCTGAGCGGCAGCAAGACCTCTAGGCTCCCCGCTCCAGGTCCCCATTGCCGGCCTAAATATGCTTTTTGTACCTCAACACGGGGAGCACATTGCCTGTGAACGTGCAGGACAAGTGGGATCCGACTTGTGTGCCACTTAGAATTCTGAGGCTCACCGACTGGCCGAGGCGGCGATCAGCGGCTGGGGGACGAGAAATGGCAGCCGTCTGATGTTGGTCTACGGAGACGAGTACATGATCCCCTGCCAACACAGGAGCCAGAGAGTGCCGCACCGCTGCTTCGGATCCCCATCTGGAGGTGGGGGCACCACAGACCAGATACTTAAAAGCTTCAGAGGCGTCCGGTGCTTGCAGCAGACCTCCCCGGAGTGACGTGGAAATTGAGGCCCCGGCGCCCGGGCCTGCTGAGGGGAGGCGGTCCGGGTGCATCCTGGCCAGCGCCAGACACTCAGGCTCCTTCTGACGCAGCGGCCCCCCTGCAGTAGACGCGCACGAGATCGCCGGCAGTCAGCGTTGAAGGCATTGGAGGGAGCAGCACTTGGGGCCGCGGCGGCCGCGAAAGTTTAGGCCGTGGTTTAGAGGCCTATGAATCTCCGTAGCAGTGACCTCGCGGGGGGAGGGGCCTGGCCCACGGCCTTCTCCCCTCTGTGCAGGCGGACGCCTAGAGGGGCCCAGAACACCTGAGGCGCTGTGAACCGGTGGACAGAGCTCTGCAGGATGCCCGGCCCCTACTGTGAAGGCCCCATCACTTGCCGCAGTGCCTGGGCCTAGTGTGGCTGGAGGGCGCGATTTTGGATGGGGCTTTGAGGCCTGGCAGCAGCGGACCCCCCTGGACCGGACAGCTTTTGTCGGTGACCCTGAAGAGCAACGCGTGGACAGGGCAGAGAGGGGGACACACCGCGAATCTGGTTCGCTGTGGGGCGCGGCTGGAGGGAGAGCCAGGGGTTGGCTTGACGGAGCGGGCCACCACGGGGCATGCAGAGTCCCCCCTGGGCACTGGAACAGACGGCCCCTCAAGAGTACCCTCCAGTTTCTGCCGCCCTCCCCAGAACTGTGAAAACAGGTGGGCGGCAGTGCAGCAATGCTCTCTGTGGGCCGTGGGTGGCTGGCCCCCCCTAATCGAGCGGAGTCTAGGAAGCCCGGAGCTGAGAAGAGGGCTGCAGTAGTTGCGTCTCCTCATCTTCATCAGGCAGGCCGTGGACATCAGGCCCCACCCTCCCCACTTACGAGCGACGCGGAACTACCACACGGCTTCAGCGACGCATGCGGCGGGGCCGCGGGCTTCTCATGGATAATGGCCAACGCAGGGAGGAGAGGCGGGCGGACACTTACGGACATGCTTATTGAGGGCCCCCCCCCCAAGGGCGACAAGAACCTGCACTCTCCCCCAACTAAGTCCTCTGCCGAACAGGGAGAAGGTGAGGTCCCAATCACCAAATCCTTTCTTGAAGCGCTATTTAACACCCTGCGAGAGGACTTCCAGGCATTAAAGCAGGACATGGCCGGAGAACAAGAGCCTTTCCTACAAAGCGCCCTATCGGAGGCTCGGAGGCTCTGCGCTCTCTGATCCCTTACTACTCTTGGAGGGGGGACCTAAACTTAGTGATGGACAAGGACAGGGATAGGTCGGGCCACCGCTATGGCAGCACAGGAGCTAGTTCAGAAACAGGTAAAGTATGGATAAAGCAAAGGGGGTTGGAGGACCTGTGGAGCATCACAGTACACCTTCTACTCACATGTACATCACACCTATGCCAGATTGGACCACTTCCTAGGCTCCTCGGAGCTGGAGACCCGGGTGGTGGATGTAGACATCGCCCCGGCAGCCATCTCCGACCATGACGCCGTGGAGCTCACGATTAGGGTCCCTGTTACCAAGAGACAACCTAGTAGGTGAAGGCTGAGAGAACCCCTCTTGCAACGCGCAGAAGTAGTCCAGCAGCTCCGTAAGTGCATCACTGATTACCTAGCAGTTAATGATCGCCCTGAAACGCCTTTGACGGCAGTGTGGGGGGGGTTAAAGGCGGTAGTGCGTGGCGAGCTAATTGCCGTGGCGGCGGTGGAGGCCAAAGATCGTAAAGCTATGCGAGAAGTCCTCACAGCTAAGGTCGTAGAACTGGAACGAGTGCACAGCCGTACAGGTGCCCCGGGAGTCTGGAAACAACTAAAAGTGGCCAGGGCTCAACTTGCGAGTCGGAACATGGATCGAGCCAAGTATGCGGCTCTCCGCCTGCGTTACACCTATTATGTAGGGGGAACAAAACGGGCCGCCTCCTTGCGAGCGCGTTGCGAGCCAAGGTTCACGGTTAAAAAATTTTGGTTTTGCGTAACAAGAAAGGGGACGTAATTCGAGATGAGGCAAAGATAGCGGGTGCGTTCAGGGACTATTAAGCTTCACTATACGCTGCAGACCCTATATCAGAGACTGATGCTGAGGCTTACCTACAGGGGGCGGCTTCCACTGGGCTAAACTCAGCAAACACGAGCGCCCTGGATGCACCCATTCGAATCGAAGAGGTGTTCAGTGCCATCTCCCACCTCAAGCCCCTAAAATCGCCAAGCCCGATGGCTTTTCCGTTAGTTTTTATAAAACTCTTTGCCCAGTGCTTGCTCCGCTGCTTACAAAGCTTTTTCATTCATTTCAGGGCCCCGGCTCCATCCCGCCCGAAATGCTGGAGGCAGACGTAATAGTATTACCTAAGCCGGGCAAGGACGCCACTCAGTGCTCCTCACTCCGGCCAATTTCTTTGTTTAATCTTGACCTTAAGCTTTTTACAGGCGTGCTGGCCTCGCGGCTTGAACCTTGTCTCCCCGGGATCATTGAGCCGGATCAGTCAGGCTTCATCCCAGGCAGACAATGCAGTGATAACACCAAGCGCTTCCTTCACTTGATCGATAAAGCCCACTTCCAGCAGTCAGACTCGGTGCTCCTGGCCATTGACTCTGAAAAGTCGTTTGACCGTGTCGACTGGGTCTTCTTAAGGAGGGTTCTGACACACTTTGGGGCGGGAGAGCGCTTTCAAGCCTGGGTGGAAGCTGCTACCACAGCTCTCAGGTGCGGGTCCGTCTTAATGGCTTATGCTCCCGTCCCTTCGAAATTCAGCGCAGTACTCGGCAGGGGTGTCCCCTTTCCCCTCTTCTGTGCACGCTCTATGTCGAGCCATTGGCACAGAAAGTGCGTGACCACCCACACATGCGTGGCATTACATTTGGCAGAGAACCACACTCCATAGGGATGTATGCGGATGATATTTTGGCGGCCCTTGACAACCCTAAATGCTCAGTGCCAGCCTTCCTGGAAGAGATCGAGTTGTTTGGCAAAGTCTTGGGCTTTCGGGTGAATAGAGGGAAGTCACTGATCTTGCCATTGGGCAGGAATGCCCACACAAACCGTGAATCGCCTGTCTACAAAGGGGGACTGTTAACCCAGTTGCAACTCCCTTACTTGGGTATCACCCTCATATCATCTACAGACCGGAAGGTAGCGTTGAATTACTCTAACATAACAATGCAGATCCGAAAAGATCTGGAGCGCTGGACGAAACAGCCGCTATCCCTGCTGGGAAGGATTGCGGCGGTGAAAATGTCGGCACTCCCCAAGATATTATACATCTTTCAAACTATCCCCGTGTCCCCGCCGGCCGGGACTATCACACATTTGCAAATGGCGATCCAGCACTTTATCTGGGGGGGGAAGAGACCGCGCATGCACAAACAATTGGCATACCGAGGGATGGACGAGGGGGGGTCTGGGGATTCCCAACTTACAACAGTATTTTCAGGCAGCGCAGCTGCGATATTTAGTGAAATGGTATAGGCCTGAATCAGAAAAGAGATGGCTCTTTCAAGACTGATTACAATGCAATTAGGGGTGAAGTTACACTCCTTCTTCCGGACGCACAGCGTTAGATCAATATAGAGTGATTCTACTAAGTTATCCACGTTTTATGAAGTCTTATTTCATGTCTTTTACAATTTCCTTTGACTCATTTCATCAGGTCACATGAGAGAAACAATATATTCTTTCAATTCTAATGCAGCAGATATGCCTATCCAGGCCTTTTTCTGAAGCAAGAACAATACATTTATCATCCTCTGTAGAAATTGTCATTCCCAGTGCATTTCGGACTTATCATAGTCCTTCGTCAGGGGTTCTCTACAAATTAAACAACACCAACATTAAATTATATGTTCATCTGTGCATGCATCCAGTGCAATCAACATTACCTCTCACTGTTCGTATCTATTGTAACAGTCCCCACTTAATTGACGTTTTCCCTCTACTAGAGTAACTGCACGCCATCTAAAAAGTGCCCAAACTAGCTTCTACTCCACTCGATAAACATTCACTAATTCACTTTCCTCTCTTAACCTCGCCCAATGTATTGAACATTACGTGGTACATTAATTATGTCGCTGGCTCACTGTCTGTTCGTTTCACCTTCCCAAACAATTCTGACCAATACACTCAGCTGCGCTTTTAGACAAAGTCTCAGCGTAAAATTCCATAAACTCATGTTATGGAATGGAATGGAATGGGTTTATATAAAGCGCGATAGTTACCCGCAGGCATCCCAGCGCTATAACCGGACACAGAAGGGTGAGGTGTGTCAAGTTATCTGCTGAAAAAAAAGGTTTTTAATTTTTTTCTGAAGAGCAGGATGTTCGGTTCTGAGCGGATGGATAATGGAAGGGAGTTCCAAAGCCTTGCCACGTTTGTTGAGAACATTCTACCTCCACTTCTTTCTCTTTTGAACCTGGGAATGATGGCTTGGAAGGCGAAGGTTGACCATAGCTGCCTTTAAGGGTGGTAGGGGGTAATCAGGGTGTGATTAAGGATAGCTCCTTTCCTCCAGTAGGCGCGGTGGGCGATGCACATGCTTTTGAAGTTGACTCTATCTTTTACTGGCAGCCAGTGAAGGGCTCTTAATTCAGTTTTCACTGATTGCCGGCGAGGAATTCGCAGGAGAGTACGAGTGGCGCAGTTTCGGATAACCTGCAGTTTTTTAAAGGTGGATTCGGGGGCTCCTAAGTACAGGGCATTTCCGAAGTCAAGCCGGGAGAGGATTAGGCCCTGGACCAAGATCTGTCTCGCCTTGAAGGGGAGGAGCGGCAAGATCTTTCATACGAGTCTAATAATACTCATGCAGGTGGCTGATAGTTTAGTTGCCTGGTGGCTGAATGTTAATGCACTGTCCAGCCAGATGCCCAGACTCTTGATGGTATCCCTGGCTGGGGGGGCTGGGCCAAGTGCTGGGGGCCACAGAGAGTCAATGGATTTTTGGGGGGAGTTACCCAGCACCATTAGCTCGGTTTTATCGCCGTTGAGCTTTAGGTAGGACTGGCTCATCCAGGTGCATACTGCTTCCATACAGCCTCTGAGATCGCTAGCGTAAGAAGAGGGATGAGTCAGGATAACCACCAGTTGCGTGTCGTCAGTGTAGGACACGACTTGAACGCCGAAAGGACGTATTATTTCTACGAGGGGGAGCATGTAAATGTTAAACAGCATGGGGCTCAAGGATGAACCTTGGGGAGCCCCACAACTGAGAGGTTTGCTGGCCGAGGTGATGTTGCCCTCACAGACTCGGAAGGAGCGGTCGGAAAGAAAGGAATGGAGCCAGGCTGCTGCAGTGGATGTTATCCCTAGTTCTGACATTCTGTGACGTAAGATGTCATGATTCACAGTGTGGCACTGAGGTCCAGTAAAACAATGGCCGCAGTGCCACCCTCATCCACAATCTTTCTAGCTCCTTCTGTTACTACCAGTAAAGCAGTTTCAGTTCCGTGCATGGGGCGGAACCCCGTCTGTGAGCTGTCCAGGAAGTTGTTTGTTTCCAGGAATTCGGTGAGGCACTGATTCACGTACTTTTCCGTGACTTTAGTTATCCATGGTAGCAGAGAGATCGGGCGGTAGTTTCCCGGATTCATCTGATCTAGATTTGGTTTCTTCAGAAGGGCTTTGACTATAGCTTGTTTCCACTTCGGGGGGACAACCCCTGCTGAGAGAGAGTTATTGATCAGGTTCTGGATAGTGGGGAGAATGGTGGGCGTTATAGTTCTTAGAAAACGAGCTGGGGCTGGGTCGCTGGGGGATCCCGACTTTACCTGGAGAATTATGGAGTCTAAACTGGTAAGCTCTAGAGGAGGAAAGGTATCCAGAAAGGTGGGAGGGGATAGTCTGGTGTGCTGATGTTCTGGGAGGGGGTGAGGGGGTGGGGGAAAGGAGGAGTAAATCATGGCTATTTTATTATAAAAATAGTCAGCCTGTTCATTGCAACGGGTTTGAGCGGTCAGAGGATCTGAAGGTTTGTCGGGGAGTTTGAGCAAATTTTTAGCGTTCTGATAAATCTCTTTGGGTTTTGATGCCGCTTCAATAATCTTGTTTTCGAAGAAGCTGGATTGAGCTTTTTTTATCTCGGTTTTATAGGATTTTATAGACACCCGGTATTCAGTTTTACTAGTGTCGGAGTAATCGAGGCGCCATTTCCGTTCCAGTCTCTTGCATTCTCTCTTGAGAGTGCGCAGGTTCTGGGAGTACCAAGGAGCATTTTTTGGTCTCTGTTTGGATTGAATGTCCTTGAGTGGGACGATAAGGTCTAAGGAGGTGGTGATCCAGTTATTGAAGTTGTCATTGCTGACAATCGGATCAGGGTTATTCTGAGGGATAGAGGTTTCCAGTGTGGATGTCCATAAGTTAGTGTTGATTTGTGACCATTTGCGGTCTCTGCTGGGGGCAGAGGGTGGAGAGGGGCGATAGCCTAATGGTGCCCAAGAAAATGGGATCAGGAAATGGTCCGTCCAAGGAAGGGTGATGGGTGGGCTAACTGTAAGATGAGTGCCCCTCTGGGGGACTAACACACTGCCCACCCACACGGGCTGGTTGCACAGGCTTTGGTTTACACTAGGGATGGAACCTATCCAAGCTACACTTACACAAACCACAGCAGCATTCCGCACGGTTTGGAAGCCACTGCTTACACTTCTCTCTCAAGAGTTTAATGAAATCACGTGCCCCAAATACCTCCGCCTATTGCGCCTGACAGACACGAAAGATGACACCGTGGAGCCTGAGAAGGACGCACCGTGAATGCGCCATGCTTACTAACGGTCCACAACCCAACCCTGCCCTGTTTGTTGCAGTACCACATGGTGGTGGTGTTTTCCGTGAACACCTGCACCACTTTACCTTTAAGAGAAGGAACGAATGCCTTCAGTGCCAGTCTGATTGCCCAGAGTTCCAGAAGGTAGATATGGAGACCGGATTCCGCCGTAGACCAGACACCTCTGATCTCTACCTCTTCCAGGTGGCTGCACCATCCCAGGACCTACACACCTGTCACCATGACATCTCATTGGGGAAGGGAGCGGGATCTGCCTCTGACCCAATCTTGGCCACCACTGCACCACTGCAGTTCTTGTGCCTATCCCTCAGAGATCTGGACGTAGTTGGAAAGATTCTCCCTGACTGGAACTTCAGGTCCCACTGCAGAGCACGCATATACCCCCTGGCATGATCCACCAACAGGATGCAGGAGGCCATGAGGCCCAGCAGCCTCAGTATCATTCTCACCGAAATTCAGGATAAAGGCTGAAACATCGGTATCACAGACTGAATATCTCGCTGCCCGGGAGGATAGTCCCAAAACTGCACTTTGTCCAGAACCACCCAGATGAAAGGGAGTATCCGAAAGGAAGTCAGCTGTGACTCTGGCAAGTTGATAATGAACCCCAGCAAGTGAACTGAAAGTGCTAGTGGCCCACTGTGAAACGTAAGTACCGCCTGTTGCCGGTAGGATGGGGATATGGAAATATGAGTGCTGCAAGTCCAACGCTATCATCCAATTTTATGGGCCCAGTGCAGAAAGGACCTGAGCCAAAGTGAGTATCTTGAACTTCTCCTTCCGTTGGACGAAGTTGAGGGCCCTGAGGACCAAGATAGGGCACAGACCTTTGTCCTTATTGGGCACCAGAAAGTAGTGAGATTAACAATCACGTCCTACTTCTGGCACAGGAACCATCTCTATAGCCCTCTGGGCAACGAGAGGCGCAACTTCCTTACCGAGAAGCGCCAAATGATCCTCTGACATTCGTAGGAGGGTGGCATGGCAGGAGGGGTAGTCTCCAAGGGTAAGGATTTGCACTGGCAGAGGGGGGAAAGGGTAGACTGGCACGCCCGCTGGCTTCCTGGCCCACAAACACGCTGGGTCCCACGTTAGCGACCACTCAGAGGCTGGACAGCCTGCATGACTCCGTAGCTGGGCTAGACTGGATGTGGCTGGATGCCCCTTTCACAGCCACGAAAGTCAGACTGAGGTGGACAGGAGGTAGCCGCGAGGTCCAAGAATCTGGCCGTAGATGGAGAATCCTTGAAGCGCTCAAGCACTGAGTATGCTTTGTCATCAAAAAAGCAAGTGCCATCAAAGGGTATGTCCATCAAAGTAGACTGGATATCCCTCGAAAAGCCAGAAGTCCTCAGTCAGGCGTAGCGTCTGACTGCTACAGACGAGACAAACGTTCTGCCCAGTGAGCCGTGGTGTCCAGTCCACATCATATGGTGAATTAAGCTGTGCCGCTCCCATCTGCAACTTCCTGGGAGATAACAGCCCGGCCTCCTCCAGGCACTAAGGCAGCACTTGCACAACAGATCACCCCAAGAGGAAAGCGATATTTACAGACCGCAATGCTAAGCTGAAGGAAGAGAACATTCTCTCTCTGGATCAATTTCTTGAATTCTACTTGGGGGTGGCGAAGTGATGCGCCCTTTGAAGATGAGGCTTGATCAACCAAGCTCTCAGGGGAAGGATGCTGCGTGAGGAACACTGGGTCGCCCGCAGCAGGATGGTGGCAGCGGGCGATAATACTGTCCACATAAGCTTGTGTGCTGGGCTTAGACCAAGTTCCAAGAAGGACAACTGTGAGGGCTTCATTGAAGGGAAAAATGTGTTCTGAAGTGGTAGCTGCAGCCTGAAGCATTTCAGTCAGGAGGTTAGTCCTGACTGCAAAAGAAGGGAGCTCGAGGCCAAGGACCTCGGCCGCCCATTTCACCAGCATGGCGTAGGAAGCTCCCTCCTCCTTAGCCATGGTAGGGGGAGAAAGCAAGCCAGAGTCTGGATAAGTATCCAAAGCACTGGCCTCACCCAGGTTTATCCACCAGTCCATAGGGTCTTCAAGCTAGTTGATCATAGGGTTCAGCTGCCCCTTTCATTCCACATCACCATCTCTTGGCACAAAATCCACACCAGGGATAAACACAGGGACAAAGGTCCCATCAGGTGTCTGAATCAACCTCAGTCCGGCTCCGTGTCCACGTCGGGGACGAGGATGGGGTCAACGCCGAACTGGAGTATGGTCGACGTCAGGAGCGTTGTCGCCGGGACCACCGTCAGGAACGGCCGAGAAAGATCGACTGGCGTTGATCTGGATGCGAAAAATTATCCACAGGGGCCTTGTGGAGTCAGGGCCGAAGCCGCCAGCTTCAAAGGCCTATGGCTCCCAACCACCTCCGCAGGGCCCAGAGGGAACACCAGCATCATGGCTGCCCAAAACTTAGGTACAGGGCCTCATAAAACTTCTGTAACTGGGCAGGAGACGCTCCGGCTCAAGGAAAAGCCGGGAGGCACAGTGGCATCTTAGAAGGAGGCTCCGGGGACGGAACGTTTGGGTGATGAGGATCAGAGATCCGCGATGCGTCATACGACCGCCAGGGTTAAGTCGAAGATTGCTTGTGCTTCTTCCACTTCTTCTTGTGCTTACCTGACCTGTCCAACAACTTGGAATACAATAAGGAGTGCGGGATCAGCGACCGATCTCGGGACCTGTCTCTCGAACAAGAGCGATGTGGAGCTGATTGCTGGGGCTTCGGATTCAGGGCCCAGTTCTCGGAGCATGACTTTGGGTCGTAGACGCACTCCAGCCACCAGAGGTGAGGTTATGTCACGGACATCAGCGGGTGGCAGGAGTCGCAGGGCTTCAAGTCAGTCTTATGCTGGGACATCCCTGACGTACCAGTTGTTTCAAGATTAAAAAAAAGAAGTGAACAAAAGTAAAAAAAGGCTAGCCAGAAAATGGCTAAGGAGTAGCTCTCTCCAGATAGTCGCTTAGGCTGGAGCGGAAAAAGACGCATGGGCAGCTTCTATAAAGGTGCTGTGATGCACCCACGAAGACGGACACGGAGCTGACCAATGCCACTAGCCGTAGGTCACTGCTGTTGAAAAATCTCCGGATCCAGACTGACACCTGGGGTAAATTCTAAGGTAAGGAATCTACAACTAATAAATGTCTTGATCAGATGCTTTGTTACCGAAGGTAAGTAACTTTCTCTATCAGATAAGCTTTCCCATGAGTCCACCAGAAGGGGAAAATGACAGATAATATGATTTTGTTTGGATATACAGCATCTGTATAAAAATATTCGAGTCTTTTGTGCTCCCTATTGGCACAAGGCCTCTAGGACCACCAACTGATGTTTTCATTGTTCCTGGAGGATAGGTGCTATAATTTAGATTTCGCCTAAAGTCTCCACGTTCCCTCTTTCTTTTCCTTTGCTCCTATCACCTTCACTTCCTCTGTTATAGATCTAGGCCAAGACATTTCTCCCTGCTTTGAATATTCAATACCTGTTGGAGAGTGTGATTCAAACTGGGGCATTCAACGTAAGAGGGCTCCACACAAGCATCTGCTGTTGTCTTCGAATAAACCTTCTTGTGTTGAACCCATTGTTTCCTGAGTGTTTATAACTCTATGGCTCAGCATTCTTCAAGATGATTTGCAATATTTCTGTCCACTGAATGGTGAAGTGCGAAAGGAAAATTGGAAAATTGCTGCTGTGAGTTGGCTGGAGTCTTTTCTAAAGAGGTTGACTGCTATTATGTTTAAATTATCTCCACTGATGGTGTAGTTGTCATTGTTGTGGCTGCTACTACTGCTGCATGAGGATTGAACCCTTGACGTTTGTGTATGGTGGTACTGTCTATCCCCATGTTTGTACTGGGTATAAAGATTTATTTTCTTCTTATTTATTTATTATTTTATATAAGAGCCTCTATTCTCTGCATGTCTTTATCTGTGTGAAACACAGTAAAAGAAAGATTCATTTGTTCTATTGGAGCATCATTCTTTGTGGATGCTACCTTCAGCCTTGATGCTCTTTGTAGTCCAAGCCTGCAGCAATTATCTGACATGTCAAGAAAGGCGACATTTAGAAAGATGTTGATAAAATATGAGTTAAATTTAAGGATTTCTAGTTAATGCTGCCATCATCTTTGAGGAGAGGTTCAGAGAATCTCTGACCAGATTTCCAGAGAGTCTAGTCGAATCAGCCTACCATTTGTCAAGAACCCCACAAGTCTTACCTTTGACCTGTGAAGCAATCTCGCAGAGATGACATGAGCCACCACCACCGGACCCACCTTACCCCAGCTGGACTATAAACAGGCTAGGATGGCGATGGGCACAGGGAAGGAAGCCAGGAATAACGCTGTGGTGTTCTAGTAGCCCGATCAAGGAACCTCCCTCTGTCTGGGAACTATCCGTGAGCACCGGTAACTGAGAAGAGAAAGAACAGCCCCTATTAGTAAGGACACAACACACAATCACACCCCCTGCTCCTCCATATAATGCACATGCGGAAATGGCCTTTACCTTGTCCGGAAGACACCATGAAGCCAGGTAATCCAAACGGTTAGAGCCACCGTGGATAGCGCTCCAGAAATGAGGAACCAATCAGGTACCCCAGTGTGGAGCTAGGTTTAAGTAGACAATAATGCGCTCCTGCGCAACCAACAACACAAAGATAAGTGCTCCAGCGCAGTAAACAATAGTGAGGAAATGTAGCACTCCAGTGCGTGGAAACCATAAAGTAATTAGCGCCCCAGCGCCTGTTTAAAAGTGGGGGGGGGAAGCAGCACTCCAACGCAGACAAAGAATACAGTAATTACACCTTCAGCGTGTGACACAGCATTAAGGCAAGCAGCGTGGCAAGGAATGAGGGGTTTAACTGAAAGAAACACTTTCAGCACGGCAATGGCAGTAGAGTCAAGCTTTAGTGTAGCGCACCTGCGCGGAAAGGAAGGTGCAGGCAGGGCTGAGGAAACAAGCTCCAGGTGCAAGAAAAAGAATCAGCAAGGCTATGGATGGGCGCCCCAGCGCTGAAAAGAATACCTGGTCCAGGGATGCAGGCAACAGGAAAACACTAAATCCGAAGCGCCGATTGGGTGGAAAACGCGGTTCAAATGCGGTTTCCCCCGGAAATGTGTAAGAGCGCAGCTTGCACTCGTAAATAATCACTCTGGAGCCAGATGTATGCTGGAATACGTTTAATTCTCCGGAGCGCCGGAGGACACTTATCTCAAGGGTCGGGTCCGGCCGCTATGTAATGGCCGCCCTTCCGGTTCCGGTCTGCGTGTAGATAGGAACACTAGACCCTCACCACATATCTACCCCCTTTAAATCAAAACACAATAACCACAGAACAGTCTTACTTGGTGCTCATATTATAGACTTCAAACTTCTTGGGAGCTCTCACCACTCTGCCTGCTCTCGTTCTCACCGGCCCCATCTCGTTCTGTCCACTCTCTCCACCTTGAGGGGCCTCCTGCCGACCTCTTCCGCTGTAGCTCCCTGGCATCTGTTCATTGAAACTACTGTTCATGTTCCTTCTGCTTTCTCCTCGAGCTGCCTCTGCTCTTCTTCCTTTGTCTTCTGTTTCTTCTGGGTCGCGGTTCTCTCTGTCTTTTGCCAATTCATCTTCCCTTCCTTCTCCTTCTGGCTCTTCCATTACTCCTTACAGTTGTTGACCTCCTTCCAATGTCTCATCCCAGTTCAGAATCTTGTTGCATCTTGCCATCCTGTCTTGCGACCACACTTTGCCATCGCTGAGCAACGCTGATCGGGCATATGGCTCAATGACCTTGAGGGGCGGAGTGAATTTACTTTCTCCTTTTCTCTTCATGGTCGCTAGTTTCACTCTCACCCATTCTCACTTTTGCGGGCCACCAATACGCCTGCTTCGCCAGTGCCTTAGTTTTCGTTATTCCCTGATGGCCTTCGTGCAGGATTGCTAACACGCGTTCCACCAGGTCCTGGGGAGGGATTACTCTGTCCCCTCTCAATAGGAATGTGGAATTCTCTCCTATGGACAGTTCTTCTCTGACCTCCCAGTACATTCTCATCTGGCTGTCCAAGTGTCTTTTGTCTGGCCACCCGTGCATCACGTACCCTTTGATTATCTCCAGGGACTCATCTTGCTTGTACGCTTCCGCCCACTCCTGTTCACTTATGCTCTGTTCCATGTCTTGCGTGGTGGCTACCATGTATCCCTCCCAGCCGGGGGGTTCCTGTTCTTCCACTCCTTCCTTGGCGGCCGGACACTTCTCTCAAGGGTCGGGTCCGGCCGCTATGTAATGGCCCCCCTTCCGGTTCCGGTCTGCGTGTAGATAGGAACACTAGACCGTCACCACAAAATGCTGGACGCCGCAGAGGAAGCAACCGGCAGAGAAGCTAGACTGCCAACCTCAACGGAACGGAAGTCGGGTGCTCCGTTTCCGCATGTGTCTCGGAGCCTGCAGACCCTCCCGCAATCAAACAAGATGCCCGAACTAGCGGAACATAACACCATTGCTGTAGCACTGGCTGCTGTCATCGCAGTGCCCCATGTTCCACACACCTATCTTCAGTAAGATCTAAGGGGCACATGCATCAAGGTAAATTGCATTCACAAACTGTGCGAATCGCAAAATTCGGCCGTTTGGGAATGCAATTTCCTTTTTTGGGATGCATCATGTTTTTTCATTTTTTCCAATTTAAAGAATCGCAATTATGTTGCGATCTCTTAAATTGCGATTGCATTTAAGAAATCCCAATTTGCGATTTCTTAAATGCAATGCATCACACTTTAGAAATTGCGAATTCGCAAATAGGGAGAGGTAAATTACCATAAAGTTCACCTTCTTGGTAATTTGCCGAAACTTTGAAAAATGCACAAAAGTGCATTTTTCAAAGTTTCATTTTACACACACACATGCTGTGAAAAATGTTCTTAAAGTTAAATTTCAGGGGTGCAGGGGGGGTCCTTTGGACCCCCCCTGCACCCTTGAAATAGCATTCTCATTTTGCGATTCCTTAATTGCGAATCGCAAAATGAGAATGGCTTCCCATTCATTCTTATGGGCCTCTAGGCCCATAGGAATCAATGGGGAGGGATTCCTTAATTGCGATTCGCAAATTGTGAATTGCAATTAGGGAAAATGAAGAAATCGCAAAAAAAGTGCGATTTCTTAATGCATAGCCTTTTGCGATTTCTTAATTGCGATTCCTTAATTTTCGCAATTAAGAAATCGCAAACAGCAACAATGATGCATGTGGCCGTATGTGCCTGCTTTCTACAGCACAGTAATTCAAGGAAACTTGAAAAACAGCACAGATCAAAAAATATAAAAAGAGGAAATAACATATATACATCCAAAGATAAAATCGCAGTGAGTACAGAAAAGAACAGATAATACAATATAATTGCTCCCTCATGTTTGCCAATCCCATCTTCGTGACACACCTTTAAATGTACCTGAATAAAAAAAATAGTATACGAGTGGTTGTCCTGTCGAGTATGAAACAGTAGAATGGATTATCTTTCAATGTATGTGGTAGGGTAAAGAAGAGATAAAACAAAACAAATTATTAAAAGACACAAGTGATACATATCAGAGAAGAGAAGGTAGTATCGATTTCAATATCAATGAAGCCGAGGGAGGAGCATTAATGTGCAACTGGCTTTAAGGTCGTTAGGAGGAACATTTTAAGGTATATACAAAATATTTATGGAAGATTAATCTTTTGCAAATACAAATCAACACCACTGATAATGTCAGATTGACATGGAGTATTACTGGCTTCACTTCTTGTGACACATACCCAGGCCCACCAAGAATGGAGAGGCCTTCTGAGCTGAATATCAAATAACCAGGATAATTGTAACCCAAACAGAATAATAAAGAGGTCAATGAGAGACCTACCACCCGGGCGAAGAACGTCAAGGGCCTACATACACTGAAGTCCGAAATATATTGGCATATGATTCAACCGCAAATTAATATCAAGAGCCTTTCAGTAACTGGGGTAATTAACTAGCCATAATGGTTTAACATATCTGCATTCGAACACCATATGCTTCAGATCACCCGAGACTCCTTGAGAGCTCCAACATTTATCATCAAAGATTATCCTAATTTTGGTTCATGTGTGTAGGGATTCAGTGAGTTTGATGCAGCAACCATAATCTTGCATGAGCAAGTTGAGGAGAGATCTTCTTGTTAAATGGTTCAGACCAGATTTTATGCAATCTTTTAGCAGAGAGGGGTTATATCTGTCTACTCCTATTCTTAAACAATTTCCCCATATCTTAATGTTAAGTGTAGTGTATTTAGATGGCATATATATTAGAGACAGTGTGAACCACACACAAAGTTTACATAAGTGAGCTACCAAATCTGAATCAGGGAGCAAACCGAATTTGATCACTGGCACTTCAGTTTACGGAAATTATACAATTCTATTTTCTCCAAGCCTGTGTACAGGGCAGATGAGTAATGGCAACAGGTCTTCTGATGAGCTAAGGTCATGGAGTAGAGCCCCTAATCGGTCCAGTCATTCCAAGACATACATTTTCTTAAATGTTCTTGTTATTCTAAATTGACTGAAACAGAGTTGTTGACGGTATTCACCTTGTGCCTGCTCAAGAGTTGCAAAGAAGCAATCGTTTCTGATAAATTATGTAGAGTAAGGATGGTGTACGTATCTCTAGTTAGAAGAGAAAGCAGAACACCCATCTCTATCAAGCATTCCTCCACTCTTACCTATTGCCGAATTTAGTCATTGACAGTGAGGTACTAATATGATCCGTCTCTCACATGAAAGACTGACTGATACAGGGAAAAATCTGTGCTATTAATCCTACCTACTGATTTATGTAATCTGAACTATTTCCAAAGGGGAGAGGAGTTGGCCTAACGGCTAGGGCTCTCGACCTCAGACCTGGGGATCTGGGTTCGAGTCTCCGTAACGACGCCAAAACCTCCTGTGATTCTGGGCAAATCACTTAATCTCTCCTTGTCTAAAATGAAAGTAACTGGAAAATATGTAAAGCGCTCTGATACCTGATTCGGTTCGGGTCTAGTTCGCGCTATATAAAACTCTGCAAAAAAAAAAAAAGTATTCCTAATTTCAGACCGTAGCAGAGACGCGAACCAATAATGTGCCTACTTTCTGAAAAGCATCAGTAAACAGGACCAACTGTGACACACTAGTCAAGTGGAAGATAATAGTACACCTCTTTTTAGTTTCAACACACCTCCAGCAAGTTAAACATGAAGGCAAGAGACTCATCGGATGAGACTTGTTATTTTATTGCGATTAAAATCCTCACAAAATTTGATTCATCCCACTAAATGGGCTATCCCAGTTACCAGCTGTGTACAATGTCAGGAGAGCAAAGGAAACAAAATACATTTTGTTGCCTGACCTCAAATTTCTCTTCATTTAGAGTGTACCCTGACACTCAAATAATTCTAAATGGTGCCTGTTTAGTAAACACTACTACATCATTAGCATATGCTGACACTTTATAAATCTCCAACCCTAACTTCATACCCTCTATTCTGTCATTAGAACATATGGCCTCTAGCAAAGGTTATATTACAAATGCGAAACAGAGAAGGGACAATGAGCTCTGCGGGAGAGCAGGTGGCTTTGATAGGCTACGCGTCTGTCGTTGTCTGCGCTGGAAGTGACGTTGCCATACGTATATATAGGCGCCACCTAGAAAGCTGACATAAGTGACTTATTACGATTTTCCATGTCAGAAGCACAGAGCCATGGAGAACACTGACCACAGGTGTGTCAAAATAGGGGCCCTGAAAGGGGTCATTACTGTCCCCAGAAATCCATTCATAAAGCCGGGAGGATGGGTGAGTCAGTAAGGAATCTACAGCTAGATATAGTCTCTAACAGATAAGGAGATGCAGAAGATCCGCAGATGAGCGGCAACCACTGCCTTCACCTTGGTGAACACCCGAGGGGTGATGGTAAGGCCAAAAGGAAGCATGGTGAACTGAAAGTGCTTGTGGCCGACTGTGAACCACATTTAGCGTTGGTGGGCATGTAGGACGGGAATATGAAAATAGTGAGGAAGTGATTGAGTTTTCAGAGATCGAGGATAGGATGAAGGCCCTTGCCCTATTTGGGAACCAGAAAATAGCAGGAATAACAACTACAGCCTACTTCTGGCACCAGAACTCTCTCCATGGCTCCTTTGTCCAAGAGAGCCAAGAACTCTTCGCGGAGAAGGTACAGTTGATTGAGGTGTACATGGGTCAGCAAAGAGGTCTAAGCCTCTGGCTGTAGCATGAGAATCCTTAAAGCACTAGAGCACTGAATGTGCCTTGTCTCTGAAATGACAGGGGCCATTGGAGGGCATGTGCATAAGGGAAGCTTGGACATCCCCTGAAAAGCCAGTCGTCCTCAGCCAGGAGTGACGTCGAAGTTCCACAGTCATGGAAACTACTATCTCTAGCGAGCTGGTCATGTAGGAAGCACTTGCACAACCGTATCCCTCAAAGTGTGGAAATAGCCCAAAAGGCATGCAAGTGTTTACGGACCGCAATGTCAAGCTGGCCGAAGAAAACATATTCTTCCCCAAATTAGTCCAGCCTCTTAGGTTCCCTATCCGGGAGAGTGGTAGGGAAAGTGCCTTGGGAAATGGAGGCTTAAACTACCAAGCTCTCAGGGGTAGGGTGTTGCATGAGGAAGTTTGGGTCCCTAGGAGCAAGGCGATGGCAGCGGACAATCGTTCTTGTCAAAGGAGCTACAGAGCTGAGTTTGGACCGGGTACCCAGCATGACGTAAATGAGGGTGTAATTAAATGGGAGTAAGGGGTCAAACGTGGATACTCCTGGTTGCAGCAGCTCTGTCAAGAGGTTAGTCTCGACTGCCACCGTGGGCAGCTGAAAGTCAAGGACCACAGTCGCTCTCCTCACTACCATTGCATAAGAAGCTCCCTTCTACACAGCCAGAGTAGGGGGAGAAAGCAGTCCAACATCTGGAGGGTATGAAGGCTGCTGGCCTCACCCAGGTCCTTCCATCAGTCCACAGTCTAATCTTCCTCATAGGGCTGGTATTCCAAATAGTCTAGTGACCCCTTTCAGTATTCCCCTAGGCTTGGCTGATACAAATAAGGCTCTGGCTCCGATTTAGGAGGCAAGGATCCTTCCAGCGCCACGCGATGCTCCTCCAGCTCCGTGCCGAAGTTGGGGATGACAGTGGGCAGGGTGCTGGCGGGGGGCCCAGGCGGTAACTGAAGCATCAGGACCGGTGCCGAGGAAGGTCAAAATGATTCAGAAAAGGGGGTGGTGATGAACAGAGTGTCTGAATTAAGCAGACCACTCTTACCCAGTCCAAAGATCAGGGCTTGATCAAAATGGCATCAGTCCTGATCCAGGAATGAATCCCTAGGGCCCCACTGGAGTCAGAGATGCTGGCGCGGAACCATATGCGGCCCCTTCTGACCCTGCGGGCCCCAAGGCCTGTCGACGAGGTTGGGCCCCCAAATATGAGGTACATGGCCCTATAGAACTCATACAGTTGGATGGGGGTTGCTTCGACCTTTGGAAATTCGGGGAGGCGTGGGGTTGGCTCACGTGCAGGTTCCGGAAAAAGAGGACTATAACACCAAGACTCCCTCGTCTTGTCGGACGACGGACAAGGAGAAGTCGACGAGCACTCCGGCTCCTTGTTACTCTTTTTTTTCCTCCTACCTGAGTGTCCTGAGGACTTCGAACAGAACGAGGAGGACTTCTGGGTCTGCAAACAATCACAGGACCTCAGTCAGTGACAGGCGCCGCAAGTCTTTAAACCCTTCTTGTGCAAAGACATTCCTCGATACACCAGGAGGAAAACCTAAAAAATTGCCGACAAAAACATTGAAAAGAGGCTGTCAAAAAATTACAGAGGGGTAGCTATTTTTCAGATCTGACATCAGCACTTCTGGGTGGTACCTATGTAGGTACTTTGACATCACTTCTAATGATGGCTGCGGAGCCAATCGATGCCACATACTGGTGCGCAGGGTTACTGCTCACGAAAAATCTTATGGATCTAGTCTGACGCCTGGGGAAATTCTAATGTAAGGACTCTACAGCTAGAACTCTATCAGATATAAAGGATCATCACCACAAGAGCAAATTTGGATCCCAACCTATATCTACGTTATTCAGCTTCAAGAAAATGCCAGAGAACTTATCAAAGTTCTTCTCTGTGTCAAGTGCTATACCTGCTGCTTAAGAGGAGGCACCATTAGCCTTTTCAATGCCATGAGCTAAGATCCTAATTTTATCTCTTGAAAATCTACTTTCCTGTAGAATACAATTTCATCAAAGATTTCAAGCCAACTAGCCAGAACTCAGGAATAAATCTTGCAATTGAATTTATAAGGCAGACAAACCTGAGATGGTTAGCCAACAGAATGTTGTTACCCTCTGTAGGAGAGCAGGGTCTGCTTCCTATGGTCACCCCCACTTTTTGCTTTTGCTTCTCTGGTTTTCGACTTAGATGTGGCTGTGGGCCTGCCAATCAGACCCACAGCCCAGATGCACTCTCTCTAAATTTACACCATGTACTCTAGGTACATACACAATTGGGAATTGGTTCACCTTGTTAGCCCTGTAGAAGTGTACCCTAGGTACTCAGGGCATAGGTGTAACCAAGGCCTACCAGGGGCTGCAGCATGTATTATGCCACCCCTGGCTGGCCACTCAAATAGACACAACTGGCTGATCACTCAGCTGAGGCAAGGTCGTGTAATTACCCCTTGCTTAGGTATGGTATTCCTATACCTACTTATATATAGACACATAGTAACCTATAAGTCACTCCTATGGCAGGCCTTAACAATCCTGGAGGCAGAGTGCTTGGTTATGCGTGAGATGGCGCTCTAGCATGAGCTGAGCCTGTCTGCAGCTTTCGGAACCATGTCCTTATAGTTGTTCTATGATATTGCCATACCATATACTCTTAATTGCATTATGAACCTCGCGGTTAAATGCTAACTCTGGTTTGGCTTTATCAAAACATGTCGTGTAAGGTGTCATACGCTTTGGAATACTACCCCCTTGCCAGTTCTGGCGATGGGGGTAGTATTCCACCCTTCTAGAGGGAGAAGACATGTTGTTGCTGACTATCCCGGTTAAAGTTAACCAGAGACCCAGCGTCTCAAAATGGACGCTGCTGCCACCGACACATATCCGACCTCCTGCTGCTGGGAGTCCTTCCAGGCACGGAGGTTTGGACAATAGGTTTCCTGCCTGGGGAGGTGCGAGCACCACCCCAGACAGGACTTTGTATATTGGGACAGGGAGGGCTGAATAGAATGAGACACTGCCTGGAGCACACTAGGTGCTCCATGCATACCCCAGTTCAAATCGGTTGCTGGGGGACTCCAGCCCCAGCTCTGGCGCGAAACTGGACAAAGGAGAGGGGGTGTAATCACCCCCCTTCCTGGTCCCACCCATAGGAGGGACCTAGTAAGTAATCCAGCCCCTTTTAGTTGTATAGTTTTAGGTAGGAGCTGAGTCCTGAGACTGTAGATTAATCCTGAATTGAAACTTGACACGAAACTCTGGACCTTCGACATTCTGCTGAAGCTGAAGACTGAAGAATCTCCCTTGTGGCCAAGGAGTGACCACCCTGGGCAACCAGGCACCATCCAGCAAATCAACGGCTTGCTTTGTCGACGTTCCCGCCGGAACCCGCACACAGAGCTTGACAAGAGCCAGACTTCCAGACCTCTCTGACCCTCTCTTCATGACTGCAGCATAGCTGGGATCTGTAGAGGTGACGAGACATGTGGGATCGGACATCTTGGAAAGACTGCAACTTGCTAACTGTGCAGCTCCTGAGGTACCCTCGAAGCTGTGCACTGGGGATTGAGAAACCCCAATCCCGAGCTCCATCTGCGACGAAGATCAGCCCCCCACACTCCACGAGTTCTGCGTGAGGCCCTTCTGCTTGTGTACTGCTCGACGCGTTGTCCGGTTGCTGGCCCGTTGGCTAGTAGCCTCTGTGACGACAATTCTTTTAAACCACATCACTGGTCTGGCTGCTCCAGACTGGCCCTTGCTTCCCTGCAAAGGTGAAGCACCTCAGACCTTGCTGGTCTGCACCAGAAGCCTTTGTTGTATCCTGCGTGGGTTGCCTTTGCCAAGGCTTGTTGACTCCAATCCGGAAGTCGACCCCTCCATCTGTGAGATCCTTTGTGGGACAGTCCGTCTCCAGCACCTGGTCTTCGTCGACGCCTCCTGGTCCACGTGGCTGCCAAGACAAGCTTCAAGACAGCACCTGATTGCTCCTCGACATCGTCTGGTTCCTTCCTGGTTCCACCCGGTCACTGGCTAGTGACCCAGACTCTGTCCCCTCTGCTTTCAGTTCCACTTCATCCTAGATCCACCCTTGGATCCACCCGGACATCTTCCTCCTGGTCGCCTGCAGCCCCTTTCTTCAGGTCTCCATAGGATCCAACGACGAAACCCGACACATCTTCACACCTATGCACCCGCCGTCCGTGGGTGAGGTAACGCGAGTACTTCGGTGCCCCCAAGGGTATTGACTATCCAAGTGTCTAAGTCTCTAGTTGTTTACTCCTAGCTAAACCGGAAGTGTCCTAAATCCTTCTAAATCTAACTTCTAAGTTCCCATTGACTTTACATTGACTCCCGCGTGTGTGTAAAGACACTGCACGCGCTGCCTGTGAGCCTCCCACTCCTAAACTATTGTTAAGACAGTGTAGCCCCAGCGATTCCCTAGGCCCTAGGCCTTTCCTTTTCTCGTGATGTGGTACTTATACCATTTTCTTAATATATGGTTTGCTTCGCCCCTAGGGCCTAACCGTAAATTGTGCAACTTAACGTATAATAACTAAGTGTCTTGTTATGTGCTTTGGCCTCTGATCTCATAAAGAGTTCAGAGGAGTGTGTTAGAAATAAATACATATATATTTTATATATATCCTGTGTGGTGTCCTTTCATTTGATATTCAAGGGGTTACATATGGTAAAACAGCTGGCTTTACACGCCCTCAAGAGTCTTTTAGCCTAAGACTTCTCTGTCCATGCTACCACTAGGATAGCAGGTCTATAAGGTTGACTTTACAACCACCACCATAAGGGTTGATTGGACTGGTGCAAGGTGATCACTAGAATAGTGAACATCATATACCAGGCCAACTTCTCACACCCTCATTGAGGAAGACCCCAATCGTAGCCTCAGGGACCATAACCTGGACCCTTCGCCTTAAAACCACAAAATAAAAGTGCCGAAATAGTTCCAGCTGTGGTCTGATTAGATTATCAAAGGAGAGTTTACAAAATGTAAATGTAAATGTCATGGTACTTATAGAGCGCACTGTCACTAGACAGTCACCTTGCGGTGACCCCTCCTGGCTTTCCCTGTGAAGTGTCCACTCCTGGGCACCCCCAGGGTGAAGCCAGGCATCCTTAGCGCTGTTGGGGCTGGTGTGGAGGCTAAGCAAGCTATTGCCCAGAGTTGCAGCGTGGGGCCCGTGATTAGAATAGGCCCCGAGGCGAGAATTAACAGGTCTGAGGAAATTGAGCCCCAGACCCCGCCGAGGCAGGAATCGAACCGTGGTCCCTGGCCAGAACTCTGCATCAGGGTCTGCCGCTCTAACCATTGAGCCACACTCCTCCACAAAGACATTGTAGACTCATCATGGCCTAGACCTATCTTTTTCAGTAAGGATTCAATGGCACAAACATTTTCAGCTCCTCAATAGGGCTCCCAAACACGAATGAGAGAGAGATTAATTTTATAGAGCCAATGTCAGTATGGCCTCCTTGTTCATACACCTATACATCAAAAGTAGATCGACAGGCTCTGGTAAACAAAAATGTATTCTCTACTTAGTGAAGTTGCTTATGTACCCTTAAAGGTTTTGTATCAGACATATTGGTCTCTAAAGTGTTCTTTCAAAATAGATGCCACCAATGACCCAGATTAGCTAACATGCTTCATCATATGGGCGGTGTTTCACCAGCACCAATTAGTGATAGTCTGACACATTCAGAGTTCTTAATTGGAAGCAATAGTTTGGATGAGTGATGGATTAAAACTATTAAGAAACAGATAATATAGAGATTTTTTTAGTAAAGATCAGCTCTGTCTTGTGAAACATTGAAAACATGAAAAGGGTGGGTGGTAGATATTGGTTATGATACCTCCTTAGTCTCCTATATTCAGGTCAACATGTTGCCTACCCAATGTGTAACTACATAATTAGGTTTTCAACACCACCTGTGGAACCCTTTCCTAATACTTACTCTATCCTGTTAGACTCAACTATGTGATACAGAAACTATGAAAGATTGACATGTCAGCTGCACATAATGAAAATAATGCAACAGTTAAAGAATGTATTGAAGATTTGGAAAAAACAATTCTTTATCAGTGTATGATCTGATTATCACAGGGGACTTCAATTTGATTCTAATAGGCTGGAGCCATAAAACGCTACCAAAATCACATCAGGCAACAACAGGTCCCCAGCTGGCAAAGCAAGACTCACCAGGAAAATTACTAGATGGATATCTTAGCAGCAACCAGCTGGTTCCACTCACCCGGTGCAGCAAGTTTAGTTAAGCTGGGAACATCACTCACCCTTCTTGAGGTGGATGGGCTATTTTGGACTATTCATATATCTCGCATTTCCTCTTGTAGTGTTCCGACTTCTCAATTATAAAAAGATTTGACAGTGATCACCATCCAGCAATCATTATACTCAGCCTTCCACCAACCTGAGCTGAACAACTTCCATCAATAGGGAACATTGCCAGTAACATACAACCTAAGAGTAATTATATAGAACGTACCCACCCTTGAAAAATGTATACAATAGCAAAAAAGCCAAGAAAGTAAAACAATCAAGGATCTGCTTCAAACACCCACAGGGACTTGTCTACTATCAACATGACCCAAAGGGATACATTGTTTCCATGATCGGTCACAGGCCTGTACTCTCCCCGGCAGCTCCATCCACTCGGTCGCCACTGCTGAGCCCCCAGCCTGGGTGTTCGAGGCTGCTGCTGCCCACCTGCCGCTTCACAGTAATCCTTGATCTCTGTTGTATTACTTTCCTGTGCATCAGTAACCTCTGAGCGTATAGTCTTTGCCCACACTGTGCATTTGGTTGTCCACTGTGTTTTCATTTTGGGTTCATATTTCATTTTTCATTCTGTGTGTAAGCTCATTCTGTGTTTAAATTCTTCGCTTTGCGCTTGTACCCCTCTCTCCCCTCACCGTCCCCCTCTCTCTGCTTCTGCCGCTGCTGACCCGCGGTCCCTCCCCCCTGCCCTCGCCCGTTCCCCACCTCCCAGCTGAGCATCCCTCCCCTCCCCAATAAAATGCCGACCACTGGGGGGGAGCGTTTGTAAGAACTTGACCTCGGTCACAGGCCTGCACTCTCCCCTAAAGCTCCGTCCACTCGGTTGATGCCGCTGAGCCCCCAGCCTGGGTGTTCGAGGCTGCTGCTGCTGCCCGTCTGCCACTTTGCGGTAATCCTTGACCTCTGTTGTGTTACTTTTCCTGTGCATCGGTAACCTCTGAGCGTATAGTCGTTGCCCACACTCTGCATTTGGTTGTCCACTGTGTTTTCATTTGGTTTTCATTTTGGGTTCATATTGTGTTTTTCATTCTGTGTGTAAGCTCATTCTGTGTTTAAATTATGTGCTTTGCGCTTGTACCCCTCTCTCCCCTCGCCATCCCCCTCTCTCTGCTTCTGCCGCTGCTGACCCGTGGCCCCTCCCCCTTGCCCTCGCTCGTTTCCCGCCTCCCAGCTGAGTGTCCCCCCCTACCAAATGCCGACCGCTGTGCGGTCGCGCCTAAGGCAAGCCCGTTTGCGCCTGTTCGCGACCAGCCCCAGAAACCCTGGCTCTCCCAGGCCCCACCGCTATGACCCAACCACCCTCCACGCACTCAACCCCGGAAGACACACTGACTGCGTAAGACTCTCGCCGAACACTACCCAGGGACCATTCTCATGCCTACTCTGTCGCAGAGCCTTCACCTTTGACAACACCACCACCACCGCGAGAACCGCCCGATGCACGCATATCCAAAGCCCTGCCATGCATCCTCCTCAACCCGTGCTCCCTTCACCGACACGACGGAGAGATCTGGGACCTGATCGACACCCTCTCGCCCGACATTGCCTTCTTCATGGAAACCTGGACCAACGCCTCCTCTCGCCCGATATCACCACTGCCATACCCGACGGCTACAAGATCCAGAGAAAGGACCACCCCCACCGCACAGGAGGAGGACTCGCAATCTCACACAAAACCCCCCTCCAACTCTCCACCTCCAGCATGAGTGACCCCCACTCCAACACGGAACACATCAACTTCCAGATCAGACCAGCCCCAGAACCACGCTATGCGGGACCCTCATCTACAGACCGCCAGGACCTTGCTCCCAATACGCAACCACCATCGCCGAGCTCGCCACACCCCATGCAACCACCTCCATGGACTACATTCTACTCGGGACCTGAACTTCCACCTCGAGAACTGCAACAACCCCGACTCGACCACTCTCCTCGACAACCTCGCCACCCTCGGGATGAAGCAGCTGATCGACACACCCACTCACAAAGCAGGACACGCCCTCTATCCTATCTTTGTGAGAGGAACTAACATCCACTTCAGCCACACCACTCAGCCCCCCTGAACAGACCACCACTGCATCCACTTCACCATCAACACCACCTCCGCACCCAAGCCCACACCGCCACCACGACGGAGGAACTGGAGCAAGGTCACAGAGGAGCCTCTCAGCACCTCCCTACTCCAGGACCACCCCAGCGCCACGACAGAAACCAATTCCACAGCCACAGAATTTCACCACTGGATCTCCTGCTGCGCCGACAAGCTTGCACCCCTCTGCCTCCACGCCAAACAATGCCCTCGAAGGCCGCATGGTTCACCACAGAACTAAAAGAAGCCAGACTCTCTTGCAGAATCCTAGAGAAAACCTTGCGAAACCAGAAAACCACGGAAGCACGGATCAACCACAGAAGAGCCCTGAAGGAATACCACCAGCGCATAAGAGACACCAAACGGACCTTCATAAGAGACAAAGTCCAGACCAACGCCACCAATGCCAAGGAGCTGTTCAACGTCCTACAACAGTTCTCAAAACCCCCCAGCGTAGCCATTGACATCACACCCTCCCAGGAATTTAGCGACAAGCTCAGCTCATACTTCCATCTGAAGCTCAAGTCCATTTACAACAACTTCAGGGAACCAACGACAGACAACACCCACACCACCCAATGCCGCTGACAAGCCTACCATCATGGCCTGGGAACCCGCCACCATCGAACACATCACTGCCACCATGAAGACAACCCACTCATGAGCCCCAACTGACCCCTGCCCACCACACATTTTCCACAGGGCTGCCGCTGCCATCGCACCCAAACTAGGTTTAACCATCAACACCTCCATCAGGTTCGGCATCTTCCCAGACGACTGGAAGCGGGCGGAGTTGAAACCCCTCCTCAAGAAACCCACGGCTGACCCAACTGACCTAAAAAATACCGGCCCATCTCTCTCCTCCCCTTTGCGGCTAAAGTCACAGAGAGACTCGTCAATGCCCAGCTGACCACCTTCATAGAAGAATACTCCATCCTAGACGCCTCCCAGTCTGTATTCCACAGCAACCACAGCACCGAGACCACCCTCCTCGCCGCCACGGACGACATCCGCATGCTACTAGACCAGGGACACACTGCAGCCCTCATCCTTCTAGACCTCTCCGCAGCCTTCGACACCGTTTCACTGGATCCAATCCTTTCTCTCCGGCAGAACCCAGAGAATATCAGACTCCCTCCCTTCCTCTCCGAACCCACCAACATCAACTGCAGAGTACCCCAAGGATCATCACTTAGCTCCACGCTCTTCAACATCTACATGGTCCCCCTCACCGCCATTGTTAGACAGCATGGACTTAGCACTGTATCCTACGCTGACGACACCCAGCTCATCCTCTCACTCAAGACACCAGACTCTGCTGCCAAGAAGGAATGAAGAATGTGGCAGCCTGGATGAAGGACAGCTGCTTGAAGCTCAACTCAGAGAAGACCGAGGTCCTCATCCTCGGACCTCACACCTCTGTCTTGGATGACACCTGGTGACCCTCTGCCCTCGGAAACTCACCCACTCCTACAGACCATGCACGAAACCTCGGCATCATCCTCAACTCCTCCCTCTCTATGAACCACCAGATCAACGCCGTTGCCTCCACCAGTTTCAACTGCCTGCGCATCCTCCGCAAGACCTTCAAGTGGATCCCCTCGACTGCAGAAAGACCGTCACCCACACGCTCATAACCAGCAGACTGGACTATGGCAATGCCCTATATGCCGGAATCAACAGAGCTTTACTACACAGACTCCAAAACATCTAGAACGCAGTGGCCAGACTCGTCCTCGGGACACCTTGACACAAACACATGACCCAACACCTATGAGAACTTCACTGGCTCCCTGTCGAGAAAAGGGTCGCCTTCAAACTCCTCACCCACGCCTACAGATCCCTCTACAACATCGGACCCAAATACCTCAACGAGAGAGTATCAATTCACGTACCCAAGAGGAACCTCCGCTCCGCTGACCTCGCCCTGGCTAAGGTCCACCGTATCCTCAGAAACAGAACAGGCGGGAGGGCCTTCTCCTACATCGTTAGCAAGACCTGGAATGAGCTACCCGTGAACATCAGACGCTCCCCGACCCTGCACGCGTTCAGGAAGGACCTCAAGAGCTGGCTCTTCGATTGATCCGGAGCTGCTCCCCTTCCCCCCAGGGCCTTGAGACCCTCACGGGTGAGTAGCGCGCTTTATAAACCCCTGATTGCTTGATTGATTGATTGAATGTCCAATTACATCACAAATTTAGGCATCAACTATAATGTCCAATTTTACAGGCGAAGGTGGTTCACGCTAGAACAATCATTTAAGATGGGAGATTAGGAAACTCAATCGTAATTACTGCAAAAAGCCCAATAATTCTTTTACTGGTATAAAAATAGGCTGAAAACATAATGCAGAAAGACATTGTGGGAAGATGAAAGGAAGTTCTCCGAACACCAATAGCAAAATGTAATCCTTATATCCAAAAAATAAGCTCAAATAAAGTTTTGCAACTTTTCTTTTAAATCTATCGAGTTTTTCACTTAGGCATGGAAAAAATATTCAATACCGTGCAAAGAATGTAATAATAGAAGTCAATGCAGATCACTTTCAGACAAGACAAGAAATAGTGTTAAAAACTCCGACATTTTTCAAAAAGCTAAATTAAAGCATGCCGACCGTTTTAACATAAAAATCATCTGTAACTGGTAAAACAAAATAGTAAAAAGAGGTATACAACTTGACAAAGTTTACTAACATCGAATCATGATTCGGAAGACTTTACAGACGGACTAGTATATTGTTACAATGTTGCCTAAATAGGTACATACAATAAAGAGTTTACTTTGTCCGGTTTCAGGTGTGACACTGGTACTTTTACATTTACGAGAAGCATTGTTATCAAGTGGCCCATGCCATGTGCAACATCTTTGGCTAAATTTGGCTCTTTAGCTAGCTGTGCCACATTTGTAGGTTTACCTTGCCTTACATGCTTTCAGACCCCAGATGAATCACTCAAGTATAATTATTGAAGAAGGGTGGTAGGGTGACGGCTGTGGAATGGGTAATTTCAAACAATTCAACTTCCCCAATCCCTACAGGTGATTGGGCGTTAAATGTGTAAAATAAAGTCAGGCCGAGAACAGGCCATTAAATCAGAGCAACAGTACTACAAGGTGCGACAGTACTTAAGTCCGTAAAAAAATTACAATCGCCAAGAGAAAGGAACCCCTATTAAACACATATTTGGAAATATTCGCTATAGTCTCAAGCTGCCCTGACAAGCTAATTGGCATTCGCAAAGGCCGAAATTCTGCGAATTTCGGCCTTTGCGAATGCTAATTACCTAAATGGTATGTATGTAACATTTTTCCTGCAAAATAAGGAATCGCAAAATTTGCTATTCCTTACTTTGCGATTGCACTTAAGGAATCGCAAATGTTGCGATTCCTTAAATGCAATGTATCAACCAAAAAAATTATGCAAAAATGCCCATAAGGATTCGCAAATTACCACCAACTTCTAGTTGGTTGTAAATTGCGAATTTTTAAAAAAAAGCAATTCCCAAAAAAACCAAAGGTGCCATATGACGCTCATACATGCCCTTAGGGCATGTATGTGCGCCATATGCCCCCACATGTCATTTTCAGGGGTGCAGCAGGGTGTTCTTGAGACACCCCTGCACCCTTAAAAATATTCCTAATTTGCGATTAGCAAATTGCTAATCGCGAATTCCACCTTCATTCCTATGGGCCTCCTGGCCCATAGAAATGAATGGGTAATTTGCGATTAGCAATTTGCTATTCGCAAATTAGGAATGGTAAGGAATCGCTAAAAAGAAGCGATTTTGTACATACATACCGTTTTGCGAATTCCAAATAGCGATTCCTTAAAAATCGCTATTTGGAATTCGCAAAACGGAACTATGATACATATGGGCCAATATCACATGCCCAAAAAAAGCAGCCGAGCACTGTGAAAAACAGAGGAAAGGACAGAGACTTTTCACCTTTGTGCTCTTTCCTACGGCCAGAATGTACGCCAATCTTGCTTCAAAGCAAGCAGTTGTGGAAATGTCATGCTACTCTTTAAAAAGAATGACAGGTTTAGGTTTTAATGTGAGAACTGGCTGAAACATTAAAGGCCACGTGCATAAATATAAGGAATAGAGATTACCTTATTGCGATTTTCTGCAAATCTCAAGTAGGTAATTGCTATTCCTAATGTATCTATGTAGCAATTCCTAGGGGGTCGCAAACTGACCTAACTCATGAATATTAATGAGGTGGTCGCAGTTTGCAACCCATTAAGAATCGCTATAATAAAGGGGATGGTGGCCTGCTGGGGTCCACAACCACCATGTCTGTGATTGGTTTTAAATAAAGCATTTTTTTAAAATGCAGCCCTGTTTTTCTCAAAGGAAATCGGGTTGCATTTAAACATAGAAAAACATAACGTTTTCTTTTCATTTTATAAGGGCACGCAGTAGTCCATGGGACCACTGCATGCTCTTAAATTTCTTTTTGTATTGCCATTCACAAAGGGGAAGTGTTCCCTTGCAGAATGCAAATGTTTTGTGACTGCATTTCGATTGCAAAACATTCTTACATACCGCCACAATTCAGCCCTAAACACGCCCCTTCCTAGCACCAAATCACAAACCTTATCTGCGATTCGGTAATAGATTACCGAATCACAAATAGGGTTTGGTACATAGGATAGGAAAAGCCTTTTTTACGGTTGCAAACGCCCCATTCTGCGAATCGAGCCATTTGTGACCTTAAAAAAGGTACATACATGTGGCCCTTAAACACCTGAAAAGCATTCTGTTTTCACTTGCATTCACGCCTGTCTTTTAGAAAACTAGGATACAAGCAAAAGTGAAAATTAAAGCCATGCCCAATTCAGTGGAGCCCTAGTTTTCTCTCAATCGAATTTTGCTGTGTTGTACAGTGGAAGTTTTCAAGTTCGCTCCTAAATTCTATGACGCCATTTCACATCATTAGCACTTCACTTCACTGCTACGAGAAAAGACAAAATAACAACCTAGAAAGCAGATTTGAGCTCCACTGTGAGCTCAACAGCATGTGATGCTGGGAAACTCAATCTCTCATTGCCTAAGCAGAGGTGCTGAAAACTGACTCAAAAGAAAGAACTTCCACCAAAGTGGAGGAACACAAGTACTTGTGCCATGGGACACTGATAAGAGAAACACACAGGGAACAACAGGAAATAGTATGATACAAGCAATAGAAACAGAGGAAACGTAAGCAGCAAGCACAAAAACAAATAAAAAGTTAGGGCTTAATGTAAGCCCCTTTTAAGACTTATATTAAATACAATAGATTTCACAAGCACAGCACAAGCGCTGTGCAGGTGAAACCTAAAAAAAAATAGTATTTTGGGAGAGCAAAGCAACAAGAGTTCTGCGATCCTTGCCAGTATTGTTATATTTCATATCGGTATCCTGATATAGGTCCAGGGAACATCGTACACTTTCCCTACATCATCTCCCCGTCATTTCATATGAACAAGCCTTATAAGGACATAACTCCAAATAAAAACAGACTACCTTGTATGGACATGACACCTTATAAGGACTGTAGCCTTTTATGAACTTCACCTTTCACCTAGTTCCATGACAAAGGTGGCTTTTTCCCAATCGATATTGCTAAGACGTCATCCTTAGCGCATATGAATAATTTATGAGTACACTCTCTAGGAGGTAAACTTCACCTCGAACCATCGACGCACAAGGTTTAATCCCCAGCGTCCTCATACTGAACAATGGGGAACATACACACATAGACTGTTTAATTACAGCACCTCTTTCTATCAGAAAGTAGGAGGGAACCAAGACTTCAAGGCCGACACACTGACCAAAGACGCTGCGGCTCTGGCATGCCACCGCTCCAGCTGACAGTGGTCTGACAATGCCTTGCGGGGTGTCCAGCTCAAGTCCAGGACAAAGTCCCACACTCTCACTACTCAGGTATGGGGGTTTGACTAAATCCTAGTGGTATTCTTGGCTCTTAGACTAAGGCTATTAGGCTTAGGCTCTTTCGCACCAACTCACATGCTAGGTACACTTAGGTACATCTAGACATGCATCTTAGGAGTATGTACTTTATTTTATAAATGCATTTTATATTCATGTATGTGTTCACGACTATTGCAAAATGGTAGAACAATACTATTTATTTTTAATCACTGTACTGCTGGTTCTATATCTCTGCTACTGTGTTACAGATGTAGCAACGCGCTTATTTTACATGAGAAGAACAATGGTACAATAAATTCCTATTGTAAAAACGCTCTACTGTTTCTTCTGTGTATCTCTCTGAGAGCAAAACAAGCAAGCACAAGTGACTGATTGAAAATAGTATATTGTTTCCACGTGTCTGAGGTTCATATGTTCTGAAGTTGCCAAAAATTAATCTCTCTGATAACAGGAGATTCTAGTGGCACTGCGAGCTAGCTAAGGCTGACATATTGGGTGGGGGTGTACAGAGTCAGTCTGCCGCCAAACCCACAATATATGTTATCAGTAAACAGCGTAGGTCCTGCATGACAGGGTACTATCGGAACTACACTACATGGCGCCCAACGTGTCAAACATGGTTTACCCAACGTGGTATATACATGGTGCACTTACTCAGCAGTAGAATCTGAGTAGCTCAGTTGTGCTTATTCTCAGAGACCCTACTTACAAAACCCAGAGACGTCTGGAGTAGGTGGGAAAAAACTCCGCCTCAGGTGAGTAGGCAAGATATCCTATGTATTGGCTGTTGGTTAATCAGGCTTGAAGGAATATTCCCAAAATTGTGCATAAAACCTTTGCATAAAACCTTTCCTATAAACGTCCTTGGAAAGTTAGCCTGCGTTCTAAACACAATGGTTGAACAAGGGAAGATTTAAACCATCTAGCACTTAATCAGTCTGGTGAGGAAGATAAAAATACAATATATATTGCACCCAAAGTAAGACAAACGTTGCCAGTTAAACTTTTCAAACAAGGGTTATCACCCAGAGGAGGTATAGTAATATTCATGATAGAGACACACGAAGATTTCAAAACAGAGGTATTCTACTCATGGGTTACATTCCCAGAAGCAGATGCTGTAACAAAACATTTTCATTGTTACACACATGAAGAAGTTCCAGTGGCCTACACTCTGTTTGAGGAGATTGAGAGTCCTCTTATTTTCCAGGAACATATTTTATGGTTTAATGGCGCCCTACCACACAAAAGAAAAATAGCAAGGCTTGGTCCTTTAGGAAGACCTGAAGCACCATGGCCGATATTAGCGACCTATACACCACATCCAGACATTAACACAATGCCAGGTGATGAACTACTTGTCATATCAAAGAGTTGATAAAACTCTACAGAAACATGACATATTTTGTCTTAAGGACACTAGCGGCACAACCTACAGTAATTACACCCAATCCAGCTCCTACAGAGAGCTTAGGTACTAAAATTACTCCACAAACCTTAGACACAGTAATGGACAAAGTGCCCACAAAACAGGAACAAATTCCTTTCTGGCTAGCTCAGAAAATAACCCAGTTAGAAGCAGTATTCCCAAATACAACACCATTTGAAAAACATAGAATGTTAGCAATCTGTTTGCCCATGGGGATTACACCACAGTTAGAGGATTGCACCTATTGGGGTAAAGTATTTGATGCCATAAATACCAGGTATTCCTTCATTAGCCAGTGATACCAGATGTATTAAGACAAATACAACAAGCATTGGCATAGCCAATAGGTCGCTCCTTTGGGACCTTATATGTGTTTAGTTATCCAGCACAATATCTTTGGTGCAACAACATCAACTGTTGCGTGGCTAAACACTAATAAGGTCCAAAAGGCAAGACCTATTGACTATGTCAATGCTTGTTTTCTGTTTGGGTTTTCCAGTAAAAGCCCCGTGGCAAAAAACACCCCACAAATGACTACACATTCCGAGAGAAAACTGCCAGTGTTTCAGCGTCTGGCTTGGGAGTTTGTTTTTGTAAAACTAAAAGTTTCTATGTAGCTGCATGAAATACTGCAGCCACGCAGGAAAGTTATGTTGCACTAGTAGATTAATGTTGAGCCACTGCTTCTCACATCTCTTCCTCTGTTAGCAGTGGCTGCTCTGAAAGGCACATGGTTGGATTTCCACCAGAAAGGCAGAGATATTTAAATATGTCAGACTGCCCTGCCAGAACAGAGCGCAGCCAGCCAGAGTCTAAGTGAGCCACAAATTCTGTCAAATATGCATTCCAACATTTAGGACCGCTGGAATGCAGTGCACGTGCCTTGCCCCCTTGACGCGCTTTCTTCCTCATGAATATTATTACATGAGGAAGAAAGCAAACAAAGTTAAAAAAAAAAACATTCTAGGCTTAAGAAACGTGAATGACAAACACCTAATTGTGAATGAATGGCTAAGACTGCACTGCATGTCAAAAAACATCTAGTGCATTGTGGGAGTAGTGGTCCTTGATATAACTTATGTTCATCTTAATATAATGACTCGTGAAAGAAGAGCCTGGGTTTGCAAACATGGCGCCTGTGACACAGAATCATTGTATGATATCTCCACAAATAAAGAAACGTCGTGGGTGTAGTGAAGATCAAACTGGAGTTTGCTGGACACAGAACTGCTCAGGAACAGCAACTCAGGCGAAGGTCAACAGGCAACTTCCGACCCAAGCGGTAACTTGGAACAGTAACTCAACACAGTGGTCTTTATTCTACATTCCAACAGCAATCTTGGTTCTCTCTTGTAAGCACGAGCATGTACCAAGATTGCTATTGGGACGCTAAAAGTTGTTTGTCCTCTTTCCTGATTTTCCCTGCTGAGCAGTGCTTAATTTGTGCAGTTTTTTTCCGGTAATTATTTGTAAACACCTGCTCCTATAAATGAAATTCCAACACATGATAGTTCTTTGTGTGTAATTATGAAGCAAGGTTCTTTAGTGGCGCATTTAACTGTTTAATTCATCTTTAAACAAGCATTTCCAATGCAATAGGTCTCGCATTAGGAAAGTTTGAGCTATTGTAAATGAGAAATATTTTATTTATGTGTTAGTTTTGAGAATAGCGAAATTAATAGCTTTGTAATTTACAATGCCAATAGTTTTAACTTTCGCAAATGTGACACCTATAGAATTTGTAATGCAATATGTGTTGTATTTACGTGACTTAGATGTATTGATATTATAAATAACAATGGCTTTTATTTTTTTTTTTATAATTAATACTTAAATAAAAGTTATTGTAATTCTTTTTTTAAAACAGTGGCCATCATTCACAAGTTAAAATGTAACCATTATGCGTGTACAATACGTCAATGTACACCTCCACAGGTTAACCACGATTAATGAACCCTGTGTCTGCTCAGTGCTGTCTGGTACAGTATCACAAACACAACTACATAAGCAGAAGAGTGGCATAGAAGGGTGCTATGTGCCGTGGTGCAAATAGGGGAAATTGGCTCCCCATCTCTTCGTTCCATATTGGCAGTAAAAAACAGCTACAGGCGGGGTGCGTTGGACCCCTTAGACTGAAGGGCTCCGGGGCCACTGCACCTTCAGTACTGTTGACACCCCTGGAACACAAGCTGTTTGTGTTTGCCAAGTCTGAAAGACAAGCTGTACTGCACGTGTATGTGATCACGTGAATGATGTCTTCAGAAGAGTGGAAAGTAGAAGAAAGCACCCTTGTGGTTTATTTATCTATGAATAATTCACTGTGCCCCATAATTTAATTCCGGCTGACACTGAAACAGCTAATACGTAATCTCGTGTTGCACCGAGACAACTCACTGGTGATTGTCCTGCTGCTCAAACAATGTATACACAAATACATTGTCGCAGCTGAAGTCAATCACGCTGCATCTGCACTCTTTGAAGTATGTGCATGCCCGTGCATCTGTCTACCTGGAGCGTGCGGAGAGGGTCTTAGAGCATTGTGCAGCCTGTGGGGTGAAAGGACAGTCAAGGCTACCCAGGGCCAGGCTGCTGCAGGACGGGTCGTCAATCTGTACACATCCCTGCCTTAAAACACTCTCAGAATATTCTATCGAGATAAGGGGTGGTGTGAGGGCTGCTGAGAGGCTTGCCTTCATCACACAGTGGGAGATCAGTTTGAAAACACTGTCAAACCTGAGGACCCTGCTGGATAGATAGAAATATATGCCTTTCTCAGTTGACATAGCGTATACAGACTGCAGTTTGGGGCCACGGAAGAGGTACAGTCCTTGGGGTGATGTCCTGGGCTGTGAAATGACAGAGTGTGACCCAGAGATGGACTACAAACACAGGGCAGCATGTGAAAAGTATAGTATTTTATCCCACAGAGGAAGTAGTTGTACATGTTTTCTGTAGAATTAAGATTAGTTACACGTCCAACAATGGAGTAAAGCTTCCTTTAGACCAATTCAGGTTATGACTGAAAATAAAATGTCCAGTTGACGGACTTCCAGTAATAATTACAAATACGAAAGTGCAGAGCATTATTAGGTGGCACGAGGCAACACAAGTGACCAATAAGAATGCGCCCTGGCACTTGTGGGTAAACACCTAGCATTCGCATCCCACACTCGTGATTGGCGCTTCACAACAGTATTCCAAACCTAGGGTTAGACTGGTTCTGCCATGGATGCTCTTTCTTACATGCAATTGTAGGAGTTCATGTTCACGCATTAGACCGCAATGCAGTAATTTATGCTGTTATTAAGGCGCGAGGCTCACCTGCCCGTTCTTTGTCGGGAGAAGCGTGGGAAGCATCCGACGAGCTTTGGTGGGGAAAAGAAGATATTCGCAGCTGAACCATTATAGGTATATGCTATTAGTGAATCAAACCAATTAAATGCCAGTTGTGTAATACTAAAGCATTAGTACGAGATGTAAACATTGTATAAGACCTCGTAATGAGCACTGGAGGCGTTCTTTGACTGTGATGTCTGAGAAACTGTGGTCCCCTACGGTATATTTTAACTGTTTAAGGAACCTGAAATTCACTTTATTCGAAACGTCCGATTATAACAGGAAAACAAGCATTGGCGACGCGGCCAGGCCGCAAAGAAATAATAATAAATAAAAAAACGCGAGTTGTGCACAAGCGCGCGCAGAAGAAATGTGAGATGTCTTGAATAACCATTACAATGACTCTAAATACTTAACTATGGTTTATATATAACATAAAAGGAAATTTGTAATGCAATGACTTTACCCAAGAGTTAGCGACAGACATCTAAATACCAAAAGAGAACGTGACAGATGTTCCTGCCATGGGAAACATTTTAGAAGTTTGAACAGGACCATGGGCGACTTGTGAATTGTAGCAGCCCGACACTGTGCTAGACGATTCGTTTGTACAGCAAGGACAGCACAGCAATACAAATCAATCAGATGTCAATATAGAAAACTGTATTAACAGAAAAATCGGTAATATGCACCAAATGTCAAAAGCTGAAATTTCTAGCATTCGTAATCCGGTTGCTACATACAAAATAAACTATAGAAATATTAAGTCAACTACTCGTAAAACATTAACAGACTTTATCAAACTTAATTAAAAATAAGCAACAACAGAAATCATCGCTTCCGGACTTTGCCTGTACGTAAGGTCGTGCTCAGTGAATTTGTATAGGGCATTCACACCATTTAGTTATATGATATAGACGATTGATTGCTAAACGCTTTCGAAAATGTGTGCAATTACGGGAACTACTAGAAAAATAAGGCAAACGCACAAATGAAATACTGCATTGGAAGCTGGCTTTTATGAAATAACAAGGTTGCCGTTTGTACAGACCTTTCGGTAAATAGAAGCAAGAACAGAGCTGCCATGGCTTCACTGAGGAGCGGTAAGAGCTTCACGGCCGAGTGCCGTCAGGGGCTCGTTCGGAACTACATTTCAAAAGGTGTTTTAGCTGAAATGGCTATTGCTCTAATGCGAGATCCCAGGGCCAATCAAACACAAAACTAAAGTTAGGTGCAGGAGGCAAAGAGACGCCGCTTCTGGGCGACTCCAGTTGCTCAGTCAACAAGCATTGGCCGCGCGGCCATGAAAGGCACACGGTCATGTGGCAGTGAAAGTGATTGCGTGCACGTCACGCGCGCGGTTGTTCGCGTGATAGTACGCTGATCGACAAAGGAGCGTCTACTAGAATCTCGGCCAGACCAGCGCATGCGCTGGATCAGGCCGAGACCTAAAAATGATATAACTAAGACTTAAACCAGAAGTGACATGTCGGCTGCATCAACCGCAGTTGACCCACGAGAAATACCTCGGGCCCTGGAACTTAATTTTTTGCAAATTAAGCACTGCCGCTATTACTATTGACGACGACGCCCTACCTGAAAATGAGAATACCCGTGCTTGTACTGTAAGAAGTCGAAGGCCGCGCGCGCTGTAAATTACCTCATTCCACCACAGAGGGGCAGTGGTGAGGCACACTGGGTGTAGATTTGTGTCCCTTCTCTTTTCAGATTACTCGTATAGTGGCCCCTCCCTCTCCCTCGAATAGACGGGAGGGGAGAATGGGAGGGCAGCAGGTTGGAGCTCTGCTGCAATTCGAGGAGGGTCCAAACAAGGGGAAACAATGTGCTCACAACTCATCATTTCCAAGATGTTTACAGGAGGCTGGGGACAACTCCCTGTCAAGGAAAACCGTTTATGCAGCATTTGGTATTTTTGTAAGGTATCGGAGCAGAAGGTCCATGAAGTTACAATTGGGGAACAGGGGCATGCGAGCAACGCTCGAGACTGACACATACATGACCACTAAATAGAAGAGATTAACAAGACAAGCATGCGCAAAAAAATTAGAAAAACAAACGTGCACGCACCTAGCGCTAAAGGAGGAGGCAGCAGGGGGAGGAGAGACAGGAGGGGGCCTGCACCTGTTTCCCTTGTGGGAGCGAGCAGGGGCACCATATGTTTGCAAGTTAATTACAAACATATGGTGTCAAAGCTGGCTCCTGCAAGGGAATCGCCAAACGTGCACTCATTGCCATTAAAAGCAATGCAATGCGTGCATGTTTTTGTCTGTAAAGGCGAATCCATGGCTAAAGGTCTTTCTCCTATGCAGCGCATGTGCGCTGCGTAGGCGAGACCTGAAAAAAATATGGAGTTGAACCTGCCCTAAACTTAGGGATGAAGTTATTAAATAACTACGACCAGGTATCAGCCATAATACTAGCTTATATTAAAGGGGAAGCAGCATAAGTGGAAATCCGCCAAAGCCTAAGGGAGGTCGGCCCGTCAATTCAGGAGGCCGAACTACCCAAAATAATTGAAACTGTGTATGTAGAATTAGGCAGAGATAGTTTGGGGAAAAAGCATTAAAACCTCAACTACAGGCCAGTCCTGAAAAGGACACTACTAAGCACATACCTACTTCTTCTAAAAAGAAGTGGGAAAATAAAAAAGAATACTCTAAGACAAGAGATCTCAACCCCGAGGTAGGTCTCATCCACAGGAGCCCTCTGAAAAAAGGTATAACCTCAGGAATAGGAATCATATTAGGAAATCTGACAGGTATCAGTATACTGATACACGTTCCTCTGGTTCCTTTCAGGGCTCAGAGAAAAGCTCAGAAAGAGAAGGACGGTTACAAAATAGAGAGGAGCGCACACAGTCCAGAGACAAGCAGCAATCTCAAGACTTTACTTCTAAAAAAGAAGATAAGCAAAATGTAAAACCTCAATTTAAGAAAAAGAAAGTTGCTAGTCCAAAAATCAGACATGTCCACAACTTCTGAACGGGGAATGGGCTTTGACGATGATAGATGTGGCAGAAGTAACAATAGCTCGTCTGAAACTGAAGGAATTTCTGATGACAGTGATTATATCACGGTGGAAACACCAGACACCAGGGTGAGCGTCCCACATAAGTTATATGAAATAACACTCCGATTGGAGGGGGACACCCTAGGAAAGTAAAAGGTCTTTTTCGGAAGAACTTCTCATCTGGTTATGACATCCTGTTAGCAGAACAAGATTGGCCGCCTACATTCGTAATGGAGTGCCCCGGGGAGAAAGTATAATTTTTCATGCATTTTCCAACCGTGTTCCGTTCACCTTAAACATACATATGCACAGAAGTGGGCAGTAGCCCAAGCTCCAGCATTGTACAACAATCACGCAGGGGGAATGAGAACTCAACCTACCACGTGATCCCGTGAAAAGTTTCACCTAATGCTCAGAGGCAATATCCACTAAAGCAAGAAGCTAAACAACAGGTCAGGGAGATCTTAGATCAACTTGAATACCAGGGGGTCATTGAAAAATGTACCTCTCCAATGAACAATCCTTTGTTTCCTGTCGCTAAACCTGACAATACATATAATCTAGTTTTAGATTACAGACATTTAAACTCATGCACAAAGACATTTGCTGTCCAAAATGCACATAGTGCCACATTAATGAATAACATTGTACACAAAAAATACAAAACCACACTTGATATCTCAAATGGATTTTTCTGCCAAAATATAGCGCCTGAAAACAGGTATCTGACCGCATTCAGTGCGTTAGTGTCACAACGACAGTTCAATCGTCTAGCACAAGGGTATAAAAAGAGCCTGGGTGTATTTTCAGCAAGAGTAACAGAGATACTGCAAAAATTTGATGAAGAAGCGGTGTCCTATGTGGCTGATGTTTATCTGACAGACGACGACTTAGAGAGGCACTTGACCAGGGTAAGTACCATTACTATGGGATTTGCCGCAGAGGGCTACAAATTCAACTTTAACAAATCAAAAAAAAGCCCACCTCAATGTCCTATTTTTGGGATATGAGCTGGCAAGTGAAGGCAAAAGTCTGGCAGCTAACTCTTTAAAAACATGTGCGCTGCTCCAGCCTCCAAAATCTTTAAAAAATGTACAATCAATACTTGGATTCCTACATTTTGGCAGCATATACATTTTAGACTGCGCACAAAGGGTAAACCTTTCTATGACTTAATAAAACTGACTTTTCAGCCAGAGATTCGACACAAGAACATACTCATATTCTTTGTTTACTACAAGAAGACATGATTGCTTCCAAACACTTCCAAACACGCGTAAACATACGCCACTTAGTGATTCGAATAATCGCGGGTCAATGCGGGTACTGTTATTTGACCTTTAATGAAGGAGAAACTGTACCAATTGCTGACAAATCACACCTGTATACAAATGCAGAAATGCGTTTCACTTCAACAGAAAAAATCCTGACAGCAGTTTCAGACTGCAGTAGCAAGAGAAAGAGCACTGGCTCAGGGGAAACGCATTATTGTTGTAACTCCGGTACCGGCTTTAGAAGCTGTTACAAAGGCCAGCATCCCAAATGCAAAAGCGTTACATCCAAGATGAATACAATGGGCAAATTCTCTTACTGCAACAGACGTTGAAAACAGATTTGATCCAAGTTTAAAAACACAAACATTCCTGTAATATGAACAAGAATATCCTCAACCAAATGAAATCTTACCTCTAGATCAGTATGAATATATTATTTATTCTGACGGATCTGCGCAACCAGCTAATGGAAATAAGCAGCAATATTTTCCGGCGTGTGCTATCATTAAAGGTCGCATGCATGATGGCAAGTTCTATCCTAGTTGCACAAAAACGCAATCTCTAGGAGACTGCACGGCTCAGTTGGCAGAATTAAAAGCACTTATACTGGCACGTGTAAATACGGCTCGAGAATTCCCCACACTGATTGTGTGTGATTCTTTTTACTGTGTCTAGTCGTACAATGAATACTTACAGCATTAGGAATAAAACGGGTTTTGAGACGCAAAAGGTGGCACAATTAAACATAAAATGTTATGGGAACAGGTAGCGGAATTGAAATCCGAGCTACCGTGGACTCACGTGATCCATACACTTAGTCATTAACGTGATGTTGTTCACGTTGAAGGGAATTCATTGGCTGATGAAGCCGCAAAGTGGGCTGTTTGCAAGGCTTCCATAGCTGCACTGACTCATTCAAAAACGAGAATAGACGGAGATATAATGGTAGCTGTCATCGCATCACGCAAAGGCCACACAGCAGTACCTAAAAGATTTCCTCTCCAATACTCCTACAAGTTAGATGCACAAAACTTTCCATATGTTCAGATTCCTGGAGTGAGGGATAAAGTAATACCAAATATGGATTGTAGGCAAGGATTAATACTAGCTGCACAAGAGGGTTTGGGCTCTGCGCACACAGGCATTACACCGACTATTTCTTTACTGAAACAGCGCTATTAGTGGCCAGGGTTACCTAAGCAAACTAAAGACTGTGGGCCATATGTAGGAACCCTAATACCGGTCAGTAACAGCCGAAATTACCGTATTTCGGCCGTTACCGACCGGTATTAGGCATTTGGGATGTAGATGGCTACATTTCAGATTTGGTAATTTACCGAATCGGTATTTAAGAATCCGGTAAATTACTGAATTCTTAAATACCGATTCGGTAAATTACAAAATCTGAAATGTAGGAAGCACTCAAGTCAGTGCTTATCACCTGTAAGGATTAGTTATTTACCACCAACTACAAGTTGGTGGTAAATTACGAAAACCCTAAAAAAAGCAATTTTTTGCATTTAATAACAGTGCCATGTGGCAGACATATATGCCCTTAGGGCATTTATGTGTGCCACATGTGCATCCATGCACAATTCGGGGGTGCAACAGGGTGTCAAAGTGACACCCTGCCACCCTTGAATGTTTCCCCCTTTTACCGAATCGGTAAATATTTAATTATTTTATTTATTATTTAAGCTTGTAGAGCGCGACAGCTACCCGTGAGGGTCTCCCGGCGCTAAGATACTGCAGCTAACAAGAGATGGTTGGCCAAATAGTTATAGGTCGAAAAGCCAGGTCTTAACGGCTTTATGAAAACATATAATGCTGTCCTCAGACCGGATGGCCAGAGGAAGGGAATTCCACAACTTGGGCCCTAAATAAGAGAAGGAGCGACCTCCCATTCTGGGGAGCTTAATCCTGGGAACAGAGAAGAGGCATTGAGAGGAGGAGCAGAGGGAACAGGAAGGAAAGTAAGGTTTTACTAGGGTCTGTAGGTAACTCGGAGCCACCTTATGCCTGATCTTATGCATGTAAGTGAGGGCCTTGAACTTCACTCGGTTCTCGACCCTCAACCAGTGTAGATCCCGGAGGCGGTTGGATATATGGTCAGTTTTGCGGCAACCGCTGAGAAGGCACGCTGCAGCATTTTGGACTAGTTGCAGGCATCGAGTGACAGCCTTGGCCGTCCCCAGGTAGAGTATGTTGCCATAGTCCAACCTGGAGGTGACCAAGGCGCCTACCACCGTCCTTCTTGTGTCATCAGGCAGCATCCACAGAATATTGCGAAGCCAACGTAGGATGGTGAAGCATGTGGCAGATACTTTGCTAACTTGACATTGCATTGTCAGGCCCCTGTCCATGACAACACCCAAATTTCGTACCTGCTCCACTGGTACAGGGAGGGGACCTAGGTTTGCTGGCCAGTGTCTCGAGGTCCACAGGTTTGGCTTCTGTCCTAGGACAAGGACCTCCGTCTTCTCGCCATTCAGTTTGAGGAGGTTGTGATTCATCCATTTTGCTATTTCACCAAGACCAAACTGAAGGCGGGAGGAGGAGGCCTCGCCACTGTTCGTAAGCGAAAAGTTAACCTGGTGTCGTAATTTGGCAGTACCTGAGTTAGCGTTTAGCTCAGCTACACGAGCTCTTACTGTTAACTTGACCAAATGTTCGGGGGCCATTTTGTATTTGGTGGCTTCCATTTTGTATGAACATGCGGCCTCGTGGTCAGTATGCCCTTTCGTCCTTCCTCCATGCCAATGAACCTTTACCCTGCCCAGCAACAGGCTATTTTTAGCAATGGTCAGTCTCGCGCATGCGTACACCTGATCTCTGGACTAACGAGTGGTCACTCCTTAGGAATGTTCCCCAAGCTGACCAGTGGTATTAAGCCCTTCCCACATGCTGGCTGTGTTCCAAAAATGTCCTTATATGTACCTAAAACTGTTCAAATGTATACCGCCTACCTTTTTATTGCTGTTAAACTGTATAAAAGAGGTCGTGCACCGATGATCGGGGTGATACTTCTTGCATTGCCGAAGGGTGCTGTAGGAATGTACCACCACCCCATGGGGTCCTAATAAACTTGTCTTTTGCATTTTCAGTTTCCGTGCCAATTTCCGTTATATGGTGTTCGAGAGTTTTTGCAGAGTATGTAGGCCTGACAGAACCCGATACCTCAATTGGCGACCACGAAGGGACTCATCGGCGACTCGGATGCCCGAAGGAGAGGTCACGACGAAGGACTGGAAACTCGCTATGGACGCGTACGCTGCCAATGAGTGACCCGAGTCTTGGCACCCACGGTATTTTTTCCTTTCCTTCTGATCTGACCTTCCAGGTGGCGCCGGTCTTCGACTGAGATCCTGATCGTTCGGTTTGTCGTGTAGTGCCCGTTTGGCTGATTCGGCTACGGAACTTAGCAGTTGGAATCTGGACACTTTTGAAAGTATTTGGTAAGCTTATGTTTGGTACGGTAGTCTACTGACACTTACTGTGGCTTTTTGAATTTGTATGAGTTAGCTAACGTTTGGACCTATGATTTGAATTATATGTGGAGTGCACCTCACATAGGCAGGCATGTAGGGATATTTCTCTGATTTAGAATTTGTTTGAACGGCACATCGTGCATAAGTACATTTAAGTGCCATTTGTGGTAATATCGCGTTTTTGTGATATTTTGAACATGCCTGTTCTCAGCACACTCCGAGGAATGTGCTGCTTTGGAAATGGTACCAATTATCGGTTAAATGAATCCCAGCCGGCTCCCCCAGAGGGAACTCCCAATCGTGAAATGTACATTAAATTTGGCCTCCCTCCCATAATGTATAGCACATTATGGCACAAATACACTAAAACTGATCGTGAATTGCAATGGCCACTACATGGGTCATTCGACTTGCGAAAAGTCCAGTTTGTGGAACAGTGTTTGTTCCAGCGCAGGTCTAGACAGGATATGTTTGATTGTGTGCGTATGTGGGAAAAAGCGGTGCGTGAATGAATGAAGCGTGCAGAAGCCTTGGCGGACAAAGAGCAGCGAAAGGCTGCTCGGGATAAAGCTTTACAGCTGCAGGAGAAGGAATTGCAGGAACAGAAAGAGAAAGAGAGTCGAGAACGTAATTTACAAGTTAGTGGTCAGTTTCCTATTCGACGTCCTCTTTATCCTGTCCTTACTAATGAGTTAGATGATTTCTCATTGTTAGATCGTTGCCCGCCTCCGTATGTTCAGCCTACGGCTCCGGATGAGGACTCAGATGAGGATAATCAGGATAAACAGCGTACCAGGTTACATACCGAGCGTATGACGGAATTGCGTTTGATTGCTCGTAAACTTAACAATGATACTATAACTATTTCAGGGGTTAATGATCTTATGAGTAAGTGGTCTGATAAGGAACGATTGTATTTTTAGATCATTTTGCAGATGAAGTTGTTGACTGGTTTAGGAAACAATCTCCTGAGTTGGAACCTAAAGATATATCAGTTGGTCGTGAGAATTTCCGTAAAGGTGTTTTTGCTCTTTCAGATGCGGATGAATTTTTCCAGCGTTTGATTCAGCTACGGGATGAGGCGACACGATTGCGAGCGGCGAAAAAGGCATCGGATCCATCAGCGTCTGGATCGACGGAAAATTCTCGAGTGTGCCCTATCTATGGATCAGATAAGAGTGTTGCGATTAATGGTATGCCTATGCGGGAAGCTGCACCTTTGTATGTCCCTCCTAAAGGGGATGGTACGGATGATGACAAGACGTCTATAGATGCAAAGGGCTATTTTGTGTATGATTGGGTTTATACGCCATGGAATAGAGCAGATGTTATGGCACTTAAGAATTCTTTGCCTGACCCACGTAAAAATCCAGCAGCTTTCTATGAAGGTGTGGAGGGCGCTATTTCTTCGTGTATTATGACGTTAGTTGATATTGATCTTTTCTTTGGATTGATATTGCCTCCTGATATGTGGAGGGCGATTCGTAAATTTGATGATCGAGCGATTTTAGGTGCAGAGTGGAGGGACATAGTGAGAGCTGATTTAGATAGGGAACCTGCTTGTAAGCCGTGTCAATTGATTTTGGATCTACCGACGGCTATTTTGAATAAATTAAAAACGCTTGTCCCTCCTAAGAAAATCGATTGGACAGTATTGGCGTCTTGTAAACAGAAGTTGGATGAATCGGTTTCTGATTTCTTTTCCCGTTTTGAGGAAGCATTCCATGATTACAGTGGTCAATTATTAACAGAGGACACGGGCAGGCACTTATTCGTAGACAAGTATGTGGCTAATCTCCTACCGGAGATTGCAAAACGATTAAAGGCTAGCGAAAGTTCATGGACCACTGCAACGCCCGCTTCTTTATTAACTATGGCTCAGTATTATGAACAACAAGAATTGGAGGCTAAAGAAAGTAGTGATAAGAAAGCGAAGGACCTAAAGACGAAGGTGATGTTGGCTCAGGTTCATGCTACGCAATCGAGAGGGAATGATAGGGCTAGACGGGGATCGTATGTTATGTCTCCCCCTCGTTCCGACATTTCTGAGGATCAGTGTGCATACTGTAAGCAGTTTGGACATTGGGTTGCAGATTGTCCGGTACTTGGTGAACAGCGTAGTCAGAGGGGTCGAGGAAGTGGAAGGTCACGGAATAGTTATTCAGGACCGAGAGGTGGAGCGAATGATCGTGGTAGGTTTGAAGAGAGGGGTCGTGGTCAGGTTGAACATAATACTTTTGATCGACGAAATCAATATCAGATAGCTGAAGGAAAGAATACTGAGTCTCAGGACAATAAATATGCATAGGAATGCGTAGGATGGGGTGTGGAATCGGTTGAGGTACCAGTCGATCAAAGGGGTCCATATATATCAGCACATGTTTTGGGTTCTACTGATCAGTTTCTGGTTGACACAGGAGCTACTCGTAGCGCTCTGTCCAAACACTTGGTTCCAAGGACTCCCCTGTCTGGCGAAACAATTACTGCAATAGGGTTCGATGGAACACCTTCTCTAAGCCCATTGTCTCATGCAAGAGGCCGATGCATTAGCTTCCCTTCCAAGCACGTTATGGGCTACTTCCGATACTGATGTAGGTCAAATGATTATTCCTCCTGTGCGCATTACTGTAAAGGAGGGAGCGACTTTACCTCGTGTCCCTCAGTACAAAATCTCCAGAGAAGGCGAAATAGCTTTGATACATATTGTGAATGATTTGATAACGGCAGGGGTAGTGGAGGAAGTTCCCTAGAATGTATGCAACAGTCCAATTCTTCCGATCCTAAAGAAAGATACAGATACTAAGATCTATCGTTTTATTATTGATTTGAGGGAAATTAATAAGATAGTTGTACCCCAGTATCCAGTAGTGTCCGACATTACCACATTACTTACTTTGGTTCCACCCACATCTACTACATTTACGGTGATCGGTTTGAAAAATGCTTTCTTTTCGATCCCCATTCATCCTGATAGCCGATATCTGTTCGGCTTTACATTAAATAATAAATCTTATAGATTTTGTCGAGTTCCTCAAGGTTACCCAGAAAGTCCTAGCATTTACAGCCAGGCTTTGAAAAGACAGCTTGATTCTTTTGATTTGCAGTCTGGGGTGGCGCTTATCCAATATGTCGATGACATTTTGCTTGCGGCAGATACACAGGAGCAATGCGAGGAAAGTACACTCTCCCTGCTTTCTTTCCTTGCTGAACACAATCACAAGGTTTCACGAAAGAAGCTACAATATTGTAGACCAAAGGTGACCTACCTCGGTCATCTTTTGTCTAAGGATGGACGTGCATTGACATCAGATCGAATTCAAGCAATTTTAGATACACCAGTCCCTTGCACTCAGAAGGATGTTCATGCTTTCATAGGTTTGACGTCCTTTTGTAGGCAATGGATACTAGGATTTTCGCACATTATAAAACCTTTGTTGGCATTGCTGTCCAAAACAGCACCAATTCCCCTTGAATGGACGGATGAATGTCAGAATGCTTTTGAGCAATTGAGACCAGCTCTTTGTTCACCACCAGTGTTAGGTACATCAGATTATACAAAGCTTTTTACACTGTATGTACATGAGAAGGATGGGTGCGCATTGTCAGTCTTAGTACAGTTACACGAAGACAAACAGAGGCCTTGCGCATACTTTTCAGCGGTACTCGATCCTGTGGCTCGAGGACTGCCTGGATGCTTTCGAGCAGTTGCAGCAACAGCAGTAGCTATACGTCAGAGTGAGGGAATAGTCTTGTCGCACAAATTGTTGGTGTTAGTTCCCCATGCGGTAGATGCGCTATTGAATCAAACGAAAACGCAGCATCTAACCAGTGCCCGTTTAACGGGATATGAGTTAACACTGTTGGCACCACACATTACATTGAAGAGGTGCGCCACTCTGAACCCTGCTACTTTATTGCCATATCCTGTTACTGAGACCCTGGAGGAAGAACAACATGACTGTGTTTTTCTGACTGACGAACAAACAAAGGGTCGTGTTGATTTACAGGACACGCCACTTTCAAATGTAGACGGGGAACTGTGGGTTGATGGATCGTGTGTGAGATTGCCAGATGGTACGGCTTCCGCAGCCTATGCGATCACGACACTTAAAACAGTGGTAGAAACAGCACGAATACCGCAAAAATCGGCCCAAGCAGCTGAATTGATAGCCTTAACGAAAGCATGTGAGTTAAGTGCTGGTTTAAGTTTGAATATCCATACAGATAGCCGTTACGCTTTTGGAGTAGTGCACGATTTCGGCCTACTCTGGAAGGAACGAGGGTTTATGACCTCACACGGAACACATATCATGCATGGAGAGTTGGTATGTGACTTCCTGAATGCACTATTATGTCCAAAGAAGGTTGCGATAATTAAATGTAGTGCACATAAGAAAGTGACAGACAAAATAGGGCAAGGAAACGCTTTTGCAGACCGCATAGCGAGAGAGACTGCCATGTTGAAAAATGACTCCCCTATGTATGTGGTGAGATCACAAGCGGAGCGATGGCATGATGCTAGAGAAGAAATCTTAGATATACAGAAGTCAGCATCTGAAGCAGAACTCGCAAACTGGGCAGCAGAGGGAGTACTGGATGATGAGGGTTGTTGGAGAAGCAAAGACATGGAGAAATGGAAATTGCCTGCTGCTTACATGCAAGCAATGGTTCAAATGACACATGGGCTGGCACATGTTGGAGCTCTTGCAATTACTAAATTGTTTACACGAGTTTGGGAGCATCCTGAGATTGCCAGCACGGCTAGGAGAGTAGTGCAGACCTGTCTGATATGCCTACAGTACAATCCTGCTAAAGGGACCTATACTCCTAAAGGAGGGTTCGTTCCACCTACTGCACCATTCGAAGTACTGCAAATGGACTACATCCAGCTTGAGCGCTGTAATAATCTCAAATATGTCCTAGTGGTGGTGTGTGCTTTCAGTAAATGGATTGAAGCCTACCCCACGAAGGATAATACAGCATTGACAACAGCTAAGGTGTTACTCAAAGAGTACTTCCCACGTTATGGTGTTTGTAAATTTTTGTGGAATGATAATGGTCCTCATTTCGTTGGGAAAGTAGTGGAGCATGTCCTGAAAGGATTGGGAATAAAGAAAAATGTCATGCTGTATTCCATCCGTAGTCAGCAGGTCTGGTAGAGAGGTACAATGCGACTCTGAAGCTGAAGTTAGCGAAGATCGTGGCGTCCACGTCTTTGAAATGGCCGGACGCTTTGCCTTTGGCATTGCTGTCAATTAGATCAGTGCCACATTCCCGATCTGGCCTCACACCCTATGAAGTGGTGTTCGGAAGGCCCAAGAATATTTGGGGAGTTCCAAAGCCTCGTTTGATACATGATGTGCCTTGTATAATGAAGAACGATTATTTGGCACGATTAACAAATGATTTACTTTCTATTCATCAACAGGTTCGAGAAGCGCTCCCCGACAATTCCATTGGAGAGGCTCACAATCTTCGTCCTGGTGACTATGTGATGATCCGAGTGTTTGAGAGATCCAGCAGTTTGGAGCCGAGGTGGCGTGGCCCTGAACAGGTTCTGCTGGCAACACGAACGGCTGTGCGCGTCACGAATAAGAAGCGGTGGATACATTCAACGCACTGCCGACGTGTCTCTCCGGATCTGGTGAACCCTACTGTGCTGTCTGACTACCGAGACATCTTGGATGCGGAGAGGAGCCCAGCTGTTACGCCTCACGAGTCGGAAGGAGCCTTCCCGGACCACACTATTTCTGGTGGAGTGAAGTACAATCTGCGGCCAAGGAAATAATTTCTTTTTGTATTTTTTTTGTGACTGGTTAGTAACCGTTCCGAGGTTTGTGAAAACGTAAGCCGGGAATATCAAGGGGGGGGGATCAGTTCTGCCCAGTGTAGCGACACCCGACTTGAATCTCGGAGAAGAAACCAGCGGCAGCCTCGGTTCTCAGCACTATATTTTTATTTTTTAGTTTGGTCTTTGAGACTTTGTTCTTTGTACTATGGCACCTATGACATTGAAAATAGAAGAATTTTGGGTGCAGTTCTTTTTGCCATGACAATAGTGGTAATTGCAGTAATAGCTTGGACTATAGAAAAACTGTTTCCTGCACAGGAATATTTACTGCCTACCACTCCAATTCCATCCGAACATTTCCATTTTACTTTGCCCTATCATGAAGAGAGACATAGACAGACTTATTTGAATAACAGTTTCATTCAAATTCTACACCATACACACAATATGACAAATACCTCCAATTGTTGGGTATGTGGGATGTTGCCTGGACATCAGAAGAAAGGAGGAACCCCGCTTATCCCTCTTTCCTTTTCTCACAATGGTTCGTGTAATGCGTGGTACACTCTTCTTTTTACCTTAAGATGGCCAACAAAAGGTGGACTACTTTTCCGAGTGAACAAGGTCTGTTACAACGATCGAGATGGTTATCCACAAGCAGAAGGAACTAAATTTGAGTGGGAAGAATATCGGCCGGACAATGTATCTACACCTCGTATTTTCACCAACCAGAGACTTACAAATATGTCAAGCTTACATGTGATTACGGTGATTGATACAAAAGCAGATCTTTGTATTAGAAATAAAAGAACAATTCCGTAGGGAGGAGTGAATGCAATATTACTCTCGCCTTTGATACACCCAATGGTATTTCATTTGTGGCCTCACGAAACACTTACTTTATTTGCGGTAATAAAGGTTATCATCGTCTTCCTCTTAGATGGTTAGGCACATGTTATATATCTTTTGTATTGCCCCCTGTATTTATTGCCCCGCCTATGTATCATAATGATTTTGTATTGTATCATGATTTTTTTATTGAATAGAGTTAAGAGAACATTGGACATTGATGATGTTGATCAAACAGATACCTCACTACAACAATATGTGGATTTTAATTTAGGCTTGTTCTCTTTTGTGGGTGCTGCTTTAAACAGCAGGAAAATAAGACGGCTAACACGTGTTGTGGAAGCAGTTGCTAATGAAACTTCCTCTGCTCTAGGGAATATAACTGAAGAACTTCAGATTACGAGAATTGTTACGCTTCAGAACCGGATGGTTCTGGACGTAGTGTTAGCTGATCGTGGGGGTGCATGCCGCATCATCGGAAGTAGTTGTTGTGTTTACGTCCCTGATAATTCGCCATCTGTGTATGATGCCATTTCTAAATTGCACAAAATTGCTGCTGAAATTCACACTGACAATGGTACTTGGACTTTTTCTGGTTGGTTTTGGACTCTGCTCAGTACATGGGGTTGGAAACTGTTAACGGTTCTATGCGTGATTATTGGGATATTCTTCTTCTGTTGTTTATGTATTCAATGTGGCCCTACTTTATGCTCTGTATGTATTACAGCCGGTATCCCATCCAAACGAGCTATTGCTAAAAATGTACAGATGAGTAATGCTGAAGTAATGAAAATTATGATTATCGATATTGACGATGAACATCCGGATTACTTCCATTATGAGGTAGCTTCAGCTAAACGCTAAAAGGGCCGTCTGTCGTAATTTGGCAGTACCTGAGTTAGCGTTTAGCTCAGCTACACAAGCTCTTACTGTTAACTTGACCAAATGTTCGGGGGCCATTTTGTATTTGGTGGCTTCCATTTTGTATGAACATGCGGCCTCGTGGTCAGTATGCCCTTTCGTCCTTCCTCCATGCCAATGAACCTTTACCCTGCCCAGCAACAGGCTATATTTAGCAATGGCCAGTCTCGCGCATGCGTACACCTGATCTCTGGACTAACGAGTGGTCACTCCTTAGGAATGTTCCCCAAACTGACCAGTGGTATTAAGCCCCTCCCACATGCTGGCTGTGTTCCAAAAATGTCCTTATATGTACCTAAAACTGTTCAAATGTATACCGCCTACCTTTTTATTGCTGTTAAACTGTATAAAAGAGGTCGTGCACCGATGATCGGGGTGATACTTCTTGCATTGCCGAAGGGTGCTGTAGGAATGTACCACCACCCCATGGGGTCCTAATAAACTTGTCTTTTGCATTTTCAGTTTCCGTGCCAATTTCCGTTATATGGTGTTCGAGAGTTTTTGCAGAGTATGTAGGCCTGACAGAACCCGATACCTCACTGGGAGTCGTCGGCATATGTGAATAACGTAAGGCCGACATCATCAGCTATGTGAGCTAAGGGGGAGACATAGAGATTAAAAAGTAGGGGACTTAGAATAGAAACCTGAGGGAAACCATGGAGCTGTGAATAAGTATTAGAAGTAGCAGACTCGGAGAAAATTTGAAAGGTGCGTTTAGAAAGAAAGGAGGCCAACCAGGCCAAAGCTAGTCCTTCCACGCCCATGGTGGCTAAGGCATCAAGAAGGATTTTGTGGGAGATGGTATCAAACGCCGCGCTGAGATCAAGTAGTATCAGCGCGGCCGTTTCACCATTGTCGATCAGGGACCATAGGTTTTCAGTAACACCTAAAAGAGTGGTCTCTGTCGAAAAGCCCGACCGGAAACCTGATTGTGAGGGATGAAGTAAGTTGTTTGAATTCACATGCTGGGTAAGATGAAAATGGATGTGACGCTCCAGGACCTTGGAGAAAGCAGGTAACAATGAGATTGGGCGGTAATTGACAAGAAGTTCGGGATCGGCGGTTGGCTTTTTTAAAAGTGGCGTGACCATAGCGTGTTTCCAGATGGCAGGGACCGTAGCAGTCTTTAGTGATAGGTTCAGAATGGAACAGATTTTAGGCAAATGCAGGGGGTCAAGCGCCCTAAGTACAGAAATAGGGAGGGGATCCAGTGGGGAGCCAGATTTTACATTGTGGAGCAATTCCTGAAGACCCTCAGGCTGTAATTCAGGCCAAGCTAAAAGCGGATGGGGAAAGAAGGTCTCGGGTCGTGGTGCGTTCGCTGCCGGAGTGGGTAGGGCTGTGGTCGTATTATTAGAGTTGCAGATGGAGATGTCCTGGTGGATCTTCACCACCTTGCTTAGGAAAAACTGGGCGATTTTGTCGCATTTCCTGTCTGTTAAAGGAGGAGATTTAGCTAATGTGGAGGAGCCTGCAAGATTTTTCACTAAGCTAAATAAGACCTTGGAGTTATCAATAGCATCTGTGTAAGATTTCGTCACAAAGTTGGCCCTAGTAGAGGCACACGCTTTGTGGTCAGATTTTAGCGCAAATCTATAAGTCTGAGCTGCATGCTGAGAATAGTCTTTATGCCAGACGCGCTCAAGCTTCTTGCACCGAGATTTCTCAGCTTTTAATGCCTCGGTGTACCATGGGGCGGGCATCTTATGAGATACACCCTGCTTTAAAGAAGTAGGAAGAACGGTATCAATGGCATTTTTTAGCCAAAGATCGATCAGCATAGCAGAGGTTTCCACATCGCCTAGTGTGGACGGTTCCAAAGGGAAATGGGAGGCAAGAATTTTATTCAAAGAACCAATATCCAATTTCCTCCATGCCCTGCTCCATTCCGCGCGGTTGCCTCTATCTAGAGCTGCGGTGGTCAGAGCCGAAATTCTAAAATTTACAATATAATGATCTGACCAAAGGACCGGAAGGCATTGTAGATCAGGCAAATTGGAGAAAATGGGGTCTAAGAGGTGTCCACTTTTGCGTGTAGGACCATGATTATGTAAGATAACGTTCATCGACTGGAGGTCGGTGATCAGGGTTTTAGCTACACTATTACTAAGGTCATCCAAGTGGTTACCGATTCGGTAATTCCTATTCATTCCTATGGGCCTACAGGCCCATGGGAATTACCGAATCAGTATTTACCGATTCGGTAAGACTTACCGAGTAATTACCTACATAGCATTTACCAATTCTAAAATACCGAATCGGTAAAATTCGGTTTTTAGAATCGGTAAATGTAGTTTACCTACATCTAACCCTGTGTCTTGAAATGCGACATCTGCCAGCAGATAAAAGGCTCCACCGTTGCAAGCCCGGCACAGACGCCATTACTGAAGTCAGACAAACCTCTTGCATGTGTGCACTTGGACCACTGCGGCCCCTTACAAATGGACGGGGCTTACAGATATATCATGGTAGCAGTGGATTCATGCTCGAGATCACTATGGGTATGGCCTCAGCGTTCTGCTGACACTCAAACTGTTATAAAAGATTCGCGAGTCTTTATCGGTACATACGCAGTTAGCACGTTACACTCTGACCGCGGCCCTGCGTTTAGCTCTCAGGCTTACAAAGAGGCCATGGAAGGAATGGGCGTAGCATTGTGGTTCTCATCTCCGTACCATCGCGAGGGAAGAGGTGTGGCGCCGTGGCCAGGGGGACTGACTCTGGAATCTGGGGATCACGGTTCGACCCCCGGTGCCGGTGGCAGATTAACCCAGCACCATGTGACTGTGCAATAGCTTGCTTAATCTTCCCGACGGCCCCCAGCGCCTAGAGACCCTTACAAGTGATTGTTTGCGCTTTACAAATGTGGATTATTAATATTATTATTATGTTGTTGAAAGAAAAAAATTAGACTTAATGCAATCTTTAACAGCTAGGGTATTAGACAAGGGCGGTAGGTGGGTCACACACCTTTATGTGGTACAGCGGGCATTAAATAACCAGCCAAGAAGCCACCTAGGGCATGTCACTGCATATGAGGTCCTCTTTGGGACACAAATGTGGGTACCTGATCTTGATTGTGAAGGCGCAGTGGGGGATAAAAGAACATTTGATATCCATGATTGTTTGGCTGTTTTACAGGATCTAAAGGAATCCAGGACAAAACAAAGCAATGTCCATCTAAAGCAGACCGCCACTGAGGAAGTCAAGGTTGTCACGGCAAGACATGTCTGAATCCTAAAAGTCGGGGATCTGGTCAGAGGGAAAATTGCGGACAAAAAAGGAATTTGGACCCTCTTACAGAAAACCGGTACCAGTCCTTGAAGTACACGGAACAAGAACTGTGCTGGTCCCGCCTCTTGCCGGAAAAAAGGAGAAAAGATTTGTCTCAATCGACTTAATCAAACCACACTATGTGGCCAATACTAAACAGTAGGCATAGTGGACTCCGCTGTAGCAGACACCCTCCTCTAGCTACAATCCAAGAAGTTCAAAAAGTAAGACTCATCACGTTTGAAGACCACCTGTAAGGAATGAAGAACTAAGCAACTATGCTATGGAACGTGTTCCACTTGAACAAGACATTCAAATTCAAATTGAAAATCAGAATAATTCACAAGTTGCAATTAGACCGAATACAGACTGCTACATCAACATGCCTTGTCGAGAGGAAAATAACATTTCAACTAATCCAGATGCAATTCCTACAATTGATCGAACAGCGTTTGGCTATTCCATTAACTTTTTTTTTTTTTTTTTTTTGGAGTTCAAATCTGCTTTATTGCGTAATTGAAGACATGTCACACAGCTTGTCAACCCGGAGGCCGGCAGCAAATAGGAACAGGAGTGAACACAGCCTTGTTGCCGGCATCCCGGAGGCCCGGCGGCATTACATGGGAGAAATGAAGTGGGGCAGCGCCACCGATGTGGTACGACAGGATAGGATGAACAGCAGCAGAACAGAGTTTTTCATTGGAGATAAAAGAAAGTTCTTCCCTCTCCGTTTTTTTGGGGGGTTTACAACATCTTAACAAAACAACCCAACAATGTAGTAACGAGAGGCAAGTCATGCTACATGGTGAGGTAAGCAGCAGTGAGTAGGTGTGGCATACTATGTGTGCGTAGGTGTGCATGTGAGTGTGTGCAAGTCACAGTCGTCCCAGTAAGAGGACCTCTATAAGCCAGAAGCTAGGTTAGGTATGGAGCCCCAGAGAGTCAGCCATCTGTGGGTGTCGTGTCATATTGCAGGTAGGGCACAGATGGACCGCGTGTACGTAAGAAGGAGTAGCGGTAATCCAAGGGAGTAGAGCCATGGTGCGGGCGTCGCATGGGGTCTGGGGGGGGGGTTCAGCGAGAGTACAGTGGTTGGATCTAGGGGGGGGACCCCACCCGGACAGTACAAGGAGGAGGCATGCGCACTGAAAGAGGATCCCCAGCCAGGTCAAGTATTGGAACAGTGCGCTGATCTATGATGGGTTGATCACCTGCCGGGTTCACATCATCCGAGCGTGTGAGTAGATACCGCACCAGTGGATCCCAAATGTCGCCGGGGCGAAACGAAATGGGCTACAGTTCAGCAAATGTCGCGTGTTGCTCTTGGCAGTAAGTTAAGTCGCCTAGCCAATCCTTAAATTTGGGCGCTCTGCCCCTTCCCCACCGGCACGCCACGCGTCTCTTGGCCAGCAGAAGCGCAGTGTCAATGAATTTCCGGCAGGACCTGGGGAATCGTACTGAGTCCCCAAGTAGGGCCACCAGTGGATCAAAAGGCACGGGCTCCTCAACCATCTCAGCAAGAGCATCCAACACTTGTTGCCAGTAGTTCGCCACCTGAGGGCATGCCCACGCCAAGTGGAGAAAGTCGGCACCAGTGATATGGCAACGTTCACAGCGGTCGTCGTCCGCCAGGCCGAAACGCCGCTTCCTCACCGGCGTGTAATACACTCGCTGCAAGTATTTATAATGAATGATCTTTAGTCTGCTGCTGGCAGAGATGCGAGAGGTGAGCGCGCAGCAGCGGTGCCATTGCTCATCTGATATGTCAATAGCGAGTTCGGTAGACCAGCGCAGCCGCGCATTGGATTCTGGTATCGGGGCAGCTCCCCTGAGTTGACGATAAAGGCCGGAGACCAGGTGGGCCCCGTCCTGCAAGCTCAATAAAAAGTGTAGCGGTGGCAGGATGTCGGGTTCGTTGGGAAAATTTGGCAGTATGTCTCTCATCCCCGCCCGCAGCCGCACATAGTAGAAGAGGTCGAGGGGAGTGCGGTCATGTTCAGCAAAGAACAGGTCTGCTGACTTGAAGGTGCCATTGGAGAAAAGATCACCCCAGCTAGAAACTCGTAGCCTTGCACAGAGGTTGCGAAAGCCCAGTTCCCCCAAAAGGGTGAGATCAGGGTGATGCGTGAGCGGTAACTTGGGTGAGTAGAGAAGTTTACAAGCCAAGCCCTTGGTGATGCGGCGCCATGCGTCCAATGTGCAGGAGACCGACGTATGTGGTGTAGTAATGTCAGATTCAGGACAATGAAGCAAGCCATTGAGCGGGAGAGGATGTACAATCCAGTCCTCCACTGCTACATGCGGAATAAAGGGAGTAGGGGCCATCCAGTGGTAAGCGAAATGCGCCTGCGCACACTGATAGTAGGCTTCGAAATCAGGAACATCGAAACCTCCCTTTTCATAGGGGAGGGTAATGGTGGACCACTTAAGTCGGGGATTCTTGCCACCCCAAAAGAGCCGTCGCAGCTCCGACCGCAGGGTTCGGAAAAAATTAGCGCCAGGGAAATAAGGTATATTAAGAAAAAAGTAAAGGAAGCGGGGGAGCACCACCATTTTTATGAGCGACGATCTCCCAGCCATGGATAGCGGCAGGGTGGTCCAACGGTCCACTGGAGCAATCAGTTTGGTTATCGCTACCCCGTAGTTGGACCGCAGCGTCTCGTCCCTGTCTCGCGAAATGCATATCCCAAGATAGCGGAGATCAGATCGGCACCACTCAAGTGGGTAATCGAGGGGGAAATCAGTCACCGCATCAGTCAGGGGGAAGAGTTGCGACTTTGACCAGTTGATGTGGACACCAGACATCCCGCCAAACAGTACAAACTCCCTGAGTAACGGATTAAGATATACTTCGGGATGTTTGACATACAGTGTGATATCATCCGCGTAGAGGGACACATCAATCTGGCGCCGCAAGCATTGTACTGCGCAGCCGCGATGTAATTGGCGCAGCCGACAGGCAAGAGGCTCGACAGCTATGGCGAACAATAGGGGGGAGAGAGGGCATCCCTGCCTCGTACCCCTGGTCAGTGCGATGGGCTGAGATAGATGACCATTGATCAATACTCTTGCCATAGGGCGAGTATACAGCAGGTGGACCCAGGATATAAATAATTTGGGAAATCCCATACTAGCCAGCACCGAGAACAGGTATGGCCATTCGACAGAGTCGAAGGCCTTGGTTGCGTCAAGGAAAATGGCCGCCACGGGTGTGTCAGGGTGCACCGTGCGGAGCAGGGAGAAGAGCGTGCGAAGGTTGTGGGAGGTGGACCTGCCCGCCACAAAGCCGGATTGGTCGGGCAGTACGAGTCTAGTCATTAACAGCGACAGCCGGGTGGCCAAGACCTTGGCGAGTATCTTGACGTCGCAATTTAGGAGGGAGAGCGGACGGTAAGAGTTACAGGATTTGGGGTCTTTATCGGGTTTAAGGAGGGATGTGATCACCACTTCGCGCATGGAATAGGGGAGTGCCCCATCGCATAGTGATTCCGAGAAGACCTCGCTGAGTACCGGGGCCATAATGTCGATGTAAGCCTTGTAGAATTCGGCTGGTATGCCATCGAGTCCTGGGGCTTTGCCATACTTGAGGAGACAAATGGCCTCTCGCACCTCATCTAGCTCAAACGGAGCCGCGAGGAACTCCCTATCGCCGTCGCTAAGCAAGCACAGTGCGACGTCGCTTAGGTAGTCAGTATAGGATACATCGGGCCCCACCGTGGAAGTGTAGAGTGTATGGTAATGCGCCACGAAGGTAGCGAGGATCGCATCTGAGTCTCGAACAGCAGCGCCAGAGGTGTCGGTGAGTTCTAATATGGTGTTATGAGCTTGTGGTGTTTGTGTAATCACAGCAAGTGCCTTCCCGGGCCTGTCTCCTTCGCAATATTTGCGGGCCTGCCAATGTTTGCCCCTAAACTTTGCTTCTCGCGCAGCCTCCTCCTCATATCTTTATAGCTTTTCCCTAAAAGTGGCCTGCAGGTTGGGGCTGGGGTTGGATACCATCCTTAGTTCTAAATCCCGCAATTCTTTCTCCAATGTGTGAATGGATGTGAGGATAGCGCGTAGTACACCATGGCCTTTGGATATACAATACCCCCCGATTGTGACCTTGAATGCCTCCCATATATGCTCAACAGAGTCCACTGATCCCTTATTCCTAGTGAAGAAATCCGCTATCTCTTCCCCTAGTTCAATGTTAAACAGATTATCAAGGAGGATATCAGGGCGAAGTCTCCATTGCGGCCGAGGGCTGTCCCAGCCTGGTGTACGACAGTGTAGCAAAACAGGGCTGTGATCAGAGTACGTCCGCGGCAGGTGACGAACCCCCACCAGTTCCACAGCAACATCCTTTGTGATGAGAAAATAGTCTAAACGTGCCCAAGTCCCGGTATATGAGGTAAAGTGTGTGCCTTCCCGCCCCAGGGGGTGTAAGTGCCGCCAGGCGGCCAGCAGTCCGCCCTCCTCAACGATGCCCTCCAGCGCCTCCCGTGCCCTGGGCTTGTAGATGCAGACCCCATCCGCTCTATCCAACTGTGGTTGCATCGCCAGATTAAAGTCCCCTCCCCAAACTACATGTTTTGATGCAATAGAGAGGATTTTGCCCCAGAGAGTAGTGAAAAAAGCTGGTGTGTCGACATTAGGCGCATACATGGTCACAAATGTGAAAGTGTCGCGGCCTATCCTGCCCCATAGTAGCGCGTACCTGCCCTCCCCGTCAAGTAGGTCTCCGTACTTCTGAAAAGGAACCTTGCGGGCAATGAGGATACCGACTCCCCTCGAATAGGTGGAATAGGAGGAGAAGACATGTTCTCCGGCCCACCTACTCGCGAATGATGTCCCGCCCTGTGGTGACAGATGTGTTTCCTGCAGTATAGCAACTTGCACGTGATGCCTATCAAGATAGGCAATGACATCTCGACACTTTCTGGCATTATTCAACCCTCTTATATTCCAGGATAAACAAGTTAATTGTGTGTTAACTGCTGGAGTGGCCATGGATAACACAACAAGAGCCATAACAGTGCCGACATAAGCAACATGAATAAACCACCCCCGCACCACCAGCATCGGCGCTCACACCAAGGTAGAGTTCAAGCATACAGTCCAAGTGATGATTGCCTCGAGAAAAAAAAGGAACATCCCACCCCGCCACCCACCCCAGCATCCCAATCATGCCAGCAGCCAAGCACTCCCACCCAGCAACCCACCCCCCTCCCTCCTTCCCCAACTCAAGCAACATGAACAGCTGAAACGCCAGCAAGTCAAAGGGGATCTCCCAGTGGGGGTAAGACATAGAGAACGTACAGCCACTTCCTAGACCCCAGCCTCGTATCTGTGCCACCCTCGGTGGAGACTAGGGCCAGGAAAGTGGTCCTTGGTTTACGTTACCACAGGGATGAAGAGTCCATGCAGGGTCACTGTCCATTCGGTGTCTCGTGTCGGTGCATCAATGTTCGGGAAAACCACAAGCAGCCGCAGGCAGAGTGCGCAATGTAGCGGATATCCGCAGTCAGTCTTCGTGTGGCGCCGAAGACAAGTCTGCACTGTCGCGATCCTCCTCCGCATCCCGGTCTTCCCTGCGCGCTCTCCGGAGCGATTTGAGAAAGTCTTCTGCTTTCTGTGGATTGGTGAAGAACCGTTGCTTGCCCTGATGGGTGATGCGTAGCTTCGCTGGGTATAAAAGCGCATAATCGATCTGAGCCTCACGTAGCTTTTTCTTCACCGGTAGGAACTTCCGCCGCTCCTCCTGCACCATTGGCGTGAAGTCTGGGTAGATGGAGAAGGTGACCCCATTATATTGCAGCGATCTTTGAGTCCGGGCCGCTCGGAGTGCAGTGTCCCGGTCGCGGTAATTCAGCAGCCGAGCAATGATGGGGCGCGGTGGCAGGCCAGGCTTGGGCATAGGCGCCAAGGAGCGGTGCGCTCTCTCAACGATGAACTGAGGTGAAAAAGCATCCTCGCCGATGGATCCCTTGAGCAGTGCCTCAACGTATAGTTCCATTCTGCCCATATCTGTGGATTCCGGCACATTGGTGATCCGTATGTTGTTTCGGCGACTACGGGCTTCCAAATCCTCATTTTTCGCCGCTATGATCCGGAGGAGGTTGTCCATGCTGGACAATTGAGTGGTGTGAGACGCGGCCACGTCCGAGGTGTCTGAGATGCGATGCTCCGCAGCCGTGATGCGTTCCTCATGACGATCCACCTTGTGTACCAGTGCGTCCAGCCGTGCGGTGACACCATCAACTTTCTCTACAACAGTGGCGAAGCCCTGTCGCATCTCTTGTATCAGGCTGGACAGGTCGGCGTCCTTAGCTGAGGAAACTGTGGCTTTCGGGGACGACGTGCTAGGGTCCGGGTCCAGCTGCGTCGACTTCGCGCCTTTCCTCGCGGCATCGAAGCTGAGCTTGGTCTGGCGGTTCTCTGGGCGCACCATGGTGGCGCTGGGGCACGACACCCTAGGAGCGTGAAGCGCAGTAGCACTACGGGCCGTCGATCTAGGGCGCTATCACCAGTGATGACAAGGCAGGGCAGCGTCGCAAGAGTACAGCAAGGATCCAAGCGGTGAAGGCACGGGGGTCCTGGTGGGTCCGTGCAGGCTCCGCGCAGCCCGGCGGCCGGGAGGGGGGCGGCGAAGCCCTAGTAGCGGTGGTGGCGGAGCTCAGCCTGTAATCACTTCTGTGGAGGGTGGCGGCGCGGCCGGCCCAGACAAGTGTGAGAGGCAGGGCGGCTGAGTCTCAGCGGGGGTGCGCCATGCAGGTGTGGCGGTCGACCTGGGGTACTCGCAGCAATTCCGCCCCGCACAGCACAGCCAGGAAGCAGCGGAGTACTGCCAGGTGAGTGGATGGGGGGCCAGGAGGGTCTCAGCCCTCTCCACATGGAAGGTGCAACTGCTCTGTAGCGAGGGGCAGTGTCCCAAGGTCAGGCGCAGAGTAAGTGGCCAGGGCCGGCTAATGCCCGATGCAGGATCGGCAGCAGTCTCGAGGGTCCAGGCCCGATAGTCAGCTCCCCCGCCGGGTAGTACACTGGCCTGCGCCGCCCCTCACCAAGCGGGCCCGGCGCCTCTCGGGGATCAGGCAGGCTGCGCGACGTTCGCCCCCCGGCAGCCCGCAACACCGGAGGCAGCAGCAGTTCCACTGACGGGGACAGCGAGGACAGTGGGGGGGGTCTCCGCACCACCGGGCAGGTCGCCTCTCACCTCCGCCGCAGGTCCGCCGGCGATGATCTGTCCAGGGGTCCGCCAGCCGCCGACGGGGAAGGCCTAGCCCCTCGTGGACATCCCCGGCCTGGCGTAGCCCTGCACAGCCGGTCGCATGCACTCCTCGGCACCAAAGGCAGTTGTCGGCGATATTTCGATGAGGCACCGCTCCGGCTCCAAGTCTCCCAGCGTCACCAAACTTGGACCGAGGGTAGGGACAGGTGCCCTGCTGCGAATCGCCAGGTATTTAAGCCGATATGGACCCTGTGGCAAAGGATATCAGCAGGATAATGTCCCAAGGAGCGGGAGCTGCGAGACTAAGCAGCCATTCCGCTTGTGCGCCCTCTAGCGCCCCGGCTATTCCATTAACTTTGATACGTTTTCTCTGGATCCAAGTGAGCCGGAAACAATGCCAGCCAAAACACCATTCAAGCAAGAATTAAAGAACTGTTTTCTCTTTCTTCAAAAGACATACCTGATATCACCTTGGATTGAACTCTGGGTAATTTCTGGGATATTGTTTTTTCTTTTTTGTTAGGCTTAGTATTGACTTTTAGTATGCTTATCAATGGACACTTTCTTCAACAAGGTTCCACAGCCCAAAAGGTCAACATCCTACTGAAGCCACATCCATCATCACATCATGAACAAAGAGCCTTGTCATCAGTGAACATTACAGCTTTTCCTATTACCTGATGGTATAGTATGGGACAAGGTTGATTTCAACATATTCGGACCGACCGAACTTAAAAAAAGTAATCATGTAATTAAAATCTCTCTAGGTGATTTCATTACCTCCAGTACATTTTCTGATGATTGGGGCACTGAAACAGTAAATAACATGTTGTCTAATTTAGAGAAAACGGCTGCATTTTCTAATAATGAAATGTTAGGTTCATCAGACTATGACAAATTGTACTCTTACCTTACCTACATTTTGATCACCATTTCCTACACAAATCCACTTTACCTAGGAGTGTGTTTGAGTACCACTAGTGGGAACATTGCCCAACATTGCCCAACACCACCAAAAAGTAGTTCACAGATGTTTGCACACTTTTCAGGGTTCACCACCATAGACCCAGCCTTATTTTACTATAAGATTGTACCAAAATCAGCACTGAAAATTATGTTGACAAATGCTAAACAGATTTACTGTGCTTCCTTTATGGCTCAATTGTCTGTACAGAGTTTCAACCTATGGAAAGACAAAATTGACTCAAAATTGATTTGGGGTTCAAGGAACTGGCAAGTCCAGGGTACAGAGGCACTATATAGAGCATGCCTCATTTCTCGCAGATGATCTTTTTGATGATACTGTGCAACAGACATCCTGTCTTGGAACAGCCAAGATAAACGGTTCCTACACATCACCAAGGGACTCAGTATGCATAGGCCAGATCCACGTTATGTACAGAGAAAACATCCAAGACATGGATCTTAGGGACTTTTTACTAGGACCTAGGAAACAACGTCAAAACCTTTTTCATATATGCAGGCATTTATGCTGCCTATAATGAAATCTGGAAGATTTCCCAACAAGAAGCTACAAAGAGAGTACGGGAAATAGACCGTATAAACTTAGAAAACGCTTTAGCTGTGGTGGATAATGGGTTAACTACTTTGACCTCCATCATTGTATCTTCTGCTATTGACATACTGGAACAGGATTTAGCCATATTACAATACGGCCAATCACAGTTACGTTCTATTATGTTATTGAGCTGGATGCTACAATCTTTGCTTGCAGGCTTTGTGCCTTAGCATTTTATAAACAGTACGTCTCTGTTTTTCAGAGTACAATCTAACTGTTACACAGATATAAATGGCACAAAGGGGAGCTAAATATACAATGCTGCATATTGAAAAACTGGACAGGCTTCCATTCACAATGGCTGAATCACCATCTGCAGCCAAATCACTCTCCCGGTCACTACCTTTCAGTTTCACTATTGCCTCAAACAAAGGAAGGCAGGCAAATATGAAAAATTGGGTAAAGAATACAGTAAGAAATCCTGGCATTTACCATATATATTTTGATGCCGGAGTGGGGATCAAGAAAGGTTTCTTAGTGGTACTAACTGCAAGAAAGCTAAGCAGTTCTCTCATGTGCCAAGATATCGTTTTGCACGGGGCCTGTAGTAGTTCAGTTTCGAATCTTGCCACATGAAAGGAACTCCAGCTGCCGTGATCGTGCCATTGTTCGAGTTACTTTCGAATGGGAGTTACTTGATGCTGAACGATCAAGGTTGTTGTGGGATGCTCCTGGGCATTGCCTATCTGGTCACCGTGAACACCAGGGTTACTTGCTGTATGCAAGTATTGTTTCCTCCGACAAATACAGTCAGGGAGGCGCCAGTATGGCCTTCATTGAATGATTCTTTTATACAGTTTGATGCTTTAAACAGAATGAAAGCCATGCTTTAAAAGCAAACCGTGCCATTGACCTCTGCACGAGAAAGCTTTGAACTTCAAGTTGCAAGGACCTTGACAGAGATACAGGCGCTAATTCGTACAAACTGCCCTGACATTTCGCAGAAATAGTGGGTCATATTGCAAATATTTCAGATACGAGCAGTGTTGTACACCTATTTAAAACCATAGGGTCAGGATTCCTTAACACCTTCCAGACCATCCTTGGAGTTATTCCTAACTTTATACACTCAGTATTTGGAAGCATTTTTGGGGGTCTACCTCTGATACTGTTAGCTACTGCTGAAATCATGATTGTTATTTACCTGCTTTGCAATGGACGGTCCATCCGCCAGCGAGATTGCAAAAGCTCTCCTGAAAAGATATTACAGTGAGTGCATGGTACAACATCTGGGTGCCCCCCCCTCGAGAACTAAGTGAGTCTTTGTTCCTGTCATTCAGACCAGTCTTCAAAGACTGCATCATACCTGTTTTCCAATGCCTGTTTTGCAGAGAAGAATGCGAGTTAGACATCTGTCTGACACCTCTAACGGAGATGCCTGCAGACTTAGACTCTAGGCTGGAACCACTGCGGGCCCATGCTCGACTCTGTCCTCAGCGTATTCCCATCTTAACGCATGCATTCCTCGAGGATCCGCAGGTGTCCTTGACCGAGTTGGATTTCAGCTCCACCCTTGGCACCAAAGGTACCAAATACAGCAACGGCTGCCTCACCAACAACTGTTGGCAGCACTGACGAGTTTCATCTATGCACACTTGTTGTGCTATGCGAGGTCCTACAATGTTTGTTCCCTACGACAGCAAGCAATGACAATGTTATGTCTCCCAGCCAGGACATGTAATCAGAATCTGACTCATCGTGTGCTGGGAGAACAAATTCAGTTTTTCTTTCCCCTTCTTTTACTCAAGAGAGCTTTTTTCAAATTGACACTTTCTATACCAAAGCTTGGCTTTCTAAGTACGCTTGCAGTAGTTCAACTTGTGTGATCGGACTCATTTAGAACTGTGATTTGCTAACCGCCGACGGGAATGGCCGCTCGGTAGCTTTGCTCCGAAGTGCCACTCCCAAATTATCCTGTTATTCCTGTGTCCCGCTGGCCTAGCTGGCACCCCGATGCCCTCTCTGATGTCCGGTGGTGTCCCGCGACATTTCGGCCGAGTTTGGGGCTGATTGGCGACTACACCCTTGAGGAGCTCCGTGGACCGCGTCCTTGCCGGTGGCCTCACCAGAATGGGTGCACCAAAGTAGGAGGGCTGTGCTACGCGAGGCCGCGGCTGCAGCCTACCCCTCCGGAGACCGGGACGGAGAGCAATTATCGGCACTCCACCCGAGGATCGGCGTTTGCGGCAGAGATCCTCTCCATGGCCCCAAGGGAGACGGGGCAGAGTGCTTGCTGTGACGACCTCAGCAGGGGAAAAAAGACCAAGCCAAGAACTGCCCACGTGAGTAGGACTGGCTGCGGCGCCGTGGCCTCTAATATTGTGCTTGAGGGGGCTTGTCGCAGTCTGATTCACAACAGCACGGTGATCTTTGGCGACCCCACAACCCACTACATGCCCAGTGTAAATAATGCAAGGTCCTGAAGCTGAAACTGGTGGCCTAGAGAACGCTTGAACCCCATCATGACAGGAGAGTGTTACGCCAGGGTCCTGTGAGGTCAGAGACAGCACTTGATCATTGCGGTAATCTACGCACTTGCGGGGGCGATATAGTTAGTTGTTACCCGGGACACCTAATCCACACCACTTATTGGTCAGAACAACGGGTGGAGAAGCGAGAACTGTGGTGGAGAGGACGTCTTGAGTGCTGTGACGGTGGAGGCCCAACCATCCACCGGTCCTCTATTGCTGCGGTGTGAGTGTGGGTGGGCGCCATTGGAACTATATTAGTGCTGTACATCCTGTTGAATATCCCTCTGGTTGGGGTGCCCTCTGTAAAATCCGACAGGCTGGGTGGAAGATTCCACTGCAGGCGGCGGGGAGTAGCGGCCGCAACCCGACACCAGGTGATGCCACTGGGACTGGGACCATGGCGTCCGACGCAACAACAGGACAACTGCCCAGACCAAGCTGGAGAAATTTGCTTGGCAAAAGCCACAGAGCGGTGACCGAGGAGAGGCGGTGACCCTGGACGGCACGACGGAACCCACGAATAAGGATGTTCTCGAGGCAATTACGGCGATTAGAACATCCCTCGAGGTGAGGATCGACACAGTGGCCACAGATGTGGGGCTGATCCAGGAGGACATGAGGAAAATTGCGTAGCGTGGGGGCACAGTAGAGAGCACAACCAAGGAACTGAGTAACAACACTAACCTTTTCAAGCGACAAGTCACTGAACTGCGCTCCTCCCACGAAGCGATGGCACTACAGTTAGACGATTATGAAGGTAGAATATGGCGAAAAAACGTCTGCATTCTAGGTGTTCCGGAGCACACAGAGGGGCAAGCAGCGGACCTTTGTGTCAAAGAATTGGTCCTTAAGCATCTACAGCCCAAGGAGACTCTAAATGTTTTTCGATTGAAAGAGCCCACCGCGTGCCGGGAGGTCGACCCAAGGGGGGGCGCCCCCTAGGCCGCTCCTTGCTCGAGTGTTCAACTTCCGAGACCGTGATATCATTCTTCACACCGCAAGAGCGGCCCACCGCTAACCCTCGAGAACAGCAAAGTCATGTTCTTTCCCGACTTCACATTGAGAGTGCAGAAACAGAGACGCAGTTTCCTGGAGGTGAAACAGGCTCTCCGAGACCAAGAGGTTAAATATGCAATGACGTTCCCCGCCAAGTTGAGAGTAAAAGCCAATGGGAAATCGTGGTTTTTCACTCGTCAGGAGGATGCCTGGGAGTGGCTGGAGGGTTGGCGCACGGTCGATAAGAAGGTGAAGAAAGGATTCTTGGCTGCCGATGAGGCAAAGGATTAGCGCTAGCGTAGACGCTCTCCCCCACATTCGGACTCCCAGGGACACACAGGGGGGCGCTAACCTTGGTGTTAGGAATTCTCATCTTTTCTGTATTGTTTGTCAACATCCTTATGGTGTTTATGTTAATCATGTTTGGTGATTTATGTGTCTTGTTGCAGTACATCATATTCACTTTGTGTTCGAACTTTTGTTCTTGACAATGCTTGTTGGTTTGATAGTACTGTGCTTAAACTGTTAAACATCATCAGGAAACTCTGTATAACGCTTTGAACACGTGATGAACGGAGAAACCACACCCTAGTTCATCTATAAATAGCCACACCCAAAGAGTTGCAGTGCTTGGCTTTTCGTTTACTGTCAAGTGAGGAGGAAGATCGGCGTTCGAGTGAGGAGGAAGATCGGCATCCCTGAGGAATTTCCTGCCCCATCTGAGTCATCAGAGAGCAGGAGTCTTTCTTCAAGTGTCAGCTAAGTGCACTGTTCGGACCCGTTTAGTTTATTTTGAAGCGCATTGAGATAACGCGCTGTTAAATACTTTGCACATTTTTCTTGCGTGTGTTTTTTAAAAAGTGCATCTGACATAACGCGCTGTTGCAGAAAGAGGAAAGCAACACTCAAAGGCGCGTGTGATCTCAAGGCACATTTAACGCAGCACGTGTTTGCTGCAGGACATTCTATATTTAGAGGTGCTTGTGACTTAAAACAACTTTAGAACAAAGCAAGGTGAGCTTCAGGGTTTCAAGGGATTTCATAGTGAATTCTTGTGCTTCACAGTTTATTCTTGTGTTTTAAAACGGAAGTCCAATTGCCAGACACATTGAAGGCTACACAGCGTAATAGGACACAAATCAAGGTGAAGAAACAAGTATTCAGGACCTAATTAAAAGACCGGTATTTAAGAACATTGCAAACTAATCTTGGCAGTGAATTTTAACTGTGTTTGGTTGCTGACAGAAGCACACTCAGAAGATGTCATGTGCAATTTTGTTTTATATTGTGAATACTTGGGTGAATCTTCAACTCTATGATCTACATTGAGTGTTTAGGTATATTTCTATTGTATTCAGTGGGTTCAATTTAGGGAGTTCAATCCAACAAATGTGGTGAAGTCTATGCATATTCTCATTATGTTTTTGTGTTTCCTTTAGAAGTACTTAGTCATTTCAGATTCTTTACATAGTCAGTCCTTAAACAGAGAGAACACAGTTGAACAACTAACTGTTTAAGGTACTTCTAGAGTAATTTCCTTCTTCCTTTGAAGTGATTAATGTTGAACTAGCTTGAAATCTCACTCCATTTTATTATTCACAGTTAGAAGATACAGCACAACACCTGCTTACAAGAACTCGGGTACTGGCTGGTTCAGGTGGCGGATGTTGCAGTGTCTTCTCTTTTCCCTCTTGTCATCCCAATCCCCTTCCCTTTTGGAATAATTGTCAAGCCTGCTCTCTCATTAGTAGTCTTAAGAATTGTTTCAAGAGGTTTGGAGAATCAGCATCACCCCTGCAAATTCTCCTGGATATTCAGGTGAGTGGCTGGAGTCTCATCTGACACTTGAAAGCTGGTAAGACTATGTGGTATTAATCCGGGTCCCCGAAGGCTCTCTAGAGCGCTTCTTGACGTGGACTCGGAATCCCAACCTCTTAACTGTGGGAACACTGACCAGGGTTCTGGTCGGGAGGGGAGAATACCCTTTTCTTGCTGTGTACCATAACTTGTTGCTGTTTTAAGAGAATGACCCAGCACTCAAAACCCTACTTAAAATTGTAATTGGTATGCTCTTTCCTCATAAGGTGGCCGCTGTAGCATGGGTCCTCGATCTGAGACACCGTAAGATGATAGTCCAGAACCGGATTGGGCCTTGGTGCTGTACATTGTGTTGGGGGTGGGGTCGGGCTGGGGGACTAGGAACCCACTGACTATATGTGGCTGTACTGGGAGTGGGGTAGCTCACGTTCCCTCGAGTTGTTGGTGGGCGACAGGCACTCTGCACGTTGGGGGGGGTGGGCGGTTCTAGTCCCGTTATGCAGGGAGGCAGGGAGTGGGGTCATTTCCTGAAAATATGGGTCAGTTTGGGCTTGTTTTGTTGGGGGGTATTTGTAATTGTTTCTTTGCAGCAGGACAAAATGGCATTTTGTATATCTTCATCTTCGCTGGCACCAATAACCAGATCACTGATTTTAAATTTCGATGCATTGTATTGCGCTGAAACAAACTAGGAGATGCTCGGAAAGACGCCGTTGAGGGTTGCATACACCATATACACTTCATGTATTCCATTGTATCACTATTAGAGACAAATGGCAAGAGGTCAGGGACGTAAACTCATTACATGGAATGTCAACGGGTTAGAGGACAAAATTAAGCGAGGCATTGTGCTGCAATATGTCCACCGTCAGGGGCTTGATATAGTGTTGTTTCAAGAAACCTATGTAATAGGTAATTCTTGTATGGCCCTTAATAGGAAGGGATATCGAATGGTAGCACACTAGGGCTTCACCAAGGGGTCCAGGGGGTGTGGGGGTCCTCCTTCGTAAAGGCTGCCCTTATGTGATACAAAATACTTGACTGATCCGCAGGGTAGATATGCTACTTGTACGGGTATTTGTGTGGGCAGAGTCCTTAATGTTATCTCGGTGTACGCCCCACTGGGTCTGCAATGCTTGACATTAACAGTTTTAGGGGCGCTATTAATGAACTTACCTGTGGGTACCCTAGTTATGGGAGGCAACTTTAACCTGACAATGGATGGCCTACTTGACCGATCCCCTCCCAGACGTGACGCGACACACAGCTTACAACTACGTGATTTTCCTAATGCCCTGGGGATGGTAGATATCTGGAGATGGTCGCATCCCAATGACACACTCTTCACGTTTCAATCCAGTGTACATTGCAGTCAATCACAAATTGACTACCTGTTTACCCATGCACCACACATACATGACTTCACTGATTCCGCGTGCCTCGCGCAGGGAGTGTCGGATCATTCCCCGGTCCTGGCGGTCTTCGGAGCTCAACGTGCTACACAACACGGTCCCATCATGATTCAGCCATGGGCATTAAAGATCCCGCACATCAGGGAAAACTTACGGAAAGATACTGACTATTATTTTAAGAAGAACATAGGGTTTGTGAAGTCAGCAATTACACTCTGGGGTGCATACGGTGCAGTGATAAAAGGGAGAGCACTGTCTATGATGGCGGGTCATATGTCCGAGCGTAACCGGAGAGTGAGCGAATTGGAAACAGAGATCTTAAGACTAGAGCGTACCACCTCACAGAGACCTGATCCACATACTCAACACAGTCTTAATATTAAGAGACAGCATTATAGGAAACGTCTCCTGGAGGACTCCAATAGGCGTGCCCTCGACACCCGTCACAGAATATACGAACTGGAAAACTATTGGCATGGCTGGAACGTAAGGAACTGTCAGCGAGATGGGTGCGTGCAATGAAGGTGCCAGATGACGTTATGATCACTGACCCCCAGGGCATTGCTGAGACTTTCGAGAACCACTACGAGCAAGTGTATGGAATTCCACAACACTCACAAGCACCGTTGGTGGCAGATCTCCTTGCTACTATCGATGTAACATGCATCTCCCACCAGGGCAGAGAGGCTTTAGACGTTGTTATCTCATTGATGAAATTCAGAAAGCCATTCAGGACATTCGCGCGGGTAAGGCGATGGGCCCTAATGGGCTTCCGATCGAACTGCTCAAGACCATGGCTATGAAGCTAGCCCCCCACTTGCTAAATCTATATAATGAAAGTTCTGAGATTGGCCTCCTCCCGGCCGATATCCGCGCAGCCACCATCGTGGTTATTCACAAACCGGTAGATGAGTGCACATCGTATTGACCCATATCGCTGATAACTGTGGAGGCCAAAATTCTGGTCAAACTGCTGGCTAACCGTCTGCTTCCTTATCTGACCGACTTGGTCCACCCGGACCAGTCGGGATTCATGCTGGGTCGGAATACGGTGCAAAACCTGCGTCAAGTCCATGGCGCACTGGGCCTTGTGGATACGCTAGAGGAAGAAGGGATCTTGCTTGCTCTTGACGCAAAAATGGCATTCAACACCGTGGCATGGGAATATCTGTTTGCGGTTCTGACCCGCATAGGGTTCGGACCCAAGTCGCTTGGGTGGATCAGACTTTTATATACGCTCCCCATGGCGCACGTCTCAGTGAACAATCATCGCTCCACTTCTTTCCCCCTTTCTCATGGTACGAGACAAGGATGCCCATTATCGCTGCTCCTTTTTGCCTTGGTCCTTGAACCTTTGGATAAAGGGGGACCCAGGTATCAGAGGCATTAAGTGGACGGACGAACATGAAGACCGCATATCACTATATGCGGACGATATTCTGCTCTATCTCGCCTCACCAGTGTGCTCACTCCACCGCGTTCTGAATATTTTCCATGTATTTGGGGAACACTCTGGTTACCAGATAAACTGGTACAAATCCCAGATGTATTCTCTCTGGGGTGACCCTCCGCAAAGTCCTCAAGGATATAACATTCCAGTAGTGTCCCAGGGTTTTTGGTACCCTGGCATCTTTATAACAACAAACGCGGCATTATTTTATGAACCAAATCTGTTGGGACCGTTACAGAGGTTTAAATCAGAAGTCACCAATTGGAAGACACTCCCCCTCACTCTTCTGGGATGGGCGTCTTTATTCAAGATGCTCGCCTTACCACGCTTCCTTTATGCTCTGCAAAATACTCCCATTCCGGTTCCTAACTCCTATTTTTTGCAGATCGAGGCAGCAGTTAGAGACTTACTTTGGGATAACAGTCCACATCAGATAGCCATAAATAAACTCACTATTGGATGGTAAGATGGAGGTATTGGGCTGCCGGACAAGCGCCTCTATCACCAGGCGTCGCAACTAACTGCCATCAATAAATGGGTGTTTGGGTCACATGCCGACCCCATCATCCGTACCGAACTTTGGTTAATGGGGAAGGGAGGCTACAGCAGAGCACTATACGCAAACCACAGGAAATTATGCCTGACTGGCCCCACGGCCCGTACAGTAGAAGTGTGGCATGGAGTCCAGCGGCGGATGGATTGGCAGGGGCGCCTAACGAAGGCTACCCCCCTGAGGGACGACTGAGTGCTTGTGCAGGGTTTGACAAATGGGACATGATCGGGATATCCACTGTGGGTGATATGTGGATTAAGGGCAAGAAAACGTTGTTTGCGGATCTCCATCTCAAATATCGACTAGCACCGTCGGAGTACTTTATCTTCAGATCAGCCATGCCATTGATTCTGCCCTCCCTAAAGACACCCCCCTCCCAGATTCCTATCCTCTTGAGGACAGACTATTGCTGGACCCAATGGACCACAAGGCCATTTCCCTCACATACAAGAAATTAATCTATTATAGGACCGACCCAATGCAGAAGCTACGAGCGAGCTGGGAAGTGGAGTTGGGTGAAATGGCTGATGAGGACTGGATAGAGGCTCTGACTTCCCCCCGCTCCGGCTAGTCCAGCTTAAGATTCTCCATCGGGTATATTTTGATGCTAAACTGTTATTCAGATTAGGTAGGAGACCAGACACACTCTGCCTTTGACACTGTAACCAAACTGGTACATTCATGCACATCCTGTGGGAATGCTCCTACGTACAACAATACTGGATAGACGTCACCCGACAACTAACAAGGACTTGTGACAAACCCATACAACCATCTCCCAAAATATGTCTCCTCATTATCAGGGAGGCAACAGACCTCACACAAGTTGAACAATTGTGGGCCACCATGAGGCGGAGTATAGTGAAATGAAACATTGCCCAGAAGTGGGGGGTGGGCACTGTACCACATTTACGGGACTGGGCAAAGGACATGGACCACGCTATGGTAGCGGAGAAAACTGTGTATAAAGGAAGAGGATGCCCACAAAAATGGAAACAAAAGTGGGGATGCTGGAATAAATACAGGGGTGCAATTTGCTTTTCTCCCATTGTGGAACTTAGAAGGGAGAGACTCTCCGTGTTGGAGGGGGAGGGTGAAGACATGATGACATAAACTCAGGGCAACTAAGAACAATGAGAATAAGTGATGTTCCCTGACCCGACAACATAGTTGTAACCCTCATAGTAACTGTTAAGCCATTCATAGAGTGTAATCTTATGTGCTCCTGATGGATTGCAGGTCGTAATGTAATGCTAAAAGCTTGTATCCCCTGCCGAGATGTCTATGTAATGTCATCATTGCTGCAGTTTTGTTTCTAATAAAAATTGTTTTAAAAAAAATTGACTTCTTGATAATTTTGTGTACTGACACTGTTATAAATGTTTATCCCAAATGTGTATTATCATTGTTAAGTATAAGGTGGAGTGGGTGTTATATTTCATATCGGTACACTGAAATAGGTCCAGGGAACATCGTAAACTTTCCCAACGTCATCTCCCCATCATTTCATATGAACGAGCCTTATAAGGAAATAACTCCAAATAAGGACAGACTGCCTTGTATGGACATAACGCCTTATAAGGACCGTAGCCTTTTATGGACTAAACCTATAGCCTAGTTCCATGCCGAGGGTGGGTTTTTCCCAATCAATATTGCTAATCCTTAGCGCATATGAATAATTTATGAGTAAACTCTCCAGGAGGTACACTTCACCTCTCCCAACAACGCACAAGGTTTAATCTCCAACGTCATCCTCATACTGAACAATGGGCAACATACGCACATAGACTGTATAAATACAGCACCTCTTGCTATCAGAAATTAGGAGGGTACCGAGACTTCAAGGCCGACACACTAACCAGAGACGCTGCGACTCTGGCATGCCATCGCTCCAGCTGACATTGGTCTGACGATCCCTTGCGGGGTGTCCAGCTCAAGACAAGGACAAAGTCCAACACTCTCACTATTCAGGCATGGGGGCTCAACTAAATCCTAGTGGGATTCTTGGCTCTTAGACTTAGGCACTTAGGCTCTTAGGCTTAGGCTCTTTTGCCCCTACTCACATGCTAGGTACACTTAGGTACATCGACATTGGCATCTTAGGAGTACGCACTTTATTTTATACATGCATTTAATATTCATGTATGTGTTAATGACTATTGCAAAATGGTAGAACAATACTATTTCCTTTTATTCACTGTACTGCTGGTTCTATACCTCTACTACTGTGTTACAGTTGTAGCAACGCGCCTATTTTACATGAGAAGAACATTGGTACAATAAATTCATATTGAAAGCACACTGTTTCTTCTGTGTATCTCTCTGGGAGCAAAACAAGCAAGCACGAGTGACTGAGTGAAAATAGTATTTCTGTTTCCACGCATCTGAGGTTATGTTCTGGGGTTGCCAAAAACTAATCTCTCTGATAACAGGAGATTCTAGTAGCACTGAGAGCTAGCTACTGCATAAACATAAAAAACATAGGGTGACATATTCGGTGGGGTGTACAGAGTCAGTTTTCCGCCAAGCCCACAGTATATGTTATCTGTAAACAGTGTAGGTCCTACATGACAGGGTGCTATCGGAACTACACTACAGTATCCACAAAGCCTAGTGCGTGCAGCAGACCGATTCAATATAACTCCGAAGGGTGGTTATCAAGTAACAAGAATCCTATCAAGCTGGCCCATGCCTAGTTGATCACTCTTGAGTGGAAGGTGGGGGCTAATATGCCAGGGATGTAAGAAAGTAATGTTCCGGGTCTAGGACCGCTAAACCGCTCCGCTCAAAACCATGCTCTAGTCTCTCCCAGCTCACCCTCGGATTCTTACAGCCCCAGATAAGTCTGGTCAGTTGTGCTCGGAGTCGGGTGAACATTTTCCTCCCAGGCAGGATGCGGAAGTTTATGAATAAGTACAGGACCTTGGGGAGAATCAGCATCTTAATCAGTGTCACTCTCCCCTCAAAGTATAAATGAAGAGTTAGACATCTCACCATCCAGGCCACAAAGCCGTTTATCACGGATTATAGTTACGTAGGATAGATCCCGCTGGATGTTTAAACTGTATACCAAGAAAGCAAACTGTGTCAAGTCTACACATTAGTGGAACGTTCTGAAGGACTTAGGCTGTATCATCTGTAAGCATAAATATTTAAGACTTATGCCAAATAATACGTAAGCTGGCCAATTCAACAAAGTGGACAACGTCTCAGATGATGGGGTTAAAATTAGTTGCGGGATCCCTAACAGAGAGGAACATGTCAACAGTGTAAAGGGAGATAAGATATTGCCATGTGGGGAATCATAGGCCCTTATGAAGCTGTTTCTCCTGGAGCATGGAGGCAACCAGATGGTTGCCGATGGTTACATCAAATAACAGTGGCAACAGAGGGCAGCCTTGTCTCGTGCCCATGCGGTCCTGTGAGGTGGCAGTTGGCATAACTCAGCAGATCAGAAGTGTTTAGAGCAGTTTTGTCATGCCAAGGAAGTAATGCCCAAGGCACATCCAATGGAGGATCACGAACAGGGAGTGCCATGCCAGAATGTGTAAGGTGTTCTAGTCGTCAAGGTATAAAGAGATTGCCTGGGTCTCAGGCTTTAGTCAATGCATCATGGACAGTAACATCATGGTTGTTGAAGGTGGCCCTCCGGGTATAATCTATCAAAAAACAAATTGCCAGCAAGGGATTTGTTTCACACTTCAATACACAGCATTAGGGATCTCTAATGAAAAGTGATTTAGATCCGAACTGTGAACATCAGTTGCTGTATTAGTCTTAAAAGATTCAATTATTTGAGACAATGCACAGAGTCACAGTATAAGGCTACCACACTAGCCAAGCACAAAGGAATAAAAGAAGCAACACAACAAAATATATATCAAAACATTGTTATTATTGAGAATCAATTGTCAGGGTTATTCATCAGTTATTAGAATCAAGCATACAAAATTCTAATGTACAAGGAAGACATTCATTGATCCAACAGTACATCAGAATACGTCCCAACTGTTATATCTGATATAGTGACTACTGTTACATTCACAATAAGACACTGAGCGTGAGATGTCTACAGTGGCAGGAGTGGACGTGGAGGTCGACGTTTTGGTCTTATCAAACTTAGTCACAAGACCATCATCAGGACAAATAGTTGGATATAAGCCGATGACCCCTGAAAAGTAACATAATCCATCAATCAATGATAATCTTCGATGTGTGTTGCAGCATAACTAGCACAGAAAATTCGAATTGATCGCTAATTACGTTTCCACATATAGTTAAAAACAGGGAAAAGTTTAGACTAAAAACTTAACACTCAATGTTGACAAAGACGGTGTGGCGTCATTTATATCTTCAAAATTGGAAAACATTTGGTTGCAGAACCATTCGACTTACAGTTCACTATTCATATGTGCATGAGTAACTCTACACAAATGTATTGCCTCCAAGTTATGCAATATACTACATGGACCCCAAAGTTCGAATATTGGGCACCATGAAATTTCTATAGCATTCCTAGGTTTAATCATATACATAGTAAGACTTACTTGTAAGACAAAGAGCAGAACCTGCTACAGCCCACAATCACATTCAGGGGAGTGGTTGGGGAAATTTCCTCAGTGCGAATGCATTGGTAGCAGGATAATCGCTATGTAAATAACAACATACACAAAGTTAGAGAATCTCACTCAAGTGAATAGAGCGAAGATAATAATCTGAGAGCCAGATATTCTTTACCTGATCAATTGCAATGGGTTCTCAGGATCAGGATACTTTATTTTTATTTTTGAGTCACCCTTGTATTCATGGAGAGTCTCTAGAATATCTGTGGGTGCAAAGAGCATGGCTTACTTTACTCGTGCGAACATAATGACCAAATTCAATCAGACACTATCTTATAAACGAGTCACTGTTCTCCTCGATAAACAGGTATGTATGATTGCTTAACCGGGAACCAATGCATGAATTGCATAGGGAGACATTCTATTTAGCGCCATAGTGTGAGTTGAATATACAGTATCTAAGGATACATTATATTTACTTCACTCTGCAAACGAAAGGTCGGACTCAATTGCATCGATATACGATGTAACATGAAACTCAATTACATCAACATATGCTCCAGTGTGCACAGCATTAATTGTACTCTATTTCATCCCATATCGAGAGTATAGTATACAATGTATGCGGACACAGTTGGTTGACTTAGGTGATACCGCCAAATCATGAGATTAAGTCACAGTGATATATAAAGTATTGCGTAACTGTATGACTGTTATTGTACATGGTTACTAATACCAAATAACAACTGGGAGTAACAGTATCAAACTGCAACAATATGTGTACTACTCCCAACAAAAAACGACTTCCAAATTATGCAGACAGATAGGGCCGCTAGTGATTATATCGAAATACACGAGTGGCCTTGTTGCCGTATTACAGAATCATGTCAGCCCGCGATATACTCCTGAGTCTAGATCTGTGTACTTACTCGACTGTCTGTTCACACTCTAATAAAGGACCTCGTGAATGACACTATAACACGCGAAACCTTTTTCTTTCTAAAAATACTATTCCCTTGAAATGTCTGATTTATTTCAGTCCATATGTCATATGATATGCCAATTGGACACCCAAGATGGCGCCGTTTTTATGTTTCCTTCCTCTATTTTTACTGTGAAGTCGCGTGACTCAAGTAACCAATAACATGCTGCGACTCTTTTTAAAAAGGAGTTACTTGGCGTGAATTATTTTGATTGCTTTTCCGTGATTTGACCGGATTAGGCACGTCACGTTCAACTGCTACGAACAGACAGTCGAGTAAGTACACAGATCTAGACTCATGAGTATATCACGGGCTGACATGATTCTGTAATACGGCAACAAGGCCACTTGTGTATTTCGATATAATCACTAGCGGCCCTATCTGTCTGCATAATTTGGAAGTCGTTTTTTGTTGGGAGTAGTACACATATTGTTGCAGTTTGATACTGTTACTCCCAGTTGTTATTTGGCATTAGTAACCCTGTACAATAACATTCATACAGTTACGCAATACTTTATATATCACTGTGACTTAATCTCATGATTTGGCGGTATCACCTAAGTCAACCAACTGTGTCCACATACATTGTATACTATACTCTCGATATGGGATGAAATAGAGTACAATTAATGCTGTGCACACTGGAGCATATGTCGATGTAATTGAGTTTCATGTTACATCGTATATCGATGCAATTGAGTCCGACCTTTCGTTTGCAGAGTGAAGTAAATATAATGTATCCTTAGATACTGTATATTCAACTCACACTATGGCGCTAAATAGAATGTCTCCCTATGCAATTCATGCATTGGTTCCCGGTTAAGCAATCATACATACCTGTTTATCGAGGAGAACAGTGACTCGTTTATAAGATAGTGTCTGATTGAATTTGGTCATTATGTTCGCACGAGTAAAGTAAGCCATGCTCTTTGCACCCACAGATATTCTTGAGACTCTCCATGAATACAAGGGTGTCTCAAAAATAAAAATAAAGTATCGTGATCCTGAGAACCCATTGCAATTGATCAGGTAAAGAATATCTGGCTCTCAGATTATTATCTTCGCTCTATTCACTTGAGAGAGATTCTCCAATTTTGTGTATGTTGTTCTTTATATAGCGATTATCCTGCTACCAATGAATTCGCACTGAGGAAATTTCCCCAACCACTCCCCTGAATGTGATTGTGGGCTGTAGCAGGTTCTGCTCTTTGTCTTACAAGTAAGTCTTACTATGTATATGATTAAACCTAGGAATGCTATAGAAATTTCATGGTGCCCAATATTCGAACTTTGGGGTCCATGTAGCATATTGCATAACTTGGAGGCAATACATTTGTGTAGAGTTACTCATGCACATATGAATAGTGAACTGTAAGTCGAATGGTTCTGCAACCAAATGTTTTCCAATTTTGAGGATATAAATGACGCCACACCGTCTTTGTCAACATTGAGTGTTAAGTTTTTAGTCTAAACTTTTCCCTGTTTTTAACTATATGTGGAAACGTAATTAGCGATCAATTCGAATTTTCTTTGCTAGTTATGCTGCAACACACATCGACGATTATCATTGATTGATGGATTATGTTACTTTTCAAGGGGGCATCGGCTTATATCCAACTATTTGTCCTGATGATGGTCTTGTGACTAAGTTTGATAAGACCGAAACGTCGACCTACACGTCCACTCCTCACGCTCAGTGTCTTATTGTGAATGTAACAGTAGTCACTGTATCAGATATAACAGTTGGGACGTATTCTGATGTACTGTTGGATCAATGAATGTCTCCCTTGTACATTAGAATTTTTTATGCTTGATTCTAATAACTGATGAATAACCCTGACAATTGATTCTCAATAATAACAATGTTTTGATATATATTTTTTTGTGTTGCTTCTTTTATTCCTTTGTGCTTGGCTAGTGTGGTAGCCTTATACTGTGACTCTGTGCATTGTCTCAAATAAATGAAACTTTTAAGACTAATACAGCAACTGATGTTTACAGTTCAGATCTAAATCACTTTTCATTAGAGATCCCTAATGCTGTGTATTGAAGTGTGAAACAAATCCCTTGCTGGCAATTTGTTTTTTGATAGATTATCTGCCCAAGCTCGCAAGGGTTTATTGGGTTACCCCCCTACTCCGGGTATAAAGCAGGAATGATCTATCTAACTAGCTTGGGCACTAATTGGTTGTGCCAACTGGCTAAGATTCAGGCTAGAATCGTATTGCCTAGGTTTAATAGCAAGATCGGTCTGAGGGAGCCGGCCTCTTTGAGGTCTTTTACCAGCTTTAGGATAAGAGAAATGAGGGAGTCTCTGGCAGTGAGGTGGGGAGGGTACTGATTTCTTGAGCCAAATGTCAGAGCTCCAGGAGCTGGGTAGCTAGCAAATCCCAGAAGTCTTTGTTGAATTTGAGGATCAAACCCTCCAACCTGGGACCCATGCCACCCAAAAAGCTAACAATGGCTTGGAGTAATTCATGTAGTGTGAACAGTGTCATGGGAAACTCATTTATCCCACCCTCCACCCATGCCAAGGTGATGTCATCGACAAAGGTTTCAATCTGTTAACTAGAGTGTGAGAGCTTTGGTGTATAAGCACAAGTTACTTACCTTCGGTAACGATAGATCTGTAGGAAACATTAGTTAGTGTTAGATTCCTCACCTTAGAATATCCCCAGGCATCAGACTGGATCTGGAAAGTTTTCGCCAGCAGTACCCTTGCGCGTCGGTAGGCGTCGTCTGTGGCTCCGCGTCTGTCGTCGGCGTCTGGATTGCCAGATTGACGTCACTGGAGTACTTAGATGCCACCCTGGTGCGCTGACGCCAGTTCTGTACATAGCTTTCCGCACCAGGAACGCAGAGCCATGCAAGTAACCAACACTGGTGCCATGAAACTAGGGCCCTGACAGGGAAATTCCTTAACCCTGGATATCAGTTCGCAGAACGGGGAGGAAGGGTGGGGCGGTGAGGAATCTAACACTAACTATGTTTCTTACAGATATATTGTTACCGGAGGTAAGTAACTTGTGCATCTGAAAGAAACATGTTAGTGTTAGATTCCTCACCTTAGAATAGATACCCCAGCAATACCAACCACGGTGGTGGGTCTGCGAACCAAAATCACACCAGAAAGTCCTGGAGAACTGAACGGCCAAAGAAGCCGTCTCTCCGGACTTGGCTGTCCAGGCAGTAATGCTTGGCAAACGTGTGCAGCGAGACCCACGTAGCTGCCTAACAAATGTCCTGCAAAGGGACTCCCCAACCCAATGCAGTAATAGTCGCCATGGCCCGAGTGGAATGGGCGCACAGCCCCACAGGAGCTTCCTTTTTAGCCAAGGAATAACAGATCTTGATGCACAAAACAAACCACCGAGAGATGGTTCGCTTGTGCACCGCCCGTACTTTCTTTGCGTCCACGTAGCCAACAAAGAGTTGGTCGTCAACCTGGAACTGTTGTGCGCGGTTCAGGTAAAAAGAGAGCGCATGTTTTGGGTCCAGACGGTGGAGCCTCTCTTCCTCTTTTGAGGGATGCAGAGGCGGAAAGAAGGTGGGTAAGGTAATGGTCTGCCCGATGTGAAAGGCAGTAACCACCTTGGGTAGAAAAGAAGGACGAGCCCTCAGAACAACTTTTTCCGGATGGACAGAGGACAGGAGGCTTAAAGGAAAGAGCCTGGAGCTCACTCACTCTTCTGGCAGAGGTCATGGCAACCATGAAAGCAGTCTTTAGAGTCAGAAGACGTAAGGGACAGTTATGGAGCGGCTCAAAGGGAGCACACATCAGATAGGTTAACACCAGATTCAAGTCCCACTGAGGCATTACAAAGGGGACAGGAGGAAACATGTGAGTAATGCCTTTCAAGAATCTATTTACAACAGGGGACTTGTAAAGCGAAGGCTGATCAGGAAGCCTTACGAAGGCTGAAATAGCCGAAAAATAGCCCGAGATAGTGCCCAGAGCAGAACCCTGCTCGGCCAGAGAAAGAAGAAAGAGGAGAACCTCTGAAAGGGGGGCAAGGAGAGGATCCACAGCCTTTGCTGTGTACCATGCCACAAATTTGTTCCACCTGCAGGCGTATACTGTTTTTGTGGAGGAACGTCTGGCTGCCAGACTGACATCACAGACTTCAGGAGGCAAGTCAAATGGCATTAACTGTCGCCGCTCAATCTCCACGCATGTAGGTGGAGGCTGGGCAGGTTCGGGTGGAGGACCGTCTCCTGTTGCTGCGACAGAAGGTCCTACTGAAGAGGCAGTCGAATCGGGGGATCGATTGACATACAGAGTAGCTCGGGATACCAGTTTCTTCGTGCGCAATCCAGAGCCACAAGGATGACTTGGGCCCGGTCACGCCTGATCTTCTTCAGCACTCTGGGCAGAAGTGGTATAGGCAGAAAGGCGTATAACAGACCTCAACTCCACTAGCGACGAAAAGCGTCGCCGAGCGAGTGCTGCCTTTGAAATTCCAACGCGCAGAACTGATGACATTGCGCGTTCTCTTCGGGGACGAATAGATCTAACCAAGGCTCTCCCCACTGCTGAAAGAGACATTGCGCCACGTCTGAGTTCAGAGGCAAAGACACGGCTCGCCCAGGCTCTTTCTGAGGGGCGAGATGCAGGACGGTACTCCATTTGATGTGGACGTGATACTACGGACTTGCTGGGCAGAGCGATTGCAACAACGGTGGCGATTCATCGTCACGCCTGGCTGAGGTCCACAAACTTTTCAGGGGATGTCCATAGCACTCTCACGGACATGCCTTTTGATGGCCGTCGACTCTTTGGCGAAAAGGCAGATAGCGCGCTGGAGCGCTTTAAGGACTCCAGGGCATCGGCCAAGTCCTTGGGCCTGTCGGCCCAGCGCCAGCAAACTTCTGCTTTTTGCTCCTTTCGTGGCCTCGGAAGGGGCTCCCCCACACGTTCATCCAGCCACATGCCGCAGAACCAACCTCAACGCGGTCGCGGACATGCATTCCGCCGTGGTGGAGCAGGGGGCCAGAGAGCCGGTCAGTCCACATCCGCTCCCGCAGCATCTGCTTCAAAGTATTCCTAGTCCGAGCTTTCAGGCCCATTCCACGCCAGTTGGAGGCACAGTTCGCCATCACCTGCTCCACTGGCGTACCAACACTTCGGACAGGTGGATGCAGCAAATCATCCGAAGGGGCTACTCTCTCCCCTTAGAGGAGACCCATCCAGCCATGCTACCGCAGTACCACCGCATGTCCTTGCAAGTGATGCATCACTTGCAACTTCTGCAGGAGGAAGTTACAGCCCTCTTGGCCAAGGGGGCCATCGAGCGCGTTCCTGGCCCAGAAGTAGGGCAGGGTTGTTACTCTCACTACTTTCTGGTTCCCAAGAAGGGCAAATGGGGCCTGCGCCTCATCGTGGACCTCAGGAGCATCAACGGCTTCCTCTGGAAGGAGAAGTTCAAGATGCTGACGTTAGCTCAGGTTCTGGCTGCCCTAGACCCTGGAGACTGGATGGTAGCGTTGGACTTGCAGGACGCTTATTTCCATATTCCCGTCCTGCCAGCCCATCGGCGTTACCTGCGGTTCACGGTAGGCCACAAGCACTTTCAGTTCACGTGCTCTCCTTCGGCCTCACCAGTGTCCCTCGGGATTTCACGAAAGTGACAGCAGAGGTCGCAGCTCATCTGCGCACATCAGCAGTTCCAGTCTTCCCCTATCTCAGCGACTGGTTGTTGAAGGCAGGCTCGCCCCAAACAGGGTGCCAGGTCCCAACGGTGCGCAAACCCATGGAGATTCTAGGATGTGTCTATGGGTTATGGTGAACCTAAGGCATAGATGCATCAAGCTAAACACCGCTCGCAAAGGGGCAGATTATTTGCGACCAGTATTTTTGCATTTGGATGCATCATCCCAAATGCAAAAATCGCAATTAAAGAAATCGCAAAATTGCGATTACTTAAATTGCTATTGCATTTAAGGAATCTCAAATTGAGATTCCTTAAATGCAATGCATTAAAGTAAAAAAATTAGCGATTTCACTAATGGGGGAGCCCATTACCATGAAGTTGAACTTCATGGTAATTTGCAAAAACTTTGAAAAATGCACTAAAGTGCATTTTTCGAAGTTCCATTTTACACACAAACATGCCCTTAGGGCATGTGTGTGTGCAAGATGTACCCATATGCAGATTTCAGGGGTGCAACAGGGTGTCCTTTTGACACCCTGGCACCCTTGAAATTACAATCTCAATTTGTGATTCTCTAATTGAGAATCACAAATTGAGATTGTCTTCCCGAAGCCCATAGGAATGAATCCCCCGGGTAGGTATTCCTTAATTACGACTCTCAATTTGCGAGTCGCAATTAAGGAATTTTAAGAAATTGCTATTTTTTAATCGAGTTCTTCATGCATAGCATTTTGCTATTCCTTATTAGCGAATCCTTATTTTTCCCTAATAAGGAATCGCAAAATGGATGCTTGATGAATCTATGGGTAAGTCTCTAAATATATCACGCCTAAGGCAGCCCTACTAAGGCAGGGTGCTACATTTTAAAATGCAGAACATGTGTCTTTACATGTTCTGACATAGAAAAACAGAGAAATATCAGTTTTAGTGTAGAAAGGCTACTAGCTCCTTTGGTGAGGAAAGAGTTACAGACTCACAGACTCAGCTGTGCTATCTTCTGAATGGGACTACTAAAGTTGGTACATCAAGGTATCACAGAAATTGTTACATCACATTCGACTTGATGCCCAAGTTGAATTAGATGTCACTTTTAAGTAAATGCCAACTTAAAAAAGTTGCCACTCTGTAGCCAAAGTTTTCCAGTGTCTGTTTACGGTTGCTGTCCATGAGATAGTCTTCGGCCCTCCTGTTGCGATGCTTGAATATCAATCAGGAAGGAACACAAAGGGCTTACCCTTGGTATAGGTGTTACTTCTCCCAGGCAAGAAACCCAAACAGAGTGTGAGCCCAAAAGAAGAGCTTCAAAGGGGAAGTCACCTTTTAAGGGCAAATGGTGGACACACACAAGAGGGGCTGCTCTTTTGTTATGGTGTAAATGTCGGCATCAGGGACAGAAAGGGGGGAAAACAGTTGCTAAACCAGTTTTCCTGTGGGCGTATAGCTCTCAGGTAACCACACCTCTAGGGTTGGCTACCGGGTTACACACACACACACACACACACACACACACAGAAGGGTTCTTTCATCTTAGGGTAGGAGAGAATATCGCATTCTGGGATAGCTAGATGCCACACTTTGCAGGAAAACATCATCATGAGGGAGGGGACATGGTAGCCCATTGGCTGTTAGTCACTTTACCCCCCGAGGGCACGTTTAGAGCACAAAAAAGGCACTTCTGGCACTCATATCACTGATCAAGTCTGCACTGGAGAGAGTACCGAAGAACGACTACCCTGCTGTTCTCCGGACCGGGCAAAAAGAGGCTGCATTAAAGACTGAACTGCACTTTCTGATCCCTGGATTAGCAAAGAGAGGTCTGTGGCAGTGGTGCCCTGCTCTAGGAAAGGTCCTCAGCGGAGCCCCAGACAGAAACAGTGATTTCAGGGGTCAGTTGGCTGACTTCCTCTTACATCACCAGGGCCACAAAAGCTGCAGAAGCCTGCCTTGGCCAGTTTGTAATCACAATCACTTGAACGCCACTGGCCGCTTAATCACAGCCTGGGAGACCACGTTTTGATGCTCAAAAGTTGCACCACGGTCGTCGGAGTGCAGCGTGGTTGCTCAAAATGAGCACTAGCATCAGTTAAAGGAAACTGCTGCTTTTGCTGTAACGGAAGATCAGTTGACCAGTGGTAACTGGTTTCTGACTGGAATTCAAACAGACTGTGAGGGACATCGACCTCGGTGGCAAAAGACACCCCCACCATGTTTGTGGACCAAGGGGTGGCTCCAGGAAGAACCCCATCAACAAGATCAGTGTCCTGTATCCCTTGCCTCAGGACCACTCCATTGATGTTTGTGGCAGTTCACCCGTAGAATCTGGAACTGGACTGCAGACTGCTTTGACTGCAAGATAACTTTCCTGCCACACCTCATTCACCCCTGTGATTGCTCCCTGCCGGAGTTGGTCATCCTAAGGGGCCTGGAGTAACCAAACACAATTTTACAAACATATTTAAATTAACCACTCACTGCGGTAGTTGAGAATGCTTTTTATTTTTGGAATTTGCGATTTGAATGAAAAGCAGTGATAAATTATTTGCTTAATTTTTTATATCTCTGGAATCTCCAGAACACTTTAATGAATTTTGCTCATTCTGGCGTTTAAAAATTCATATAAATAAGAGCTATTTTTATCAATTGGTGTTGAATTTTATTTGTTTGTGTTTCTTATTTCACATTCTTCGGTACTCCTAAATGCATTATACTTGTTCATTTGACAAAGCCTGACTGCCTGAAGGCACATCTAACCGGGGTTAATCTAATGTCTTTCGAACTAACCTGACTGGACCCAAGACAGGTTTGTAAGTTTATTACACTGCGAGGTTGCACAACCACGCCATATATATATTACTTTTCTCAAAGGTTTCAAATAATCCAAATTAAGTTTTGGTCTTTAATTAAAACGTAAGACCAAAACTAAAGTTTAACTCAGACAAAATCCTATCTTTATGACTTTCGGTATTCACAAAGGGCATTTAGGAGTAGTACAGTTAGGATTCCTAACTTTACTACTCTTAAACCTTTGTGAATAACGAAAGTTATAAAGTTAGGATTTTGTCTCAGATTACTTTTGTGAATTGAGCCCCTTGTTTTTATGTGAATTCAAGCAGTAGTACTTGCTTTTAGACTTCCTATTCGGAATCCCACTTATCAGTATATTAAAATACCCACTCACTACCTACATCGCATCTGGAAGAATGTCTCATTCCTTCACCCAACCCAGCCTGAAATTGCATACTTTAGAATTCAGAGCATGGATATAATCAGCAAACATATGTGAGAAAATGCCCTCTTTCTACATGGTAGCCCCTACTTTTTGCTGAACTGCTGATGTGCTTTGATTGAGTGTGCCCTGGGCTCCTGCCAATTAGGTACCTATGGCCAATGTTCTTTCTCGAAAAAAGGGAATTGAGAACAAAACCTTCTCTGGCCACAGGTCAGTCCCTGGTAAATGGTGCCACAGGTACCAACGGCACTGTGACCAGAGAAGAACCTTAAGGGCTGCAGCACTTATTGTGCCACCCTTAGAGGCCCTGTACCACTACACTCACACACTGCCTTTGCAGGCTGCGTGTTTGGGTTTGGGTGAAGAATCTACATGGTACTCCTCCCTGGGTGCCATTCCTACAACCCACTGCACTGGCATAGATCAGTCACCCCTCTAGCTGAGGACACTATACCATTGGTGAGGGTACAGGGGCATGAGCCCTGTACCCCTACAGTGTCGAGGTCCATTCTTAGACAATGTAAGTGCAGTGTTGATATTAAGAGTATATGTTGCTGGGAGTTTGTCATTACAAACTCCACAACACCATAATGGCTACTCTGAAAACAGAGAAGTTTGGTATCAAACTTCTCAGCACATTAAACCCACACTGATGCCAGTGTAAGATTTAATGAAAAATGCACACAGAGGGCATCTTAGAGATAATAGTGGCATAATAGGAGGAGTACCCACCCCAGAGGAGGGACCCACTGGTTCCAACCTTTTACCTACCAGTAACACCTCTAAATCTAGTATTTATGGGCACCCCTGAACTTTGCTTCCTCAACAAGAACGTACAAGAAGAAAAGAAGAAGGACCAAACTGCCATGCTGAAGCTAACAAGAGGAGACGCCCAATGTCTTGGCCCCAGCCCTACCGGCCTGTCCCCACCTGGAACCTGCTCCAGCGAAATCATGGTGTGTCCTGCAGCCAGCAACCTCGACAAAACCGGAGGACCTGCCTGCCTTCAATCCCAAACACTCTGTCTACCGTGAACAGCTGATTTGTTCAAAGAAAGGACTCCAGTTCCGCAAGGATCTGCGGGTCTGCACCCAACGCCCAAGGCCTGAGTTCGAGTAGACCAACACCAAGAGGAGGTCCCCCTGACAATCCTGACCCGAGATCCAGCGACCCCTGACCTGCCTCATGCCTCCAGCCGGCGCCTGCAGCCTCAAACCTGCAGTGCTTTTGCGAACCGGAGACTCCCCATTGAAAGCTACAGGGTTTCAGAAGCCGAAACAGCACTCTGCACCATGGCCGCTCCAGTGACGCTGAGGGTGCTTCTTTTGTGCTGGCCTAAATAGCCATTTGTCCTGAGCTTAAGTGCAGGAACTTTGGGGTTCATTATGATGGCAGAAGGTCCACCATATTACGATGGTGTGGGATTTAGACCGATATCGCGGCAAGGGCACGGAACCGCCATGGAACCACCCAAGGCAATCGTTACGATTGCCTAGCGGAGTGGTCTGCATCCACAAAATTGTGGCGGCGCCTAGAAAGCACCGTCCACCAAATTATGATGCGGTCTCCAGCTAGCCTTTCCATGGCGGTGCAACCGCCGTTGGAAGGCAGGCAGAGTTTGGTCTTGGGGGACCGTTGCGTGCGGGGAGATGATGGTGCACTGGGGGGTACCCATGGTGCCCCCCAACATTTCACTGCACCAAGTGGCAGGCACGGTGTAGTGTCTGCCACGTAGTGCAGTGAAATGCACATGTTCTTTTTGGCATCATGGCGGTACTGCTGTCAGCAGCCACCGCCGCAATGTTAACGGTGTGGAACAAGACCGGCGCGGTGGCGGTCTCATCATAATATGGTAAGCTGGACAGCCGCATGCATGGCGGACGGACCCGTTTCACAACACCGTGGCGGACTGACTGGCTCCATCTGCCATCGTAATGAGCCCCTTTGCTCCCACAACCCAGTGGCCTGCTCGTCAGCAGCCACCACCCGGTGGACCGCTATCCCCTTTTAGATAAAATTGGGCCTCAGCACTCAGCACCCAGCTTTTTCCTGTAACAATATGGACAGTACAAAAACAGAGGCCCGTGATAGAAGTACAAGGCAACATACACAACATTACATCTCTAACATTGACATGGGAAAAATTAACAATAATAAACAAATGACAAGGACACCATATGCAATAATACGATAAACAGCAGTACAAAAAAAAGAGACTAAACTGTAAAAACGCCTACGCGCGTTTCAGAACAAAAACAAATATGTACACAGTTCCTTCTTCAGGGCGAGAAAATAGTAGCCAGTATTTGAGGGGCCATCTGTATTCAAATGGAGCAACCACCGGATATGTGGTATCACAAGCTCACAAGCCGTTAAACTGCAGGAACAACAAAGTAGATAAGAAAACTACAAGGTAATGAAAAATGACAACAACCCAAATTGTGCTTGAAAGGTAACATACATCTAAGTATGCTAACATACGTCAAAACGACGTTACCAGTGTTTAGGCAAAATATCAGACTGCAGAGCAAACGACACCACCAGAATAAAAAGGCACAGCTTAGAAGAGGTAGTCAGGCACCTACTGTGAAGGATAAAAAATTAAACTTAAAAGTGCATAAGAAATGAGAATCAGTGTCAACAGGTACATACTATAGAAAAACAATGCACCAATATTGTCCAGGGGTCCATGAAAATATGCATCAAAAGGGTCAAAGGACCACAGGAATCTAACAGAAGGATTACATGCAAATAACCAATAAATCCACAGCTAGATAGACCATGAGTTAGTAAACAGATGTGGAAAAATGGATGTGGAAAAGCAAAAATTACCACGATGCCAAGCACTCGCGGGTAGGCACTAGATCCTAAAGGCCTACTGGTAATAGTTGGACTAAAGGCAGCTGTCCCCGTACAGGAATCAAAGAGGAACTGGGGAGACAAAACATACATCTCCAAGCTTAGATAAGATTCCCTGCTAGATACTGATGAACAGGATGAATGGTTTTCCACAAGGTGAGGGTAGATATACCTACCAGACAACCTGATGAAAAGAGTGGCTAAGTGGAGGCTGCAGCCGAGCAGGGCCCGGGTCAAAGGTGAGAGGTAGGGGAATAGAGGGAGCAGGTGACAACCTCGATCTAAAAGAATAAAAACCTATAAGTACTGTGTAACCTACGGGTCCCAGTGGGCTAGACCGAGTGCCCAGGATGGGTAGGAATGCTTACATAAAGATAGAAGTGCAAGGTCCTCAGGGCCGTAGACGGACCCTGTAGAAGATGATGATCAGGAGAGGGGGGGTATCCCGTAGAAAGTTGTCGGTAAGGCTTCTGAGTAAAGTTCTAAGAAGATAGAAAAGTAAATACCATCTACACAGTCCACCTAGGTGTAACTGTCTCTCTAATCTTAGATAACTAGGTAATCAGGGGTCAGGTCTTAGGTGTAGGGGAGCACCCAGGGACATGTATAGTACACGGGGACCCCCCGACAAACCCGCTGATAAGTTATAAAGTGTAAACTCCACGGCATAGCTGCAATTAAATGCATTCATGTTCCGCAGAAGTAATTAGACTGCCACGGGGCAAGGGATTAGGAATAGTGCACATGGGGGCCTTGGAGTGGGTAAACTAAGTGCCAAGGCTACGGCATAGCTTGGCGTCGGGTGGCGTCGGGTGGAGGAAGGAGCGCGTAAATAACCACAGCCAAAACAAAAATGGGACTACAGATCAAAATGATGGATTTAGCGAGGTAGGGAAGAAATCCCGCACCGTCGTGCTGTGATGTCGGAAAAGTAATTAGGCTAACAGGTACACTAGGGTGGAAGGGGAAAACGGGGAAATATCCGCAATAGATACAGGGGCGGGGCTGCGGGTAACAGTGTGAATGAAGCGGGGTGGGGAAGAAATACCGCACTGTCGTGCGGTAATGTGAATGAAGAGAATAACTTGGGGCCATTAAGATAGAAACAAAGCACATGGCTTACCTGGGAACTGAACACAAGTATCAGTGTATGCCTCTTAGGTCCTGCCGTAGTGGGTAAAGACGCCAACAATGGATGTCATTAAATGCTGACGGATGGGGGCGGGGCCACCGCAAATAGCGAATGACATGGCCACGTCTTGAGCGCTAACTCGATGTCCGGATGAGTGGAAACAGACAATACTAGGAACAGGGTATAGGTGTGCTCGGAAGATAAAGGAAAGCGGGTAAAGCTAGAAAGAGCCGCTAGTGTGAATAAACAGGCACAGTGGAATGGAGCAGCTAGGCACGATCCTGTGAATAATTCGAGTAAATAAATAAAGCTAAAAAGGAGAAAAAAGGACCAAAAGGTGTGAGTAAAGATGATGGGAATAGTAAAAAGCGCGAATAAGGAAAAATGAAGACCAAATAAACACAAGGAGAGCAACAATGTGGTTCAGGTACAAAGGAATATTAAGGTAAAGAGTAAGAGTCCGGGGGTCCATTCATAAAAGGGCATTCTCCCAAGGGAGATGGTCATTGAGTCCTTGTTTAGCTGTTTGGAGGGTAACGATCCAGAAAACGTCCCTTTTGCGCCCCATGGCATCTATATTGCCAGGGCTGGTGTTAGTGATTCTCTCAAGGATGAACCATTCGAGGTCAGCTTCCAAATGACCATGGGTATTCCAGTGTTCAACCAGTGGTGCTCCAGTCCGTCCGTTCTTAATAGCGATTTGTGTTTGCTAAATCTGACTCTGAATTCTCTGCCTGTTTCCCCTACATATCCCAAGTTGCAGGGGCAGAAAATCAGGTAGATAACGTTGGCGGTCTTGCAATTGTTAATTTGTTTGAACGTGAATGTTTGGTTCACCATTGGAGAACGTCAGTGACCACAGCGAAACTGCAAGCATGGCAGTTGCCACATTTATGGGTCCCTGTCACTGGGTTCTTACCGGTAATGGATTTTTGAACAACATCTGGTATTGGGGTGCAGATGGATTTAACCAGGGAGTTGCGTAGGTTTGTTGCGACGAAACGCAAACATTGGTCTAGGAAGGGGATTTCCCTGTCCACAGTTAAGGATGTGCCAGTTAGAAGTGATTATCTGGTGCAGTTTAGTGTTGACATTAGAATGTCCTGTAATACAGACAATTTTGTCTTCATCTGAGTTGGTCTTACCTTGAAACAATGATTCACGGTTATATCACTTTGCCCTCTTGAAGGCGTGAATTACTCGTTTGGGATAACCTCGATTGAGCAATATATGTTTAAGAAGTTCCGCATGCGTGTTGTACTCAGTAATGGTGGTACAGTTCCTCCGAATGCGGTGGAACTGACCGAAGGTGGGTTTGGTATACAGTGACACCTCGATGATATGATCAGCCACCTGTATCCAAATGTCCAGGAATTCGATCCTTTCTATCCTCATATTCGGGGTGAATTTGAGGTGAGGGTCACAGAGATTAATCCAGAGTAAAAACTCAGTGAGTTGTTCATCCCGGCCTCTCCATATAAAAAAGATATCATCAATAAGTCTATCCCACTTCCTCTGATTGCTCACAAATATAACAGACAATCTGACTTGTCAAGAATAATTACACATCTCATCTTCTATTTGTCACTGCTCTTTAAATATAAACACTGCATGCGGCTAACAAGCAAAGAGGGTGTTTATTTTTCTACCTATTATAGCATTAATGTCAGACAAAAACTAAATACAGCTTTCAATTTCAGTCTGGTGTGCTTGAATATAAAATAAAAAACAACGAGTTATCTTAAATTGAAAATGTTAATAGAGGCCTGTTGCAAATTGAGACGGGTGATGGCTCTATTTTCAGAGAAAATAAACGCTCTTCATTAGACAAACAGTGGCAATTCGAGGCTCCTAAACCCACTCGCCTACAAAACGCGGTTACAGAGAAAACAAGTCAGGAAGTGAGAGATGGACGAATTTAAAAAGGAAAAATTCTCCACTAGAGAATTTACCACTGATAAGACAATGGTAATTTTACTTGTAAACTATTGGCTGAAAACTCCACCTATGGCCTTCAGTACAGGTTGTGTGGCTGGTTATTCTGCTCGTTTGCTGTGAAATTACCACCTTGCACAATTACACATTTTTACTGGATGCGGATTTGCATCTGGTGAAGCATAGGAAAAATAGGAGTGGAAATGGGACCGGAATTCGTGAAAATATTCACAAAAAAGGGCCGGTAATTTCAGGTGCTACATGTTATTCCTCATTCTTGCCCAAACCTCTTAACGGCCGGTAAATTAATGTACATTTATTGGGGTAAAGGACTGCCGTATTCGCTGCACACAGCTCTAGGTTGTCATAGGGAGGTTAAACCATCTTGAAACGTCTTAAAATAGATCATCCTTCTGTAATCGGATATAGTTGCAGTAATAGCTACCAAGTCCTGACTCTATTTTAATAAGTGCCGTGAGCACGATGGGGCACATCCGAAATAAATGTCAGTAACTAGGTAAAAGCGAGCCAGACATCTGATGTTGTGTCTGACGGCAAGTAGCATTAAGCCAAAGACAAGGCCCGCTCTGAATAAAATGGAGCATCCGTTCGTCATTGTTTGCTAATCACGGGCCTCCGCGTGTGATATAGGGCCATATGTAGGTGGCCGAATACCGGTCGGTAACACCGAAAAAGGCCAGTTTTTGTTGTTACCGACCGGTAATTAGCCATGTGAGATGTACGTAATACCGAATTGAATCGTTAATAACGAATCGGTAATAAATTACCGATTAGTTAATTTCCGAATCAAAATTACCGAAACAATTATTACCTAATCGGAAATAACGATTCGGAACAATCCCCAAAAATGCTATGTAGCAAACACCGGTATTACCGAAATTGACCGGATTCCGTAATAACGATTCGGTATTTACCACTTTTCAGGAGCATGTGGTAATCAGGTGGAGTGCATAAAAACAGGCCCAAAATGCATCAGTGGGAACACAATGGCGGGACTCTACCTCATTGCAAGGCGGCTACGCTTGAGAGCAGCAGGACTAAGGATCTGGAGACGGGAGGAGCAGGTGTACAGATTGCGCATCACATTGTTCCAATTGACAGAAGCAGAAATTCATGAAAGATACAGACTGCACCCTGATACCATCCTGGACCTAATACGGGAGCTAAAACCCTATCTGGAGCATCAGACACCAAGGGCCCACGCTGTCCCCACCCATGTCCAGGTACTCTGCTGCCTGCACCTCCTTGCATCAGGAAGTTTCCAGGGTGTGATAGCTGCAGTGGGTGGAGTGTCACAGAGCTGTTTGTCCCGTTTCTTCAACACTTTCCTAGATGCCATGATGGACAGAATGGAACACTACATTTCCTTCCCCAGTACACAGGCGGAGCTGCAGAGGACCAAGCTGGAGTTCTACCAAATGGCACACTTTCCACACGTCATCGGCTGCATAGATGGGACCCATATACCCATCTGCCCACCTGCAGCTAGTGAATACATGTACAGGAACCGCAAATCCACCCACTCCATCAATGTACAGGTGATATGTAATGCCAAGTTCTTAATTACTGACATCGTGGCCAAATTCCCCGGGAGTAGCCACGACGCGTACATCTTCCGGAACAGTGGCATCCATACCCGTCTGCTTGCAGGTGAATTTGGAGATGGATACATACTAGGTAAGTAAATGTGACACACTCTGATGTACACCCTGGCTAAAGCTATTGATCACACAACATAATGCCACTTACATCTGTACATAGGTGACAGCGCATATGCCCTCCGGCCGTATCTACTCACACCATATCTCAACCCAACCACCCCGAGGGAGAGGAGATACAATGTGGCACATAGGAGCACACGCAACGTGGTGGAGCGCACGTTTGAATTGCTCAAAAGCAGATTCCGTTGCCTCCACAAAACTGGAGGTGCACGTCTCTACAGCCCCATCAAATGTTGCAAAATAATTGCTACATGTGCAATGCTGCACAATCAGGCCATCAAAAAAGGAACAGCAGTGGAACTGACTGACTCAGATGACGAGGACGAGGACAACCCTCAGCCAGAGCCCAGCGCAGCAGGCGTTGCTATTGAACATGATGGGAGACAGAGACGGGCAGAGATAACGGCAAACTACTTCTGAGTGAGTAACGACACAGAGCCAGTTTCAGTTACATTTCAAGGTGTTTATTAGGCACACCCCCAGTTATGTGAGCAATGTCCAATTGGACATGGGTTACATCACCCATCTAATGCTTGGCAACAGCCATAGGTCCTTACTTCTTGCGGCCACGTGATGCCCGTGACCGTTCCCTATCAACACTGTCCGGTGTGTCGGACTGTTCATGTGAAGGAACGTTACGTTCACTACGCCTTCTGAACTCGGTGGGTGAGGGCGTGATGCTACCACGGCTGGTGGCCTCCTCACTGTCCCCCCCCCTTCCATTGTGGCGGCCTTAGCATTCTGCATTTGCTCTAGCACTGAGGTCAAGGGCACCATCCCCCTGGCCACATCCCTGCTGCAATGCGCCATCTCCTCCTGCATGGCGATGGACCTGCGACACATCAGTGATGTTGAAGTGGCGAGCCGGTTCACCGACTTGGTATAGGCCTGGAGCCTCTGTCTCTCCCTGCGCCTGGCTAGACGGTCCTGCTCAAGCTGGCTGCAGAGGTTGTCCACCGAAGTAGCCACTCTTTCCATTCCTGCACTCATGTTCTCCCCCATAGCACTTATGCCCTTCTCCATCCTGTGCATATGCTTGTTCATGTGTGCCACCTCCCTGTGCATTGACTTCAGTTCTTTCCATTGCAGGCGCTGGACCTTCAGCATGTTGCCTTCCAGTCCAGCAAACACACTGTCACCCTGCTCGGCTGCCTCTGGACTGTCCGGCCTTGCCCTGCGGCGTCTGGATGAGATGTGGGCACCCTCGGATGCAGACCTACACCTCTCCCTGGTGGATCTTTCCCCTATGGGACTTTGTTCGCCCCCTCTGCCCTCCTCATCTGACTCCTCCATCTGCTGGAGGGTGGCCACGGCATGCCTCCTGCCTGACTGTGGGGGTGGGGGTGTTGGTGATCTTCGCAGTGGGGACTGTGTGAGAGGGGATTGTGGACTTCCCTGGCGCTGTGGGGATGGCTATGGTGGTGGAATAGATGGCTGTGATGACGCAGAGCTTGGGGTCCCTGCAGGCCTGCTGGCGTCTTCTTTTTGCCTCCCCTCCGGCCTGGCTGACTTAGCTTGGCTGCTCTCTGCTGCACTGCGAGATGACTCGCCTGTAATGACACAAATGTAGATATACTCACTGCTCTGTCTGCCATGTGAGATCATTAAACAACATGCCTACAGAGCACAGTGGTTGTCCTAACATTGCCAATTACTTTACCATGCTATGGTGTTTGCTAGCCTGACTGTCCTATTCATGTGTTCCCTCTGACTACATCACCCATAATGCATTGCAGGTATCCAGTGAGACATGGGGTGGAGTGGGAGCCCCTTTGCCACTATGTGGATTGGGATTGGGGAGGGGGTAGCACAGCATGCTGGGCATGCTTCTTACCTTGTTTTCTAGCTGCTCTGGCGGAGCTGTCGGCGTCTCCCACGCCAATAACACTCTCCTGCTGGATGGTGGATTCAACCATCTGTTCAAGTGGTGTTGGTACTGGGGCTCTGTTTTTCCCTCCTCCTGTTTTTCCAGCCTGCCTCAGTCTCTCTGCCATCCTCAGTTTGGCTGTCTTCCTGAGGTCGTACCACCTCTTCCTGATGTCCTCTATGGTGCGCTGGGTCACACCTATGGCATTGATTTTGTCCCTGATGCCACTCCAGATTTGCCTCTTCTGTGACTCTGGCACTTGGTGGGACTGGGCTCCCAAGAGCTTGTGGTGCTCTTGACTGACATCCTGGATCAGGACCTCCAGCTCCTTGTCACTGAACTTGAGTTTTCTCTTTCTGTCACCTCCCTCCTTCTCCCTGTCCTGGCTTGCCATTTCAATGCTTGTTGTTGTTTTGCAGTCCTGCTTGTGGCTGTGTTGCTGCTGGCTCCTCAGCTCACCAGGCTGTCTGCCTGCCTGCCTGCCTGCCTCACTGTGAGCTGCAGGTCCTGTGCACCTGGCTGGGTGTGGCCACTTCCTGTTTGGGAGGTAATTGGGTGATTCAGGATTGGCTGATTCACCTAATTACGGATTTTTTAATTACCGAATCGGTATTTCCGATTCGGTAATGGATTCTGTAAAACCGATTCGGTATTACATTCAGATTTTTTACCGATTTGTCCGAAATCGGTATTTAATACCGATTCATAACGAATCGGTAAACTTTAACGATATTTTATCTACATCGCGTATACCGAATCCTTAATACCGATTCGGTAAAAATCGGTATTAAGGATTCGGTATTCTCAATTTACCTACATATGGCCCTTAGTTATTTACCTTCGCCTGGACAATGGGACCCGTTTGTTCACGTTTTCTATTGCCTTTTTGGCCTTTAAACAGCAGGGTAATGATGTGTACCCACCAAGAAAACAATGTGCAACACACAGGACCAAGCAGTCAGCTAAACAAATCGCACAGATGGCATTTGAGCAGAGGCGTGCCGCAGCCTTTTGAGGGATAGGGGGCCCCAACCCCCTTTCAAAGGACCCCCATTGAGCCCGGGGCCTATGAATATCTGTGAGATATGGAGCTGTCAGGGCCCCTCACAACATTCTCTTAAGGAGGGGAGGGGCATTGCTGGATTTGGCATAAAGACCCTTTATGTATTAAGAAGATTTTGCTTGAAAGCTATTATCCACAGCTGTATCACAATATAATAATAAGTACTAGCTTCTGTGTTTCGCCTCTGGTGCGTTTGTGTCACACAACGTGAGGCAGCTCATTGAGACAACATGAAATTACCTCCTTTCCAAAACGAAACCACAAAGCCGAGACGTCCAAGTGCACTAATCCACCATCCTCTGACTGATCAGAGAAAATAAAAACATGTTTTCTCACGTAAAGGTGCCCAAACTTATCATAATTGTTCAGGTTTTATTACATATATTCCATTGTGCCATACAAGACCAGGTACTGGGTTGGGAGGCATTGCTCTTAAACCACATATAAAATGAAATGTTTACCACAGTCATGTCATTACATACATTAAAAACTGTCTATATTTTTATATCCACTATAAAAATATTGTAAAAGAAAAAAAAAGGAAGCAATATAGTGTCAGATATTGATTAAAATTCTGCTTTGGCTAAAATTATTGGTGGTCAGGTTCGTGCCTGAATAACAAGCGTTTCTCTCAGCTCTTGTGACATGGGGAGCGGCGAGCAAAAACAGAGCTGTGCATGGCCACAGTCTTTTTCACTCCCTAATCAAGTTTTAAAAGACAAAAACCACCACGCAGACGATAGCTGAGTGCACACACTATAACAAGCATTGGAAAAGGAAAAATGTCTCACATTTGGGACCTTTTTTAAGTATAGCTAATCTCTAGATGGAGAATTTCGAGACTAAATTTATTTACAATGAGTCTGCTCCTTTCTCTGAAAACAAACTATTGTGGTATTGCTTCATCTAAGATCTATATATATTTTATTTATTTGGCAGTGAGAAGAAGATCTTGATCAGTTCTTTCTATGGATCAACCTATGTAAAAGCAATTAAATTTACCCCGAAAACAAGCAAGGAAAGGGGGAATTCCTGGATATCTGGATTGACCATGATATTGCTGTATTGCGTACACTAAACCTACTGCAAAGAATACCCTTGTCCACTACAGTAGCTTCCATTTGCGCTGTCAAACAAAAGGTATCCCCTTTAGCCAGTTTCTACAGCTCCGTAGGAACTATTCAAGCCTTATGGAATTTATAAAACACGCAGAGATACTTAAACACAAATTGTTGGCAAGGGGCTACCCCAAAATATTAGTCTGTGACTCCTTAAAAAGGGGTACCGAAGAATCCAAACAGGGTATTGGGCATAAGGGAGGACCATCTCGTTCGGTCCGGAGTGGCATAGGGGTCACCAACAGGGGTACAAATAGACTGATTATCAAGCAGACTGGAATGTATTGTCGGGGTTGGGTCAATAGGTGGGACGGTATGAACTGTTGGAGGGAGGGGTGTTGGCAGCATAACGGGAGTCAAAGGAACAGGCAGTGGTACAATGGGTTGGGCAGCATGAACCACCACTGGTGGGGATGGAGCGTTAGTAAAATTTGAGGAAGAGTTGGATACATGATGCCTATCTGCCATTTCAACCCCTTCCTGAACCTTATTTTCTAAATGCGCTTTCGCATGATCAGCCATAGACATCCTGTCTTTCTTTTTATTCAACGCTTGCTTTTTAAAAAAATGTATTCTTTGATCTATTTCTTTCCTCCACAACGCGGTGGCATCAAACATGGCTTGACGAGACCATTTGCGGAGCAGCTGCTCCTCCAGGCTCGAAAGGGCCTGGAGATCAAAGGAGCCAAACTGTGGCCACTGTGATTCAACATTGCTTCCTTTCGTATATTTTACCAATAAGGAAGAAAACATGATAGCAGATAGTCCATATTTAACATACATCGTATGGCATGGGGTCCCTTCTGGAGGAAGCGGACAAGCCGCCTCCAGCTGGGAGTCCTGTGTACACATACAACAACATCATCTCTTGAGCTTACTATTGACTGGCATGCTTAAAAACAGATAACAGACACCAGCGGGTTTTTTTAATTCACCTTGCTTGCTTGGCTTTTGCAGAAGTCAATAACAGCAGAATCATACAGAATAGACACCAGCGGGTTTTAAAAACTCACCTCGCTTGCTTGGCTTTGGCAAAAGTCAATAACAGCTTGGCTTTTGCGAAAGTCAATAACAGAATCATACAGACTTGGTGGGAGATCAGTCCACCCTTACCTTACAGGGGTACTTCTCTTCTGCAGACGTAGGGCTGTGTCCTGCTCCAGAAATTATTTGCTAGGGGACTCCAGTGAGAACGCGGTCAAGTGGCCCAGACCAGGTGGGGAGGGATAGCGGGCGAGTCGTTCGGCTTACCAGATTGCAAGAATCCCTCGGGTAGGGTACCTCCATTGGAGTCTCTCCGTGCACACCCTCACATCCACCGGGCCTGACCTTTGGGCTTGTGGAGTCCCTGTTCATGCGCCATTTGAAGAACCGGAATAACCCACTTACTGGATCTCAGCGGAGGAGGAACTGCCCAAGTCTTCCATACCTTCCATACTTAGTAAAAGGAGACACAGGAGCCTTCGTCTGCAGGAGGAACCCAGATTTATTAAATAGCCCGGGCTATGGAACAGAGTCCCATGCTAGTCAGAGAGAAGACAGAGGAGGCTGCTGCTTCACTCTGCAGCTTACAAGCCTTTTATACTTTTTCATCCCAGTCTGTTGGCTGTTAGTTCATTGTTTAATCAGGGCAGTGTTTACAGTTGATAACCAGATCCAGACGATGTTTGTAGATGGTGACCTGGTCAAGGCTTGGTACACAAATCATTGTTCACTTGGCTTGATCAAAGCCCAGTCTTTCAAGTCATTGTTTAATCACCCTGATCAAGGTCCAGCAGTCAGACCATTGTCCAGATAACCTGATCACGGTGTCAAGGATGTTTACCAGGCTGGGAGCAGGAGATGGAAAATAAATCATTTATTCAGGGTGTGAGTGTCTCGTGGCTTTCTGGTGAACTGCAGAGAACAGGGGGGGTTGGGTGTGTGACAGTTCCTGGGCGGAAACTCAGGGTGGGCGTAGTTCGCGAAGTAGCGATACGCGAAGCTACGCGAAGTGCACTTCGCACTACGCGAACTTCACGTAGCACTACGCGAGCTGCGTAGTAGCATGTTCGCACTGTGCAAGATGCATTTTCAATGATTGCACAGTGCGAACAAGCATCCGGCACTGTGCAATCATTGAAAACGGCATTTTGCACAGTGCGAGCTATAGTTTTCTGCCATTCGAGTAGATTTTTACTCGAGTGGCAGCTTTCTCAACGCGAACTGGTAGTTTCTCATCGTGAGCGGCCGCAAGCATGCACGACCACTCGCAATGAGAAACCTAACCTCCCTGCGTTGAGAGTCTCGCTGGGATGTCATTTTGCTTGCTCGCGGTCGCGAACATGACGTTGAGGACCGCGAACAAGCAAAAAATGACCGCTGCACTACGCTAGGCTGTGCTACGCGTGTTCGCGCTGTGCTACGTGCAGCTCGGGTAGTGCGAAGTTGCGCATACTTCGCGAACTACGCGAGCGTAGCGTAGTGCTTCGCCCAGGGTTAGCAGAAACGCAGGCTGCAAGAAGGCTGTTGTCGTGTTAGTTAGATATTCCTCAGGCATCAGCAGAAACGACCAGGTGGGTCGTGTGAAAGTGTTTGACACGAGATGGCAATGAAAAAACAATGGCGTCCCAGTACAAATGATGCCGATCAGAAGAACACTTTTCCTCAGTAGCGTCCCCCAATTCGGACTCCACGATATTAAATAACAGAATCGCCTTGTTGAGGTGACTAGACCATGGGTTGCCCAACTTTTCATAATTCGCTTCCATATAATATTTAAAGGCATACTTGGGGGCCCCCCTGCACCTGATGAAATATTTTAACAAGGAACTCTTACAGTTGATTGATTGAGTCATTAGCCCTAGCTCAAGTCTTAATCTGGAGCATCGGACGTGTAGCAGTTGATGGAATATTTTTTTATATGCTCTAATGTGACATTGATCTAACGCATCGTCCATTGTGCCTGGATAGGCAAGGTGCCCATACTGCAATGCTGGGAGTAAGGTTGACTTTATAACTCTTAAAATGGGTGCAGCTGAAGCCCTGAAACATTTTAGAAAAAATTGCAATATTCCCTCCCCTGCCACCTAGGATTCCAGATGTTCTGGTAAAATTCAGGCATATACTTTTGCTTCAATATCCAGTAAGGCAACCAATCTGTAATTTGCGGCTGTGGTCCGAAATCTGCATTTAAATATAGGGAATAAAATTGATCCTCTCCAACCATCTGGTATGTCAGTGCTTAGAAAACAATGTGTAGTGTGTTTATCTAGGTACCTGTATCGATATTCCTATTCTTGGCCCTTGTCCGGTTATAAATCAATAATATCCCTACAACGGCACAGAAACCCGTTTCATATATTAGTCATAGCGCATGCTGTCACATTAAACAAGCACTATTCCTCCAGCCCCCTAGAAAGCACACCAAGTTCTTAAACAAATCCAAACCTCGGGTAACCTGGGAAATCCCCGCCTGCGATTGTTTTGATTCCGTTCAAGAACTCCTGTAGAGCACTGTAAGAACGACCAGTTCTTAGTGACATCTTTATTGATGTCTTATGTCCATCCTTACGTCAAACCAGGCACCTTTCAGGTATAAATATACCAACGTTGCCTTAAGCAAACACACGGTGGTGATGAACCTGGAGCAGCGACTACTTGCCGGAGAGCCCAGCTGATGCGAGAGCCCACGGACGCTGCCCCTCCCCTTTGACGTGCTGAAAGAGACGCTGTCTTTTCTCCTGCCGAGAAATCCAGCTTCCAGCGTTTCCAGCCCACCTTTGCGGGTGACTGGGATACCGAGTCCTGAGAAAGAGATACCAGCCCTCCTGCCTTCTAAATCCCAGGTACTAAACTGACTAAACCCTTACAGAGAATTCTTGAGTCAGATTCTTGCAAACCACACTTAACTTAAACTGCTACTTACTTACTCCCTCCCATGTATTAGGCTTAGGTCAGGTACACCGGGGTAGGCGTAGTTAGAAGCACCAGTTGAGTACGATTAGTCAATGTATATATGTATGTATCTATTTTATCCATTTTAAAGTATCATATGGCTAAGAAACCATATCCATGCTTTTACAGTATTATTTCATAATCCTGCTTTTACTGTATGCACTTTACTTAACTATAAGTATTGCAATTGTAGCAATTCATTTCTCTTGTATGAGAAAAGAGACTGCTCAATAAATAACACCTTTTATTTAAAACGCCCGTCTCCCTTTTTCTCTGCAATCTAGTGAAACTAAGTACGCACTTATTGACTGAGTAAAATAGCTGTCTTTTGTTTTCACACGACTCTAGAGATATACTCTTATTCAGGGAGAGCAAAGTTGTCATGTTTTATGGTTGTCAGAAACTAAATACCTTCTTGTCTATCCAGGGAGGTTAAACTCCTCCTCGCCTATTCGAGAAAGTTTCTAGTGAACTCTGAGCTAGCTGGCACACAAAACTTAAGTCTAATATAGTCAGTAAAAGACCTAGTTAACCTCTGTCCTACGTCTATACTACTGACAATATTATTCCAATGCGCAGAGCCTATTGGGAATATAGGAACTACACTACATGGCGCCCAACGGTTTGGTAAGGCGATAAATCTAACGCAAGGGATTAGAGTAACTCAGTTGTGCTTTTTCACACAGACCCTTTCTCCCGTAAATACTCCAAAGACGTCTAGAGTGGGTACAAGGTTAAAATCCGCCGGAACTTAGTAGAAAGAGATTTCTATGTATAGTTTTTGGTTTATTCAACGTTGAAGGATACAGTGTTCCAAAATATTGTGCACCTAATCTTTGTTTCCTTGAAAACTTAATCTGCAAAAAACCTTCCTGTCAGTAAAATGTCAGACGGTGAAGAAGAAAGGGAGGCAGCTAGAATAGCAGCTCGACTCCTAGAGGAAGACAATAGTCTCCTACAGACTGACCCGGATGCAATACTCATCCCGGTCAACATAAGAAAAACTATAACTCTTAAACTCATAGAAAATGGACTAACATTGAGAGGTGGTACAGTCATATTCGTAATTGAGGCACACGAATATCGGCAGACAGAGGTATTCTATTCATGGATAAACTTTCCAGCAGCAAACGCTGTCACAAAAGAGTTCCACTATTATAAAATAGAGGAACCTCCGGATGACTACACTCCTTTCGAGGAGGTGGAAATCCCATTAAAATACCAAGAGCACCTGCTCTGGTTTAAAGGCGCCCTAAAACATAATAATCACATCACCAGGCTCGGTCCACTAGGTAGACCAGGAGCAACGTGGCCGGTTCTAGCCAGCTACACACCACATCCAGACATTGAAAAAATGTCAATACCAGAACTTTTAGCACAACTAAAACAACTGATTAAAATTCATAGACAATTAGTCCAATATGTAATGCGGACTTCGACAGTCCAACCAGCGATTAAAATTCCACAGCAGACCCCTCAGCAGGGGAACACAAATAAAATTACACCACAGAACATACAGTCATGTCTGGGTAAAGTACCCGCAAAACGGGAACAAATTCCATTCTGGTTAGCACAAAAAATCACTCAAATAGAGGCAGTATTTCCGGATCCTACACCTGTTGAGAAACACAGAATTCTGACTATCTGTCTTCCAATGGGGATCGCACCACATGTGGAGGACTGTGACACTTGGGGCACAGTCTTTGCTTCCATCTACACAAAAACACATGGTGTTCCGTCCATGGCGGTAATACCAGATGTGCTAAGACAGATTCAAAATGAATACGGTCCAGAACCTGCTTTAACTCTGGGTATGAAACTACTAAAAGACTTCAAGCAGGTCTCGGCTATATTACTAGCCAACATAAAAGGGGAAGCAGCATCTGTGGCGATCCGCCAGAAGTTGAAAGAAACAGATATAGCAGAACAACCATTTGAACTTGCCAGAATCATAGAAAAATCCTATGAAGAATTAGGAAGAGACAGTTTGGGTGGGAAACCAGTGAAACCCCAACTAACTGAAAATCCTGAAAAAGTATTTATTAAAAATAATCTAAACACTCCAAAAAAGAGCTGGGATGGAATTAAACAATCCGCTCCCAAAGAGAAAAGATTCCAGTCCAGAGGAAGGTCTCCTCGGCGGAGAGAAAGATCTCCGGACCAAGGACACAAGTCTCCCCAGAGGGAGCCCTCTGAGAAAAGATACAACCTTAGAAATAGGGATAATTTAAAGAAACCTGATAGATATCAAGATATTGATACACGTCCCTCTCGATCTTTTCAGACTTCCTCGCAGAAATCAGAAAGAAGAGGACGGTCAGAACAAAGGGAAGAGCACGTCAAGTCCAAAGACAAGGAACCTGCTCATCAAAGTAAAAAATGACAATTTCCGAAAAAGAAGGTAGCCAGTATTAAAATAATCAAACATGCCGAGGATACTGAGGACACAGCTGAAAAACGGAGAGTGGGCTCAGACAATGCTAGACAGCACAGCAGAAGTGAGCATATCTCGCAAGATCCTGATGAATCATCTGGAGACAGTGGACACGAATGAATACATTCAGGTGGAAACTGCAGATACCAGAATTAGCAAACCTCATAAAATATACGAAATAACATTACGTATAGAGGGGGATAAGACTAGGAAAATAAGGTGTCTATTTTGGGATAACCTCTCCAAAGGCTATGACATCCTTTTAGCTGAAAAAGACTGGCCACCGGAGTTTGTCAGGGAGTGCCCTCATGGCGAAGAAATGATTATGCCTGCCTTCTCAAATCACATTCCAATTCATAAAAAATATACACTTGCAAGAAAGTGGGCAGTAGCCCATGCTCCTGCATTATATAAAAACCATGTGGGATGGGATGAGGACTCTTCTCCTCACAAAATCCAGTTAAAATCTCAACCGACTGCACAAAGGCAGTACCCAATTAAGCAAGAAGCTAAAAAACAGGTCAGGGAGATCTTAGATCAACTTGAATACCAGGGGGTGATTGAAACATGCACCTCACAAATGAACAATCCTTTGTTTCCTGTCTCCAAGCCAGACAATTCATATCGTCTAGTTTTGGACTACAGACATCTAAACTCATGTTGCAAAACGTTTGGGGTACAAAACTCACACAGTGCAGCACTAATGAATCACATCGTGCGCAAAAAATACAAAACAACATTAGACATCTATAATGGATTCTTTTGTCAAAATATAGCACCTGAAAGCAGATATTTGACCGCTTTCTCAATAAATGGCTCGCAGAAAATTTCTGTCGTTTGCCACAGGGGTTCAAGAACAGCCCAGGAATATTCTCAGCAAGAGTAACAGAGTTACTACAAATTTATGATGATGAGGCATTATCTTATGTCGATGACATCTATCTAACAGATGATGACTTGGATACTCTCTTGAAAAGAGTGAACACCATAATACTTGGGTTCGCAGCAGAGGGTTACAAATTCAACTTTAAAAAGTCACGAATTGCCCATCTAACTGTCCTGTTTTTAGGATATGAATTATCAAGTGAAGGCAAAAGCCTGGCAGACAATTTCTTAGAGAAATGCGCTGTAATCCAAGCACCAAGAACGCTGAAAAACTTACAATCAATTCTAGGTTTCCTGAATTTCGGAAGAACTTACATTCTAAATTATGCAGAGAGGGTTAAACCCCTCTATGAACTAATAAAACCAGATTTTAAAACAATCAATTGGACTCAAAAACACACAGAAATTTTGAGATCATTGCAAACAGACATGTTAGCTAAAACAAAATTATAAACACGCGATAACACACGCAACCTTGTGATCCGAGTCATCCCAGGAAGATGCGGATTCACATACCTAACCTCTAATGAGGGAGAAACGGTACCAATAGCATACAAATCACATTTATACGCAGAAGCTGAAAAAACATTCAGTATTAAGGAAACATTGTACATGCGGTTCAAACAGCTGTAGCAAAAGAAAGAGACCAAGCCGAAGGCAGATGGATTACTGTTATAACAGCAGAATCAGCCTTTGAGGCATTAACAAGCCCATGTAATTTAACTACCGTGGCATTAAATCCAAAATGGATACAATGGGAAAATTCTCTTGCTACAGACAAAGTGAAATACTATTTTGGTCCAAACTTGAAAAAATTAAAAAATCTCGAATATGAAAGAGAATATCCTCTGCCAATCGACATTCTGCCCATACGACAGTACGCCTGTGTAATATATACAGACGGATATGCACAACCCTCAGTTTGGGGAGAACAAGCCTCTAACGCCACATGCGAAATTGTTAAAAACGTGTGGCGCGGAGGTAAATTGACACCTCTGATAACAAAATCACAGTCTGTAGAAAATAATTCAGAACAACAAACTGAAATAATAGCGTTAAAAATGGCGCTAGATAACGCGGATCGCGAATTCCCGACACTAATAGTGTGCGATTCATATTACTGCGTCAAATCATACAATAATGACTTGCACAAATTGGTTCAAAACGGTTACAAAGATGACACAGGTGCCACAATAAAGCAAAAATCGCTTTGGGAACAAGTAGTTCTTTTACAGAAAGAACTACCAAAGACTCACGTGATACATTCGCTGAGTCATGAACGTGATGGTGTTCACGTTTCAGGGAATTCATTGGCTGAGACAGCCACAGCGGAAGCAACTAAACCGGCTTCCGTAGCTACAAAAAAGCGTTCAGAAAAATACATAGATGGGGAAACCATGCTGGCGGTAAAAACTTCATCAAAAGGCGACTGTGCAGCGCTACCCATCAACTATCCACTCAATTATACATACATAATCGATGGAAACTCCGTTCCTTTTGCTCAAATCCCTGGAGTGGGGGATAGAGTAATTCCAAACACGAACAGGAGAAACTTGTTAATAGCAGACGCACACATGGGTGAGGGTCTTAGACACCTTAAGATTAAGGAATCTCTGAAATAATTACAATCAATATACTGGTGGCCAGGAATGAGCCTGCAACATCACAAATTCGCAATAAACTGACCAGACTGCAACAGGGATTGCAGTGGCGAACCGGCCGGTGTATTGCCATGGCTCTTCGCTTAGATAGGACAATGCTATCTATATGCAAAACCCAGTAGGAATAATGCGTCATATTAACATATAGAGACTAGTTTCACTTAAAATGTAGACCCCAACTCTCGGCTGACGCCAGAACTGTTATAAAAGATGCGCAAGTCTACAACGGCATATACGCAATTGGCATGCTACATTATGGTCAGTGTCCTGCTTTTAATCTCTCGAGCTTGGGGGGAGGACATGGCCAGCATGGGCATTGCATTGCAGGACTCTTATCACTTCCTTCCTGAGGGAGATGGGATGGTGGAAAGAAAAAACCGAGGCATAGAGCAATCTATAACGGCAAAGGTATTAGGTTTGGGGGCTGGGTGGGTCAAACATTTAACAAGTGTCCAACGTAGTCTTAATAATCTGCCAAGAAATTCTCTAAGAGGTTTCAGTCCGTACGAACTATTGTTCGGGACTAGAATGCTAACCCAGGACCTCGATAGTCAAACTTCAGTGGTAAAAGGAAAATGCTTTGATATCAAAGATCGTTTGGCTATTTTACAGGACTTAAATGAAACAAGAAAAGACCTGAGCCACATAAAGTTGAAACAACAGCCAACAGCCACTGAAGAGAAACCACCTGTCCCAGCAAGGCCTGTCTGGATTCCAAAGATTGGGGATCTGGTCAGAGAGAAAATCGCGGTGAAGAAGGAAATTCGGCCTTCTTACAGAAAAGCAGGACCTGTCTTAGCTATCAATGGAACAAGATCAGTTGTACTACCGCCCCTTGCTGGTAAAAAGGAGAACCGAGTTGTATCCATCGACTTGGTTAAACCACAATCATGTGGCCGATAATAAATAGTAGGCCAAGTGGACTCCCAAGAAATAGCAGAACACCAAAGTTTGGTACAAATCAAGAGGTTCAAACTGAGAGACTAATCACATTTGATAAACCTACAGTGAATCGACAAGGACTAAGCAACCAAGCTATGGAACTTATGCCTCTTGAAACTCAAATTACTACAATTCGTCAAGAAACACCAATCTACAATGACGTAGCTACAGACTATGCTAATGAAACAAAGAAAATTCCAAAAGCACAAAGAAATCCAGAAGCGATTCCAACAATTGACAGAACTGCATCAGGCTACTTCATCAACTTCGATGACTTTTCTGAGGATCCGAGCGAACCTGAGGAACAGCCGACAGCACAAAAGACTTTTAAAGACAAAGCCAAAGAACTCTTTCATCAACTAAAAGCAACCTATCTGATTTCTCCATGGATTGAATTTTGGGTGGTACTAGGTGTATTTTTTCTCCTACTTTGGCTCATCATGGTACTATGCTTGGGACATTTCATTGAAGGAAAATATGTTGCAATGGACACAGCAAGTCAGAAAATCAACTTAGTCCTAAAACCACACAAGTCTTCACACATCGAGCAAAGAGAACTTTCTTCAGTAAACTTCACAGCCAATCCTATACCCGGTGGGGTAGCATGGGCCAAAACTGATTACGATATATATGGCCCGGTCGAGCTCCTGAAGTATCCACACCAATTTAAGATATCATTAAGTGACTTTGTAAAACCGAGCACTTTTTCTGATGATTGGGACTTTGAAAGTATTAATGATATGATGTCAGACCTAGTTATGTCAGCTAAATTTACAGAACATGATTATTTGCAGGGTTCAACTAATTATGACCAGATGTACTGTTACAACCACTATGCTAACCATTATTTGCATAAATCTGCTCAACCTAGAAATGTTTTTAATTATAATCAATGGGAACATTGTGCAACTCCACCAAAAGGCAGTTCAAAAACATTTTATGATAAATTTTCATACTTCTCAGGGTTTAACACAAGTGATGCAGAAACGTTTTATTTCAAACTGTTAAATAGGACAGGAATGAAAACCATGCTGACAAACACAAAATTAATCTATTCAGAAACATTTTTTGAAAAAATGAATACATTTGGTTTTGATTTCTGGAACAATAATATTGAAACAAAAACCATCTGGGGTACAAGAGATTGGCAGGTCCAAGGTATAGAATCATTATTCAGAGCCTGCATGATCCCAGAACAAATTATATTTTTGAATGACACAATTCAACAGACAACCTGTCTTGGCCTAGCCAAAATTAAAGACTTAAACAAACCGTCTATTCCAAAGCCAGCATATGAAAGTGATAGCACTACAGATGTTGAGATAGACGTATCCCATATTTTAAACCAAAACAGAACACATCCTGATTGGAAGAAATGGTTGATCTGGCCCACAGACACAAATAACTGTCAAGACAGATTCCTGAACAAAATACAGGGATTCAAATTGACCAGGCCAGACCCTAGATACTCCCAGAGACAACATCCAGGGATTGTAACTACATACAGTGTAGGGAAACTCTGCCTCGAATGGCTACGAACATCCACACTGGCAGAAATTAAGCAACACTTGACTTTACTTAAAGAGGGTGCTGACTTTCGTGATTTCATTATGGGACCACGCAAACAGCGTCAAAAACGTTTCATAGCGGCCTCTATATATGCAGCTTACAACAAAGCTTGGAAAGTAACTCAAATTGAGACAGCAGAGAAAATACGGGAAATTGACCGTATTAATTTTGAAAAATCACTTTCTGTTGTGGACAATGGGTTAATGACTCTGTCTTCCAGAATATATTCACTGGACAGTATTGTATCATCTGCAATCGATATAATAGAGCAGGACTTACTAATGTTACAACATGGTCAGTCTCAATTGCGTTCTATTGTACAGCTTGGCTGGACGTGACAAAATCTGCGTTCAGGCTATGTGCCTTGGCGTTTAATCAACACAACGTCATTATTCACTATCTTTAACCTTACTGATACACAAATCAGCTTGGCACAAAAGGGAGCAGAATATACAATTCTGAGCATTGAAAAACTTGAGAGATTACCATTGGCAATGTCAGAACGACCTGTCATTGAATGGATAATACACGGAATCATAACTATTCCGATAACAACTTTCCAATTTCGATACTGCCAAAAGTATATACAGGCAGGCCAGTATGAAAGGTTGGGTAAAGGATACATTAAGTCAACATGGAAATTACCTTACACACACACATGTTATAGTGAAAAAGGACAGAGTGTATTTCTTAGTGGCAATAATTGTGAAAAATCACTAAGTGGTATACTTCTGTGTCAGGGTATTAATTTGCATGGGGCCTGTGAGGGGACTTCAAATAACCTTTCATGTCACCAGCTTGGCACACCTGCAACTCGAATAGAGCCATTTTTTAGACGGCTTTCTAACGGGAGCTACATTCTAATTGTGGATCACAGATGTTGTGGCCTGCTGCCAGGAAAAACTTATCTAGTAAGCGTGAGTTCCATGGTCACTTGCTGTGAGCGAGTATTGTTTCCAAACGACACTCCAGACAGGGAGGGAAATATTTGGCCCAGTTTGAATATCTCTTCTATTCGAATTGATACTTTAAGCAGAATGAAGACTGTGCTTCTACAGACGCCAGTGCACTTGACGTCATCAAAAGAAACGTATGATCTCCAAGTTGCAAGGACAACTACAGAGATACATGCATTATTATCAACAAATTGCCCCCTACACTTCGCAGAAATGCTAAACGAAATCTTAAACATTTCTGATACGAATGGTATCGCTAGTATATTTAAGACCGTTTTTTCTGGACTGTTAACACCATTCAAAGCAGTCCTGTGTATTTTTCCTAATTTTGTCCATTCTGTCTTTGGCGGACTTCCACTCCTGTTGGGACTCGTAGCAGGCATCTTATTTTTGCTACTCCTGCTTCGTTATGGCAAGCCATGTCACAGACAAGACTCCAGCATCAATGGAAGAAACGATCCTAGCTATACGCTATCGGGACCGCATAACTAAAGTCCTTGGTTTAGCCCGGCTAAGAGATCTGAATATGACCTGGTTTCTTTCATTCTGACCTATCTGGCAGAATTGTATCTTACCTGTGTTAAGATGTATGCTATGGGGAGAAGAATGCGTGTTGGACACCTGTCTTTCACTACAATCAGAAGTACCATTGGATACAGATACTTTGCTAAGTCCAGTAAAGGCTCATGCATCGTGTTGTCCCCAGCGGTTACCTATCCTGATGACGGCATTCGTGGAAACTTCACCACTACGATTAAAGGGTAGTGAAGTACAAGACGAGAGCAGCATCAACCAGGTACGACCTTCTGTAAGCAATGCTGATCAAAACATCGATGAAAGCGATCATGCTCGCGACTGTATGGTAGCGACATTTTCCAACTTGGTCGAACTTTCACCTGAGGCAGTAGACTGTTTTTTTGAAAATCTGTCTGAAATGATGTTTTCCCCCGAACAGAAAGAATAACTTTAAGCAAACGAGCACACAGCGTTCCCTGAACTCTGAATTTGGCCTTCAGCTTTGTAAAACAATGCTACTGAGACTATTTGGAACTATTTTTTCTTCTTCCCCTGAAAACGAAAACTTTTTTCCCGATTCCAAAATATTTACTCTTTTTTGGCACTCATCCTCTGCTTAAAGTAGAACTATTCTTAGAGAACAGAGCTTCTATTTTTAGGAACTCTAGTGACAATACATTACCTCAGCCTCTAGCATATTTACAAATAACTGTATTTATATGTGATGAAGCGGTCTCGCATTTTTTTTTCTGTATTAAGAGGCGTTTCATGTGTAATTTTCGCAAATCATTCATGCTGATATATATGTGCATCCTTCTAATGAATGATTACACTGCTTGAAAGCATACAGTACCTATACTCGTTTTTTTCATGTATCTCGCATATACCATTTCAGATGCAAAATAATGTATTTTGGGGTGGATCGGTATACACATGCACTATTAGATATGTTTACTATTGCTTAGATTAGTAATAATGGACATGAATTCGTGGAGTGGGTGTAGTGTGTTTATCTAGGTACCTGTATCGATATTCCTATTCTTGGCCCTTGTCCGGTTATAAATCAATACTATCCCTACAACGGCACAGAAACCCGTTTCATATATTAGTCATAGCGCATGCTGTCACATTAAGCAAGCACTATTCCTCCAGCCCCCTAGAAAGCACACCGAGTTCTTAAACAAATCCAAACCTCGAGTAACCTGGGAAATCCCCGCCTGCGATTGTTTTGATTCCGTTCGAGAACTCCTGTAGAGCACTGTAAGAACGACCAGTTCTTAGTGACATCTTTATTGACGTCTTATGTCCATCCTTACGTCAAACCCGGCACCTTTCAGGTATAAATATACCAACGTTGCCTTAAGCAAACACACGGTGGTGATGAACCAGGAGCAGCGACTACTTGCCGGAGAGCCCAGCTGATGCGAGAGCCCACGGACGCTGCCCCTCCCCTTTGACGCGCTGAAAGAGACGCTGTCTTTTCTCCTCCCAAGAAATCCAGCTTCCAGCATTTCCAGCCCACCTTTGCGGGTGACTGGGATACCGAGTCCTGAGAAAGAGATACCAGCCCTCCAGGTACTAAACTGACTAAACCCTTACAGAGAATTCTTGAGTCAGATTCTTGGCAAACCAAACTTAACTTAAACTGCTACTTACTTACTCCCTCCCATGTATTAGGCTTAGGTCAGGTACACCGGGGTAGGCGTAGTTAGAAGCACCAGTTGAGTACGATTAGTCAATGTATATATGTATGTATCTATTTTATCCATTTTAAAGTATCATATGGCTAAGAAACCATATCCATGCTTTTACAGTATTATTTCATAATCCTGCTTTTACTGTATGCACTTTACTTAACTATAAGTATTGCAATTGTAGCAATTCATTTCTCTTGTATGAGAAAAGAGACTGCTCAATAAATAACACCTTTTATTGAAAACGCCGTCTCTCTTTTTCTCTGCAATCTGGTGAAACTAAGTACGCACTTATTGACTGAGTAAAATAGCTGTCTTTTGTTTTCACACGACTCTAGAGATATACTCTTATTCAGGGAGAGCAAAGTTGTCATGTTTTATGGTTGTCAGAAACTAAATCCCTTCTTGTCTATCCAGGGAGGTTAAACTCCTCCTCGCCTATTCGTGAAAGTTTCTAGTGAACTCTGAGCTAGCTGGCACACAAAACTTAAGTCTAATATAGTCAGTAAAAGACCTAGTTAACCTCTGTCCTACGTCTATACTACTGAAAATATTATTCCAATGCGCAGAGCCTATTGGGAATATAGGAACTACACTATAAATGGTTGTAGAGAGCTGACAGCACTACTGCCCAGCCTACGTGTGCCTCCTTAAAAAGGCCAACTGATGTTGTAGACTTGGTTCAGCTACTGCCAGCTTTTCTTTAAAAGATACAATTAGAGTGGAGGACCCTCCAGCCTCTTTTGAATTATTAATCTCAGTGATATGGTGCACCTAAGCTGTGTCTGAAACCCCATTTTCCCTGCCCATATTACCATTTTTTAATTTATTAATGTGGGACGCGCTTGGTTAGAATCCTTTAATAACTGAAAGATTGTGACCCATTCCTGATCCTTTCTTTCCTTCTGAATCTCCCAAGCGATTTTAGTATGAGACCTTCTTGCCAGTTTAACTGCTGCAGCTGTCTTTTTGGAAGGATTGCACTGGTACACGTGCCGCGCTTTACGCAACGCTCGTCTGGATACAATAATTGCCTTACAATAATTACCTGACCCTACTTTGTAGTGCTCCCCCTTTTTAGATTTGGCCCTGTTGGGTTTGTATTTAGATGCCACCTAATTTTCCTCACCAGCTTCGCTACCTCCTCACCAGATGGGTTACCCACATAAATAACTTTATCAGCTGGTTTCAAGGGTAGCCTCAGCATGCTCATTAAAGGATTATGGTCACTGTCTTCTCTGATAACAATGCCTAAGTGATCTAAACGTAGAGCCAAACTTGTGGATAAAAAGGTGTAATTAATGGTTGATACGTTTTTGCAGGTTGTCTGGAGTATGTTTGTTTGTTTTGAAACTGTGAATACAGATCGCTTGGGCTGCTGAACAATTACAGTCAAGAAAAGTTGGCAGTATGCTTGATGAAAATTGAAAGACCCCTTGATGGGCAGTCAAAAGGGCTCAGCCGCGTGGCAGTAGCAAAAATCTCGTAGAAGCCTGCAAGAGCAGTGGGGGCCAATGCCCAAGTTTCTTGAAGACAAAAACTGTCACCAGTACCCAAATATTGGCAGCTCTCCTTGCTTCCCGTAAATTTTTTAATCCCAGCTACATTCCATGAGATTATTATCGTCTCAGGATTTGACATCTGTTCCAACTGTTTTGGGCGTCGAGAAAACTGCGGTTTCCAGTTTAATAAACAAGTGCTTCCATCAGGACTGATGCATGCGGCCCAAAAGACTTTGTGTGGCTGTACCCCCTTGCGCGGCCTCCTGCCTGATAGATTTTTGGGGGCTGAATCTCACCTCTCTCACGTTACGCGAGCAAATGATCTTTACTGCTCTTGGTCTTTTAGTTTCCTCTGGTTCCCAGTTTCTACTTCCACCTGAGGTGCCCATAAGAACGCTGTGGGTTAATTGACCAGTGGGCAGGTTTAATAGAACATACAGATATTTTGGCAGAGTAGATTTCACAAGTTCAATTCCCCAGTCTGCAAAAGTTTCTTTTTCACCCCACCCAGCGTCTCTCAGATATCCACTGCTCCATGCAGTTCTCGAGGCTTCTCCTGTGCCGTTCATCCCATCTGAGTCAAATTTTACCTATAACAAATCTTCTGAGGTAATATGATTCTGGGCTGGGATGTGGGAACACAGTTTCAGCAGGTTCCCCTGATTAAGCATATCCTGAGGGCCCCTTGGGCAGAGCCTGGGAATGAAAACCAGTTTTGGCTGATCCATAGATATCATCCCTGTCTTACCGGAGTGGTCAGGGCTTGTCTCCCCTATTTTCATTGATGTAGTGTCCTCATGCTCTGCTCTACTCACTGCTATATTCCAGTTGTCACTAGGTACCTTTAGTGGGACTAAAGATCTTATTCCCGTCTGGTGGGTCCAGATGTCACAAACTGCTATGCTGCCCTGATAACCCAAATTGGTTAAATCCACCCATTGTGCCCCTATGGGGGAGAGGGGCTCCATTTAAAGGATATTGGCTATCATCCTGCACTAACCTTGGAGCGTATGTGAGCCCCCCCCCCAGACTACTTGTGTTCCTGCGTCCTTAACGGTACGGACAACCTCTTGCTGTGGCCCATAGTTTTTGACCTTACAGCCCACATTGGAAATTGCATTCACCATACACAAGACACAGGCCGGAACCACCTGTTTATTTATTCCGATATCACCTGATCCACTCAGTTGTTCCAAGGCTTTTGATAACATCCCTGGAGCTTGGCTGTCTCTTTCTGCTCAAATATTGGAAATATTTTGGTAGGGATCTTTGGCAATGATTTAAAGATTCCTCTTTTTAATAAGCGTTTTTTCAATTGCTTCTTTAGCTTTTCTTTTGATCTCTTTGAAAGACCGGTCCCTAGTATGTTCTCTGCAGGGCTGTTAATTTGAATACCCAGGGCTTGCTAAATTGTACTTCATGGAACAAATGGCACCCCACTTCTTACTTGCTTTATCTGCTCCAGTTGAGCAGCGCGGTCTGACTTTGACTCCGCACGCGCTGTAGTAGATTGAGAACTTAATACTTCATCCCCTTGGCTCTCCATCATAGCATTTGCCAACCCCTCCTGTAATAATCTTGTTTCTTGGTAAGATTAATCCACCTTTGGCTTCTTCATGCCCTTCACCAGTGTTCTCAACACTTCTGGGAGAGCACTGAGCTTATCTATAGTGGGGGAACATAAACAAGGTTTACCCAAATCCAGAGCTCTAAGCTTCATGTCCAATCGTGTTAGTTTGTTCTCTATTTCTGCCAAGTGTGTTGCAAATGACTGCACGAGGTCTATCTGAAGTTCCATTTTACTCAACTGCCAAAGAAGCGCACTGGCCATTATATCCTGCCGGGCACTTATATGCCCCAACGTAGAAATCTTTTCGGAATCCAAATCTGAAACAGGGGAGTAGTTGCAAGCCCTCTGTCCAATCATCAGTGTATTATTTAGCGTATCCTCTATTTGTGCTTCCATGGAGGCTAAAAGCTGATGTGAAAAGTTTCCCAGCTCATGATCCATGGCATGGCCATTTACAACCTTTGTTGGAGAAAAAGATGGAGAGTTTCTAGCTGTATTTACCAAATAATTGGCTCTTAATGAGTTATCCAGCTTTATAGGGGACGGGGAACTTTGATCATTCCCCGAGTCCTTACTTTGCAGCACTTGGGCTACTACTAAGATGTTGTTATTGTTCGATTCAGCCACTTGAGAACTTGATTCATTAACCCCAGACTTGAAAGCCAAAGGCAATAAAGATGGCAGCCTCAGCTGGGATCAAGATATTCTGCACAGCGAGCTCGCAGCTTAACTTATTTCCTTTTGAAACTTCCTCTAACAGTTTTGGACGTGCCTGCAGACACACTACCAAAGGTGAATTAGAGCTGGTACTGAGTAAGTTAGACTCTATGGGTAAAGTGGGTCTAAGCTTGTCCAGACCGGGATCGGAACACCCGTGACCAGATGCAAATCTAAAGTCGCACTGGCAGATGAAAGTAGGTCTTGATTGAGCCTCTTGCAGAGAGAGTCACCCGCCCCTCTGTGTGGTTACAAAGCATAGGCAGTCGCCCCCTGCTTCCAGGACAGTGTCTCCACTTCTGGTGATTTGATTTCCATTTTGGGCCTAGTAGCTTTGCGCCTCCCCATATAAGGGTTAAACAAATGCTTTGGTGCTCCTTGAAGGATCTGTTTCTTGGACCAGATCAGTCCAGACGAAATCTGATTCCTCCAACCAATGGAATGTTTATCAGACAACCGGTGCGAGCTTCTCCCACCTGCTCCACAAATCCAACCAAGGATCTCCAACTTTCCAGGCGCGGAGAGGTTGCGAGCCACTCTAAGCAATGTTTTCTATGGTTGCTTATGTTGGGAGATGAATGATGATTGCGTCACTTTAAATTAACTTTTTAAAACCACTTGTATGATGCTCTCAGACTTCCGGACTAGGAGAAAGCACTAAATCACAGTGGCACATTGAGACGCACTGCTGCTAGTATCGCCGACCCACGTTCTCGCTGGAGGAGTTGCCAAGGGAAATGAGGGGACTGGGGGGGAGGGGTCTAGCGCCAAGCGGAGCACACCAAGGAGCAGTCACTAGCCACACCTGACACTAGTAAGGCAGCCTCCGAGGTCTCCTGCAACAGCTGCTACGCTTTTCTGCCCCCCCCCACACCTTCCCCAACCCACATCCCCCTCCCTTCTGCACCCGGTCAGCTTGGGTTGTCGGAGCTGGGAACCACTTTCAGCTCTTCACTTACCAGACCGCCAGTTGAAGCCACTGGGTCCTGTGGGGGTCTTGCTTCTGGACTGCAACTGTGGCTGCGGCTGAACCGGCCTCGGGCTCAAAGGTTACCGCCTGAGTCCGATTACTGAGTGTGGGGTGTGGCGACTAGCTCTCCACAGTCCGGGGCTAAGGCTGCTCCCGGGACCTTTGCTTAGCCTGCTCCCTCTGCCACCTTCCCACTGCCGCTCGGACCGCCACTCACACCGCTGAACAGGAACCAGCGCTGCACACACAATAGAAAACGGAATGGTTCCATTGAAGTCACAAAATGTTTGGTGCACTTCCACCATGTTCTTTCTAATAGCAGTGCACCCAACTTTTTGTGTTTCAGAAACACACTCCCAAAGCTGGAGTTTCTGAAACAACCAATAATGGCCCCCACACCCTGGGGTTTTATATAGCAGTGAAGGGCAGAAGAAAAGGTCATCAGACTATTCACTTTAAATAGGGCAGGTAGTCTGATGCACTAACTCATATGGCCCTATATTCTGTTGGGCGGTCAGAATAATGTTTTCAGAAGATAGAGCTAGCGGGGCATTACTATTAAAAAACTGGTAATTGGCCCGACTCGTAACTGAGCAGGCAGACCAAGCATTTGGTGGGCAGGTTTGTGAAGGAGTAGCTTTTCTGCCAAACTCTAAATCAGGTCCATTATCTTAGTTCCATTTATATTATAAGACCTTCACTCCATTAACAAATTATGATCCTGTTGAAACTGCAGTAAAACCTGAATCTTTACCCAAATGCATTAATAAAATATAGGCAACAACCCACCATCAACCTGTATCATTAGTTACAAATGAACACACTTCCTTGCTTTGTCTGGAAACTTCAAGATTCAGGTGCAGAAGCAGGGCGCGTTCTGACTGCAGAGGCTACGACTGAGTATGACTTAGGGTCAGGCCTGTTTGACCTTCATTAGCAAGAAGAGTAATACAATCATGCTGTTCCTTTTTAATTAATCTTGGAGAGGCAACTTTAGTATTAGTTGGAGTAAGGAGCATTTCAGCTGCCAACTATGCAACTCCCCCACCCCCACCCCCCCACCCCGCCACCCCCCGGCCAGAAGCAGAAAAGGTCCGGTCTGAAATCTTCACTGCAGAATATCCAGGATCACTAACACCAACGTCTGTGATGTCTCCAGTGGTCGAAGTGGGAGAAAAAAAGTAGGGGAACTGTGGGCGAAGAATCAGAGGCCGGTAATAACCTGAGGATTGGATCAGTGGGCAGAACCAGAGGTGTCGCTAGAAGGCGCAAACATCCCAATTTTTAGTATCTGTTTGGCATTTCACTGCCCAGTTTAATAAACCAATGGATACACATGATTATTTACGGTTATAATGAGTTATTGATATTAAAATACATTCACAAAGTGGGATATGCTTCTAATCCCAGACCAAGTGTTTGGTGGGCAGGTTTGTGAAGGAGTAGCTTTTCTGCCAAACTCTAAATCAGGTCCATTATCTGAGTTCCATTTATATTATAAGACCTTTACTCCATTAACAAATTATGATCCTGTTGAAACTACAGTAACATCTGAATCTTTACCCAAATGCATTAATAAAATATAGGCAACAACCCACCATCAACCTGTATCATTAGTTACAAATGAACACACTTCCTTGCTTTGTCTGGAAACTTCAAGATTCAGGTGCAGAAGCAGGGCGCGTTCTGACTGCAGAGGCTACGACTGAGTCTGACTTAGGGTCAGGCCTGTTTGACCTTCATTAGCAAGAAGGGTAATACAATCATGCTCTTCCTTTTTAATTCATCTTGGAGAGGCAACTTTAGTATTAGTTGGAGTAAGGAGCATTTCAGCTGCCAACTATGCAACTCCCCCCCGGCCAGAAGCAGAAAAGGTCCGGTCTGAAATCTTCACTGCAGAATATCTAGGATCACTAACACCAACGTCTGTGATGTCTCCAGTGGTCGAAGTGGGAGAAAAAAAGTAGGGGAACTGTGGGCGAAGAATCAGAAGCCGGTAATAACCTGAGGATTGGATCAGTGGGCGGAGCCAGAGGTGTGGCCAGAAGGCGCAAACATCCCAATTTTTAGTATCTGTTTGGCATTTCACTGCCCAGTTTAATCAACCAATGGATACACATGATTATTTACGGTTATAATGAGTTATTGATATTAAAATACATTCACAAAGTGGGATATGCTTCTAATCCCAGACTGTCCCAAATAGGATAAATTGTGAAAGCACAAGCCATTTGTCTCGGAGCCATGGAGTTTCTGTCATCAGCACTTCTCCCTTTTTGCACAACAGCAGTTCAAACATGAATGGCAAAATACCCTAGTTAGCAAATGTTTTCTATATAATTATGGCCCTGCCATATTTGCCTCATAATGCAAGATCTGCTGCATGATCTGACCATTTAAACTAAAATTGTTTGTAGCTCAAACGTATCAAAAGTAAATAAAAAATGTGACTTGTGTTGCTGCAGAGTGGATGGCCTATTGCAAAGGTTGACTGATCACCTTCCTCACTGCTGCATTTGTATGATAAATTGGTACTAACAAGGTATGTCCACTGCGGCATAATTTTCCACTCCTTTGCTGAATAATTAATTCCAGTGGCCCCACAGCAGGTAGCACATGTTAAAAGTGCTTGTAAATGAAGTCAGAGAGGCTGTGAAGTTTGCGAACTAAGGGGCCTATTATGATTGCGGTTTTTCCGCATCCTCCGGGCCGGCGGAAGCCACCGCCGGCTCAGAGGATACGGAAAAACCGCAGCGGACCCACCAAAGACCCACCGCCACATTAGGATGGCTGGTGGGTCCTGGTTTCCGTCCGCAGCTTTTCCGCCGCGGTTGGCTTACAACCGCGGCGGAAAAGCTCTAATATGTTGGCGGTGTCTCTCAGACACCGTCCACCATATTAGGAAGGGCTTTAAAAGATGCTTTTCCGCAGCGGGTTTTCCGCCGTGGAAAAGCATGTGTAACTTCACTGCGGGGGCCCGTTGCGGGCCCCCTAGGTGAAGGGGGGTTGGGGGGTGCAGAGAAACGTCGACACTTCCATCATCTCCAGAAGCGTTGCGTTGGCACCAACACACGACCATTATTTATTAATGAATTTGGTTGTTTGTGATATTTACTAGGAGTTGATGTTTAGTTGTGAACTGATGAGTAGATGTTATATATACCTCTGTTCATAACTGTTTTGCTTGAATTGATTTCTCTGTATCTGTCTCCCCAGATTTTCATTTGATGCTTCACCACTCAATATAAATTTTCTTTGAATACGATTTACTTCCTCCGTGTGTTCTCTTTCCCTTCCCTTGATTCATCCTAGCAAAACTTTAAAGTGTGATATCCTGTTGATACACTGGAGTGTGATACGTTTGTACGACTCCTAAACTGAGACTCATTTAACCCTTAATTAAGTCCCTTGTAGCATACTTTGACCTTAAACGTCTAATGCCCAAGCCTACAAGGGTTTATTGGGTTTCCCCTGCCTCTATCACTCCACCCAAAGTCAGCACCCGGTGCAGTCACACCGGTTGCACCACCTTAGAGCTGGCCCTTCTCAAGGGTCTTGTGACCTCAGTGACAGAGTCACTGTTATTCTAGGGCGTGCTGCTTCATAGGTCTGCCCGCAAGACTGGAGGTGAACTTCAGTATGGATTGTGGTGAACACGCCTTGAAGGTTAACCTTCACTTGTCATGCTAGGGCCACCTGCTGGTGCTAAGACACCAGGGCTTCTAAGGTCCTGCAGGGCCTTCTAATGTCTAGCATAGGATTGTGCTCTCTCAAGACAGTGGTCTGGTGGACTGGTTATTAAGGCTGAACCAGGTTCCCCAGTTCCAAATTCAGCAGCTCTGGCCATAGTGCCAAATCCTCTCCCCCACTGAACAACATACTGCCCCACTTAGAGACTCACAATGCCTTCAACTACAACCCAATTGTTGCCTGCTATAAACACCTGGATGCGGCTCAATTTAAATTATGCACTAGACAAGGTTATGCACTAGACAAGAGCAATATCCTGCCTACAAAAGAAGTAACAAGAATGCAAATAAAAGAAAAGAGAGGAAAGTGTGTGAGAACCCCGTCTTGAAGTCACTTTTTTTTAAGAGAATTGCTAGACAGAAAGAGAGGGAAGAAGGGAAGAAGAAAAGAGTGGGGGGGGAGGGGGCAGCTGAAGCGGCAGAGCAGAAGTGGACACTGTCTTTGTCTTCTCTGGGCAAGAAGGAAAAGACAGAGTCCTGCTACTTCTCTGCCGCCCCGCCCATCACAAACACCAAGTTTTATTTATAGGCGATGGCGATTTCTTGCGTCCTGGGACCTATTTTCAAAATGAAAAAGCAGGGGAACGGAATCCTTGGAATTTAAGAAGGAGGGGCACGCCGTGCCCTGCCGATCCCGCCCACTTCGACCACTGGATGCCTCTAATGCTTTAATTCTACTGACCTTCCCAACCCTTCATCGATGGTTGTAATATTATCCACTGCTGACAATCTAGTTGGAGAAGGAGGCAGAAATGTTGGTGTACAAGCTGTGTCTGTATCTGTATCAGTATCCCTATCGCTCCTTGGAAGAAACAGTGCAAGGTTCCGCGATATTTTCCACTTTGAAGGTGACACGTCACCAAGCAAAGGATTTCTAAAGACCACAATCTAGAAACTTCTTGTAGTAGTTGAAATTGTTCATTGCTATAGTGTCTGATTTAGAGGTTGCTGGAGGGAATCCCCTGCACAAAAGTGACAAACATCCCTTCTGCCTATTACAAGTGCCATAAGATATAATACGCCTGCAATAAGGCGGCCAGGATCTCCATCAGATTTGTGATAAAGTAACCCATCCACCAAACTCTAAATCAGGCCCTCAGGTATTCAAAATTATAGCAAACAGTCAAATCCCAGCACTGAATACGGAGGCTATAAATAACATAAATCAGTCTACAATTAAATATATTACAATTAAATATTTCATTCATAAAAACGGAGAAGAAAGAATGTAAAAAGAAGTGATAGACATTTTCTAAAAATTCCTTACGCACTCTACAATTGGAGATAAGACTGGGACCATTCAATCAGCTTGTTCTAATATACCTAACTGGTACCAATAAAGATTGTAGGCGTAAAAAGGTTGTTTTGATAATTGGATTGTACAAATGTGGCAGCAAAACAGAGCCAGAATAACTCTCTTCTACATATCTAGCAGCTTTCGGGCACCCAAAATGGCCTTGTCCAGAAATACAGGACTGGTATACCGCATTCTCCCCAGCCAACTCACTGCAGATGAAACATCGGAGTTCAGCGGTTTGGGTACAAAAAGAAAGCTATCGGCCGTTAGCGGCTGGGACACAATGACAGCATGGTCAAGCAAGGAATTTTCTAGTCCTTAGTGGCTGGGGCACTGCGCGAGAATCTTCTGAAAATTCGTACACATCTTGGGCTATAGAAGAGGAAAAGTGGGGAAATACAGGCGCTTTGCACAATTTAGATCAGACCTGTTGCAGGGCTACCCAGTCGCTGTGTTCACTCATTTCTTGCATTCCTTGCACTTCTAATATGTTTCTCCTGGAAATCGGCGGTGTTACCCTACTTCCAATGATACTTCATGATCTATTTACCACACTTACTTACCGTGTTTCAGTTTTTCCTTGTTTCAAGATTCAACACCACAGCGCTTGACATTTTCCCAGGTAATGCCTTGTTGTCCTGAGGTTTGTCAGCTCATTTCTCTATTAAAAGGATGGTAAAACCTTGGCGGCAGGGGTGATTAAGTATTAAACATGTGGTGTGTTTTCTGGTAGCTTCTCCATCAAGTACTACACTGATACGAGCCTATCAAGGGGAACTGTTGGTTCAGACTATCCAGACCAATCGAAGCTCATCTGCATCTCTGTCACCTGATTCACCGTTACTATTCCCATGTTTTCTCCTATGAGATGCAAAGTAAGGGTTTGATTTTCAAGTTGCACTTTGTAGTACTCCAAAACGTACTACAATGCAATTGACAAACTATGGGCCTCATTATGATGGCGGTGGGACCGCCACTGTCACCCCGCCTGTAGCAGTCCCACCGCCATTGGTCATTGCGTTCCTGCCCGCCTCATCATGATGCGGGTGGTTCTTTGGTGGTTGGAGAAAGTGACCGCCAAGGATCCGACGGGCTAAAGGAGCTCATCGGATGGTTGGAGGTGCTGTAATACCTACAATGGTGGTGGTGCCTGCCAGGCACCGTCGTAGGTATTACAATGTTCCTTTCTCCCATCCCATTCATGGAGGTGAACCCGCCATGGAAAGGCTGATGTAAAGGGACATTAGGAGCCTGTAGCGGGCCTCCCTTCACCCCTGGGCCTCAGCTTTGGTGTTTTGAGATGTGCCCCCCACATATCCTTGTACCATGTGGCAGGTACAGCATGGTACCTGCCACATAGTGCAGGGATATGTCTGATGTGTATTATTTGTACTGCTGCGTGTGCTGCAGCCAGCAGCACCCGCCGTAATACAAATTATACACATTGCGACCGCCTTGAAGGTGGTCGCATTGTAATTCCTATGGTGGGACTGCCAACAGCAATTCGGGCGGCCCCATCCCCGATAGGATGGCGGTCTTTTACGGTCTGACCGCCATCATAATGAGGCCCAATGTGCGGAGGTTAACGACTCAGCCCTCCCTATAATTAGGTGTGCGGAGTTCTCCGCCCCGACTGAAAAGTCTCCGGGTGTGGAGAAGTTGAAATTTGCACACATGAGAAGAGGGAGTGCAGAGTCATGAAACTCCGTATGTAATTTGTGTAAGAAAGTGGCTCTGTATATACTGGACCAAAGTAAGGTACAGTGTGCACAGAGTCCACAGTCCCCAGAGGTTTGGCAGAGGCTAAAGTTAGATATAACCTTACTCTCTAAAGTGGTAGCTTGGTCGAGTAGTAAGGCAGTATCAGAGGACAGTGTAAAGCATTTGTTGTACACTCTCAGTCAGCAAATGGTCTCACACACTCAAGAACTGAACTCTAGGCCAATGGTTTGTATAGAAAATATATGGTTGTTGCATTTTAGAACCAACAATAGGTATCAAAATATACTTTCTCAGAATGAGTTACTTTAGTTAAATACTTTTTAAATAGGCAATAGACTTTTGAGTACAATAGTTACAGTTGTTGCAATAGGCAACACAATTTCAAACACAATGTGACATTGAGCTCAATGGGAATTTCTAGTTAAATGCAATTAATTACTTTATAGATTACTTTTCTAACCACAGGACTGGATCCTAGATTCAGCCCTGGGACATCTCCTGTAAACAGTTGAGTAAAAGCGTTTTGGTTACAGTTGTGATTTTTAGATATATTATTGTATTTTATTTATTTATTTTTTATTTTATTTTTTAAAACCTTTATTGTGCATGAATAAAAGAACAAATACGGGCCCACAACCGTCAGGCCGGCCACAATACTGTTAAAGCACAAGTGCAAACAAAGTAGTTCCTCAGCGGCATCATGTGACATAGCAACAATCAATGGAAGTTACACTGAATAGAATCATGTCGCCTAGGAAAAGGAGCATTGAAGGTTAAGTTTTAAAGTTTTTTCGGTCGAAATATAAATCAATAAAGAATAAGAGCTAAGGAGAATTGAGTCCGTACAATAGCGGCACGACATGGGTAGGCGGCATCATCACAGGAAACAATAATGGAAGTTAACACCTCGGGCAATATGGTGGTACAAAGTAAAACAACAGGATCATCAGCAGTATTCACGCCCCACATACAGCTCCACCCCCTACCTACTAACCCCCATCGCGGACCCAGAACAGAAACAGGTTAAGAAAGCGCAGAAGGATAGGAAAAATAAGGCCCATAGAAACTAAATAAGAAAACAAAATCCCTCCCCCCACCCTACACCAATGCGGAGGCTACGGCCTACCCCCCCCCAACAGAGTGTCTGTCGCCCAATAAAGAACCCGAAATATAGACCAAGAAAAGAAGGAAGGAAAAAGAAAAATGGAAAGAAAAAGGAAAGAAAAACCCCTCACACTTGAGATATAGGGAGTAAGAGAAGAGTAAACTAATCCCTTACTCCCAGAAAAAGGAAAGGTGGGGAGGAGCCCACCCAACATCAAATCTCCCGGACTCCCCAGCCATATACAACTACTACGCCGTGTACAACAATTAATTCGGAAGACATAGAACCAAAAGAGGGTCAGAATCAGTTACACCTAGATCCCCGGGCCAGCACAAAACCCGCCGCCCCATCAGCAAGAGTAAAGAACAGGACTTAGCAATTACAAACTGAAGTGGGGAAAATCAGCACATTAAACGCAAGCAACATAGCAATATGCGGTTCAGTCCGGGTCTCCGCCAGCCGATCAAGCAAAACCAACGAGGAAAACACCTTCAGCCCTGGCCTGAACGACAAAAGCCCTTCAGACATGGCCATCGCTGCGAGCACTCCTCAGGCTGAACAAAGGAGCAAGATGGCCGCTCTCGAGAAGGAAGAAGCAGCGGAGGAGGAAATGAGCGTCCCCAGTCCATTACAAGTTCAGCGTCAGAACAGATGAACTCCACTTCCATCGCAGGATGACACACACTCCACCATTGTAGGAAAGAGGCTCCAGAGGCAAAAACAACAAGGGGGGTCATCAACTGGAAGGTCGATAAGCGGAGCCTCGGTAGTAATTGCGCAGGCAGAGTCACAGTTCTCGAAGTGGAGGGAAACCTTGCAACCATAGCCTCACCGATAAGTAAACTCTCAACATGGCCTTCAGGGACACATCGCTCCTCCGCCTTCTCGTGCTGCAACATTGTATCCGATTCAGAGGTAGTTAGTGGCAGTCGGGGGCCAGCCAGCCCCGGTCGCTTTATGCCGGATGAAGCCCCCTCAATCTTCCAGATCAGATCTCGGATGGTTCGCCGCCATGTTGCCCCTAGGTCTGTAAGGGCAACCAGGATATCTCCACAAGTCAGGTCGCTCTGCGATATTAGCCGGTCCGCACTGCGCAGCGATGCCCTCGGAGAAGCCTCCATCTCGGGGACAGGCAGGACAGCACCTATTAGGGATAGGGGAGCAGCCATCTTTCCGTCGTGAAAGGCAGGCGCCATCATCACCCTTGCAGTGAGTCCACAATAGAGGGAAGGGGGCGATTTCGTTACCAAGAAAAACAAGCGTGCGAACCACCGATGGAAACGCGGCCCACAGCAGGGGGGCCGCGCAGAACGAGAGTCACCTCGCCTTTTATGAATGCGGGCGGTCCACGGCTGAGAAGGCGCCCCAAGATGGAGTCCGTCCAGTGAGCGAGTAGCGTAGCGGGGGGAAGCGCCGCGTGAAGGGCTCCCGACTCGTAAATACACACTCCGTAGTCAGAGAGAGTCCCACTACACTGGAAAGGGTCTACTCCGTCCACTGCCGTAATCGGACACGCTCCCCCAGCCAACAGCACATCCCCAGCTCGCCCTACCGGCTCCGTCCCGTAGTGTCCAGCGGAGGCAATCAGCACAGGTCTCATGAGCAGCATCGGTGGTCGGCAAACGCTGCGAGGTCGGCACCAAAACAGCCGGCGGAGATTTCAAAAGAACGCAATCGGCAACAGCGCGTTCATGTCTCCGGTTCAGCACGGTGTAGTCGAGGATGAAAGTCAGGATATCGATGCTAAAGCAGACGGTTTGCGGAGCCGGGAGCTTACACGTCCGTCCCGGCAGCCATCTTGGCTCCTCGATATTATTGTATTTTAAAAGTTGACACTTAGAAACTTTTTCACATAGAATCACCAATGTTATCCTATGGGAGGAAATTCACTTAGCAGGTAAGTAGTGTTATCGTTACTTTTTTTACTCAGTGTTGGACTTTAGATGCAGCACTGGAGCATCTCCTGTAAATAATTGAAAGAATGCGTTTATGTCATACAGGCGATTTTTAACTAATATTTGTAAGTTTCAAAAAGCGGCACGTGGAAACTTTTTCAGCAAAAGCCAGGCAATGTTATCCTGTGGAGGAAATTCAAGTTACCGGTAAGTACAGTTATAATTACTTTTCAGGATCAGAGTTGGGCACCAAGATCCAGCCCTGGGATCTCTCTTGATGATAGGTGAGTATTTTTGTTTTTGTGATTCGGCTGATTTTAGATGAATATTTTAAAGTTTCAAAACTCCACACTTACAAGAATTTCTAAGTGAAACCAGTCAATGTTAGTGAAACCAGTCAATGTTACCCTATGGAAGAAAAGTGAGTTATCGGCTTTTGGGTAAGTACTCAAATGGCAGAGTTAAGGGTCTGGGCAGAGACTCAGGGGTCTCCCAGGGTCAGGTAGGTACAGTTGTTACACCATCACCGGCACAGGGTCAGTCGGGTGCAGAGAGAGTTAGGCCCAATGTTAGCCTATGGGCGGCAGGGGGCTTTTGGTTGGTGGCTGCTGGCAAGCAGGCCACACGGCTGTGGACGATGGCCTTCTGGTCACTTGCTCAGGGCAAATGGGGAAGTAGATTAGGACAGAGGTTGCACTCCCAGGGGCACTCAGGCGGCTGGGTGCAGGGTGCTTTTGAGCCGTCGGGCGCTCAATATTATTCAACGGGAAAGCTGGAAGTTGTACAAAGGCTGCAGGCTCAGGGACGGAGATTCTTCAGGTGCGACCACCACTTCGAGAGGTAAGTTTGGATCTTGGAGGATAGGTCGACACCCAGGAGTTGGGCACAGGGGGCCGTCTGGCGCCGGGTGCAGGGGTGTCTTTTGATGTCGGGAAATCGTACCCTCAGCTGGTCGCGGTTGAAGGGATCCCTTGTTGTGAGGCTGCAGGCGTCGTCTGGGTCATCGAGGAGGGTCCTTGGGCACTGGATTCATGGTCACAATCGCCGGGGGGACATCCTCGTGGTCTTTGTCCACTCAGGCACTGGCCGGGCGCCGCGGGTGCAGAGTGTGCTGGATTCGCTGCTCCTGGCTGGCACCAGGGGTGTTGCTTGTTTGAGCAGAACCACTACTCATGGGAGTCCCAGTCTTGGTAGAGTCACAAGGCAGTCAGGTCCTCTGGGGTTTTTGAGGTTGCTGACCACTGAAGGTGCCGGAATTTAGCAGGAGCAGGTTCGAGGGTCAACAGGCCTGTAGGGCTGGGCCAAGTCAGTTGGTGTCGTCCTCTTCTTAGCAGCTGCACGGCAGGTCTTCTGGTTTCATGATCTTCTTGCTTGTTTCGGGATCTAGGGAAGGAAGGTTCACGGTGCCCCTAAATACAAAAGTTAGGGGTGTTACAGGTAGGGTAAGGGCAGGGACCAATGGGTCCTTGTCCTGGGGTGAGTACACCCCCTATCCTGCTCCTCTCCTGTGGGAGGGAGGGCAGGAGCCTATCTCTGATTGGACAGGGCTCCCCATCCTCAAGATGGCGGGAGCCCGGAGTTGTGCTTCACCTCGCTTCTCCAACATGAGGGGTGGGGTTGGCAGAGGCTGGCATACCCCCTTTCCTCACTTAGGGTTTCCCGCCTGTATTCCCGCCAGAGTGGGGGTCAGAACCAGTGGGGGCCAGTTGCTGAGTACAGCAATTGGCCTGGGGAAGCTCACAAAAGGAGGCTTGCCTTTGAAGCTTCCCCTGCCCATCCTGGGGGAGGAGGCTTGGCACCTCGTCTCAGGATGTGCATTGTTTCAGGCCCCAAGAGCGTCAAGCTCTCGACCCAGGGGTCCAGAAACATGTCTGGTGGTGGCAGCCTCGGCAGCCACGCAGTCAGGACACTAGGATTTGGTTAGGTTTCAGGGGACATCTCTAAGATGCCCTCTGTAGTGCATTTTACATTAAATCCCACATTGGCATCAGTGTGGGTTTAATGTGCTGATAAGTTTGATACCAAACTTATCAGTCTTCAGTGTAGCCATTATGGTGCTGTGGAGTTCGTAATGACAACCTCCCAGCACCATATACTCTTAATGGCATCACTGTACTTACAGTGACCAGGATAGGCCCTGGGTGCTGCCCACGCCACTGGCATAGTGCACCCAGCTAGAGGGGTGACTGAAGTATGCCAGGGCAGTATGTTTGTGGGCATGGCCCACAGGGATGTGTGCCATGTCGACTCTCAGTTTAGTTCTGCACCAAGACACTCAGCCTGCAAAGGCAGTGTGTGTGTGTCAGGGTACAGGGCCCCTAAGGGCGGCACAATAAGGGTTTTCTGTGGTCACAGTGCCCTGGGTACCTAGGGTTCCATTTACCAGGGGCCTACATGTGGCCAGAGATGCCAATTGGGTTTAGGTTTCAATACAGTTTTTAGGGAAGGAACACAGGCCCTTGGTACCTGGTTGGCAGGAACCCATGGCACACTCAGTCAAAGTACATCAGCAATTCAGCAAAAAGTGGGGGCATATCATGCAAGAAAGATGGCACTTTCTCACAATTTGTAAATTACGAGAAAGTAGAAAACGTACTAACAAGTGTATGTTTCTAATCGTGAATCAGGTCGTTGGTGTTTGACCACTGAAAGGATATTCATTGCTAGAAGATCTGAGATTGACATCTGAAATCCACATTGTGTATACTTTTCTGGTTTCAGACAGTTTGTCAGGCTGCTGCAAGGAACATTAACTCCAACTTTAATTCTTTACAGGCTCAAACCATAACATAGATCCAATAAGCATTGGAAACCGCTCACCAGGATCTGCATTTTTACTTTCCATGTTAACTCAGCCAGAACCTGGACCACTTTCAGAAACTAGCAGGGCTCTGACTAATAGTGTTACCATTTCTGAACAGATAGTGTTGAGTTCTTCTGTTTTCTTTACCCCCACCCATGTTAACAATCCCATATACATTTACAAATGATTAAAACATATTTAAGGCCTTTGTGTCAGCTTCATTCTTTAGAAGACTGCATAATTCTCTGATCAGTCTAAGGCAGGGCTCGAAAATTCCACTCGACCGCTCGCATAGTCAAGCTAAATTTAACAAGGTTGAGCTGTTTTTAGGTCCTACTCGCCCTTTCTGGCGAGTAGGAAACCAAACCTACTTTTGTCCTCTGTCTGAGAAAACGGAGCAAATGTGACGAGATAACAAGATTTAAAGGCATTTTTATTGCTCACAAAGTTAATGAGCATTAAGATGCCTTTAAATCTTGTTATCTTGTCACATTTGCTTCGCTTTCAGAGACGGAGCTCAAGTAGGTTGCAGTTAGTCGAGGACATTTTTTAAGGTACTAGTCCTGCAGGACTAGTACCATTTTGGGGATTTTTCGAGCCCTGTAAGGACACTAGCATGACAGTGTTATAGTTACATTTGCCAATGTTTTAAAGGGTGTCCGGTTACACAATCTGCTCATACAGGGCTATTGAGCCCCTAAACAAAGATTACGTATTTCAAGGAACTCGCATGCACAGGTGCCGTTGCGGCTGGTGCCTTTTATTATGGATTCAAAGATATAAAAGGTGCATTGTCCGTGGTAGTAAATAAACCTACTACTACAGTAACTCTCACAGACTTAACCCTGAAGATTATTCATCTACAGAATGGGGGCCTATTCATGAACTGTATTTTGTAATACTTTAGCAGCATTATAATAGTGCTACTGAAATTCTACAAAATACTATTCACAAACCTACCGGTGTAAATCTGCACCTCAGCCTCTCCTGTCTTTTCTATAGGAAGATCCGAACCCCTGTGAGCTTCCTACTTAGTAATAAATGTGCGAGGTACCAGGGGGAGTGATTGGAAAAAGAGACTGTTGGACATGGTTCTTTATACAGTGTCATCCCCAAACATTTTGCCTCCCTCCGTTTATTTTTCAGACCCTCTTTTTGTTAAACAGTTATAATGGGCATGTGCTCTCTCCTCTAAACTTGGTACGGCTGGTTCACAGCTGTGTGGCATATTTGATTTATTTGTAAGTCGCTTGTAAAGTGGTATCCCATATAGCTAGGGCCTGTACATTAAATGCTACAAGTGGGTCTGCAGCACTGCCTATGCCACCCACAGAAATAGCCTTTCAACCCTGTCTCAGGCCAGCCGCCGCAGGGCTTGTATGCACAGTTTACTGCCACTTGGGTTTGCCATTCAAAAGTACTTCCCAAGCCTTAAACTCCTCTTTCATTACACATAGGTCACCCTAAGCTATTCCCTTGGTAGCCTTATGGACATGGTGCTGTGTAAGTAAAAGGTAGGACATGTACCGTTATGTCCTGATAGTGACAAACAGCCTATTTCGTGTTTCACTGCTGTGAGGCCTACTCCTCTCATAGGCTAGCATTGGGAATTACCTTATATACTTTTAAGTGGTAATTCCTGATTAGAAAGAAGTGGCGTTGCCATGTTTGGTATGTTTTAGAACAGTGGTGACAAATCCTACTTACTGTTGTAGTTAGATTTTACATTTCTATTTTAGAAATGCCACTTTTAAAATGTGGCCACTTCTCTGTGCTTTGCAGCCTGACTCCAGTACACATCTGGGTGACAACTACACTGTACGCCTATTTTCTAGACAGCCACAACACAGGAAGGGCTGGGTGTGACAGGGAAAACATCTGCATTCATCTGCATACTGATAGTCTTCCTGGGCTGGGAGAGGTGGTTCACACTTACACTTGAATAGGTTGTGTCCTGCCCTCACACAAAGGGCTGAATTACCCCCTACTGATAGCATGGAGTTAGGTCTGAAAAGGATTGTTGAGCACTTCTTAAGGGTTCCTTTGAAGTCATCTCTCATCAAAGGCATTGTTGAATGTAAGTACTGGGGCTCTGATCCCCTGTTTCTAGACACTGCATTGCCTTGCAACCAGATGTGGCTGCCTATAAATCTGCATATTACCTGGAGGACTGCTGTGCTGACAGGAGGAACCACCATTTAAACTACCTCCTTTGTTGTGTTGGCCTGCTGCTCCCTTTGTGCCCCAAGTGTTCTCCAATGGCTTGTTGGCTTGGCCATGTTCTTGCAATCTCGGGGCCAATGTAATTGCCTTTAAGCTCCTCTGCCATGGGACTCTACCTCTTGGGAGTCCGGTAGCAGTGTGCTAATTGAGAAGCTGTGGTCGGCTACTTCTTGCTTTACAGCCTACAGATCAGTCATGGTTAATCTATCAGGACCAAACTCTCCAAATTCTACAGGGCAGCGTATGGTGAGTATTTTTGCTACCTCCAGTTTGAAGTGTCCGTTCTTCAGAGCAGCGCGTGGTGAGTCTGGCTTATTATCAGAGAGCGCTTGTTGAGCGTTGTTGTTTATTTAAGCCCTCAAGCACTCTGAGGATCAGAATATGGCCTTCTTCACAAATCCCGTAGCACAGGCCATGCACGCTGAACCTCCTTTTCAAGGAAAGACATGATGCCTAGTAACCAGAGGCAGGCCAGGCATACAAGGCATGTCAGCCCCAGCTCCACTCCAGAACAGCACTGTGTGTATCTGGTCCAGGAGGGCTGAAATCCAAGGAGGCCGGCCTCTGTTACAGAGATCTGCCTCCATTCCTGCAGGTGTCTTCCACCCCGATCCATGCGGCACTTTTCGGAAGCCTGGAGTCATCGCAACGCCAGGGGAAGCCCCTGACGGCATCAGCACAGGGGACCCCGGAGTCTAATTATGCAAGTGCCGACATCACGGAACAGGGGTTAGGCCTTCCCGTGTGGCGACTCCTAGCTATTTTCTGCGCGCATAACTGAGTGATTGCTCATTGGGGTGAATTGCAACATACCTGTCACAAGGGGTCTGTGTGAATTCCAACGGTCTAGTGAGACAACCACAAAGGGGTGTTCCTTCAAGCTCTCCAACAGAATTACAGTTTTTCCTCTTAAGGGAAGCAACTGAATTACTAGCACTGTGATCTGCCATGCCTAGTTTTGTGGGACTGTGATATCAGATTACTGTATCATGTTTAGTAGGTACACAGGTGCTCCTGTGCCCTATATGCCCTGCTGAATTTAATCAGTGTAATAGGGCTCACAGAAATGACTGTATAACATGCAATAGGAGCGCAGGTGTGCTCTACGTATGTGTTTACTATAATTTTATGTGATTTACCCTAAACAGTCTGCAATAATTGCCAGTACTTCTGATTCGTGTCATTTTTGGTCTTGTTGGATGTACAATATAGAAGTCTATTTTTACATAATCCTGTATGGAGTATCTTGTGGAGTATTTATTGTGTTGCTGTGTGAGTGTGTTGCGCAAACGCTTTAGACCATGCCTCTGCTGATAAGCCTGCCTGCTCTGTGCCAAGCTACCAGGCGGTGGGCACAGGTTAACTTTGGAGTGTAACTGACTTTCCCTGACTAGAGAGGTGGGTTCTGCCTGGCTTAGGGGCATACCGTAGCCAACCAGACACTTCAATTTTAATAGAAACCAAGTAACTACTAAATGGGAGTTGTTTAGTGAGGACTAAGGAGATGTTTGGGAAGGATTACAGAGGGATTAGGGAGGGACATGCATCCATCTACAAAAGAGTGACCCCATTGCCATTCACAAACTGTACTTTACCTAAGTTAATACAGCCAAGAAGGAATCCAAAACAACAGTAAATTCCCCAAGCTCAGAGCTGGATGAGGTCCAGCATCACACATAGCAAACCACTGGTACTGCAACACCCTACCGTAGAAAATATTGGCAGTAGGGATTTAAAATAAAAACCCATTGGAAATAATGTAAAAGAAAATTAAATTAATTAAAACAGTTAAAAATATAAATAAATATCATTTAATGTTACCAAACCTAAAAATAAAACATTTCTTTTTTAAGTATCAGATATTATAACAACCTATTCTGAATTTACAAATTAAAGTAATATCTAAATGTTTTACTTTAGGTGAGAATTGATACTTTAACTTAAACTTTGGGAAACATTTTTCATTTAATGTATTTACATTAATTCAATATTTAAACCAAATTACAATAATAGTGCTGTAGCATTTTGATTTATTTGGTGTACATTTAAAATAAATATATAAAATTAATTTATATGAATATTTAACAAAAATATTTGTACTACTATTTTCATTGGGAGACTCGGCAGTCAGGGTGGAGACCTGCCTATGGCAAAGTATAGGGAACATTTAAAATATTTATTAAACTTTGTAATCGGCCAGGGTGCCTGACTCAGGACCACAGGGTTCAGCGTTCGATCCGGCTCTGGTGGCAGGTTAGCCCAGCACCATGTGACTCTGAGCAATAGCTTGCTTAATCTTCCCGACGGCCCCCAGCGCCGGGACACCTCCGTATAGGAGGTAGCTGTGCGCTTTCCAAATGCTTGCATTTATTTATTTAATGAAGGAGTAAAAGTATTTTTATGTTTAATATTATTGGAAATTAATTTTGTATAACTAGTGTAAACATAGAACTAAAGAAAAATGCTAAAGCGCGACTAACTTAATTTTGTACAAAATCTTTCATTTAAATATCAAAAGATTTTTCCAAAGTTTAAATAAAAGAATACATTCTCACATACAGTAAAAAAAGTTATTATGCATCAATAATTATTAAAAGTGAAGTGTATACAAGTAGTTGAAGAATATTTTAATCAAAATTAATGATGCATTAATTTATAAATTCTAACAAGGTTTGTTAGAATATTTCCTAATTTGATAATAAATGTTTTGGTTTTATAATTTTTTTTGATTAAACTGTATTTATATTATAAACTATTTAAAATAATTTAATTTAACATTATCTCCTCTGTGGTTTTTATGTTAAGTCCCTGTTTTCCTTATTGTCAGTGGTAGGCTGTTGCAGTATCAGTATCTGGCCATGTGTGGTGCTGGACTTACTACTGTTTCTTTTTGGCAATAGTAACTTACACTCATAAATGTGTCACTACCCCATTTTTAGTGGGTGGAGAAATGTAAGTCTACCCTTTAGAGTAACTTTACATTCAATTTTGTTAATAGGCAAAAGTAGTATAGTTACCCAACAGTGTAAGAGTAAATTATAAATGTAAATTACTCGCAAGTATAATTTACCTTTGCAAATAGCCCCCCTGCCTGGTTAGAGCTGCAAATTAGAATTATTAGAAGATCTTTCTCGAAGGATGAAAAAGAAGGGAGGCATAGTGAGAGGTTTGCCTTTAATGAAGAAAGGAAGGACAATTTGAACAACAGTAACCACAAATATCAGGACACGGGAAAGCCTTGCCTGGAGTAGTAAGACAAGGTTGGAATCTTCAAATAATTTCCATCTTGCAGCGAGAGTGCATCTTTATTTATCAATGGCTTTGGCAAATGAAAAGGACACTTGGAATGGTGGGCCCTAGTTGATAGCTACTTGATGTTTTATGAACAGCGGGTTGCAGAGGCAGTTTATCATTGCTTTTTGACCAAACGATCTAAGCAAATTTATCTTGGGGATCGATGGAGTGGCTCTTATGTTAGAGAACATTACCTTTGGTACACTGAAACTTACATTTTTCCATCTAATTCACACCCCTGAGTTTTCTGTCATAATGGGAATAAATTGGTTCAGAAAATACAATCCACGTATTGATTCAGATTTTTTTTAAATTTTTTTTTAGATGACCAGTATTTTTTAAAGGAAATACATTTCCTGGCGCAAGACTTTCATGGCTCAAGAAATACACATAGAGCGGACTGCTGTACCTATGGCCTACCTTCATTTTTCTGAAGTCTTCAGTAATAAGAGAGCTAATACACTACCGCCTGATAGAACCTATGAATGCTGCACTGATTTAGTTCTCAATGCGTTAGTTCCTTATGACAAGATATATCAATTAATCATCAAGAAAAATGAAGTATTGAGGAAATATTTGGATTAGAAATTGAAGAAAAAAAAGATTAGGCATTGTTGTTCCTAAAATGATATGGATATTACAGACCCTGTAAGATTACTGAGAATTAAATACAATTACTATAGCCAACAAATACTGTTTGCCTTTTATTCCAGTTCTTCTACATCAAGTAAAATATGCAAAGATAATTCTCCAAACTGGATTTGAGGGAAGCTTGTAATCTCATAGGAGTGAGTGGAAAACAGAATTAAACACACAATACGGTCATTTTGAATACCTACTTATGCTGTTTGACCTTTGTGCTGCTCCAGCAGCTTTCCAGCACTGTGATAATGATGCTTTCTGAGATGTCTTAGGCACCGATATAATTGTATATCTCAATGACATCTTTATATTTTCTAAGAATTTTGCAAGATCATCAAAAGCATGTAAGAGATGTGTTACAAAGACTATGCCAGCACTTCATATGTGGACCTAGCTGAGCACCAATGCTTTGAGTACAGCCATGGTGTCACTTTTGGGGGTTTCACATCTCTGCTATTGGGCTGGAAATGGAAGAGGACAGAGTGAAAGGAGCTAAGAAATGACTTCAACTCAAAAAAACAAAAGACATTCAGCGTTTTTCAGGATCCCTAAATTTTATCCTGACTGTTCATTCAAGACATCTCTATTATTGTGGCACCTCTTACACAACTCATCAAAAAGGTGTACCACTGCAATAGGATTCCAAACAAGAAAGAACTGTTGAAACTTAAACAAATTCCTTCAGCTCTACTCAAATTCTGTTGCATGTGGATACTATATCATCATTTGTTGTGTAAACATATGCTATCAGGGACATTTGGGCTATTTACATTCAATTGTCTTTGACTCCAGAACTTTAACACCAGCAGAGAGAAATTATATCATCTATGATACAGAGTTATTAGTGATCAATGTGGAATCATTGAAGGCACCATCTTGAAGGCTAGACAAAAATAAGAGTACAGACAATCCAGAAAGTGCTTGAATCCAAGGTGTTGTAGATGGGATCTTTTCTTCTCCCAATTCCTCTAGGAAATCAAATTCCTACGTGGTCACCAGCATTAAAAAACCTTTGGTTTGTCTCACAGGGATGAATAGGAAGAAATACCAGCTCCATCAGTCTTAGTTAAACAAACAAGAGAGGATAATGCTCAAATCCACATCTAAAAGGTTCCTTTCAGGCAGACCTAAGAAAGAAAACTTAATGAAACCCAATGGACTCATCAGATGTACAGAATAGAAAATGAAGGTTACTTATTGTACCATAAGGATTACATTGTTGTCCAGACTTTAGAACTGCAGGAAAAAGTCTTGCAGTGAAGACATAAAAAGCCAGGGGAAGGGAATCCTGCGTGTTATGAAACAACTGAACCTATTTTGAGAAACTTTCTGTGGCCAAGAAACGTGCAATTTGTGCCCAGGCTAAATCAGACCACAGACTTAAATTTTTCCATCTAATTCACACCCCTGATTTTTCTATCATAATGGGAATAACACAACAGGATAGGGGAGGATGGATTTATATAGTAGAATTCTCCTATAATATCTCACTTTGTTCATCAAAAGGATGCTAACCTTTATTTTCCACCTTTGGTTTTCATCCCAAATTGTGCCCCACAGAGGGTTCTTACTCAAAGGTTTCAACAGTAAATAGATTAGTAAAGAAACGAGGAAATATTCACCTATCAGTCAGAAATTCTCGCATACAAGCGAAATTGAAGTTAAACATATTGCAGATATATATAGGAGATGTAAAACAGAATATCAAAGAGACAACTTTGCATGGTTATCTTCTGAATGTTTTTCGATACCTGCTTCACATTCCAACTCTGCACAAACATTTCTGGGTCCATTTTCAGTGAAAAGGATAGGGAAGGGAGTGATTAATTTAGACTGGCCCAATAACTGGAAGATTTATCCAGTGGCACATATCTCTAGGGTAAAATTTGCCAAAATTACAAAGGGAAATCCTCCTCCACCAGTTTTAGTGGATGGATGTTTTGAATATGAGGTAGAGAAAATATTGGCTTCAAAAGTGAAGAAATATCAATTGAGTTCTTGGTTGAGTGAAAGGTCTATAGTATTGCAGCTAGATCCTGAAAGCCTGTTTCTTGTATCCATGTCCCTTGTCATTGATTAAGATATTTCATAGGCTATTCTCACAGAAACCAGGCCCTACTGGGGGGAGGAGGTACTATCAGGAAATACTGGGCATAACTGCATACCAATACCACAGTGCTAATGGAAGACTGGTGCTTCGAGCTGGGGCGTGAAGATATTCACAGGGTAAATATTACAGGCCCTTATTCCTTAATTCATGGTTCAACACCGCAGGACTTTTCCTATTTCCGGTTCGATGGACTGATTTCTGGTGGTCTTGAGGCTCGTCAGAAAGGATAATAAGATCTTTCTAGTTGGGGTTGTCAATTATTATGCATGTGGCATGTGGTTTTCCTATAACCCAATACATTTGGTATTTTTTTCTATACAGTATCACCATGACTGGAAGAAACTATTAAGAGGTACTTGCAGTTGAGAGTACACTGGCCAATCCTAAACTCACCAGAACTTCCTACTCCTTATCCACCATTACATTCCAGATGTTAATCCCAAATGGAGATCTGGGATTAACATCTGGAATCCTCTTTGTGGATCCTTTTCGGGTTTCTCACAGGTTTACCCCACAAGTAAGTGATAGAGTTCATAATGTCCTCTAAGCTACTAAAGTAAAACACTGTATTGAAGTAGCAGTGGTTCACTGTTCCTCGCGTCAGGGTAGCAATAGCTTCTTTGATATAAATATATATACCACAGTGAAACAGACCAATATGGAAACCAATTGATCACCACGAATCTCTTTAAACTTTCCACATGGCATAATTTTCAAACAAAACAGTGGTAGTAGGAAAAGTAGGAATTAAGATCCCGCCAAAGCAGACTGAATTCACGTCGAAGCTGAATATGTGAAAATGATTTGCAGAAGATGAACAATAACTAATATGACAAAATACTATGCTAGTTCACATTACAAAACCCATATCTGAAGAGGTATATAAGAAATTCAAAGGTTTGATTCAGGCTAGAATGGAATTTTTGGCTCCCTGACTCCTTCAGCCAACTGTCAAAATAACCGCAACAAATCGACTCACCCGAGATAACCACTGCAAACTTAGGAAACCAATTATAGGCATCATATCAATGTAATTCTAATATAATATGCTGCAATCCAATATAAGTGTAGCTCAAAAAATCATATCATCAGCATACTGCAGAAGACAAGCTGGGAAGTCATTTACTTTTGGGGGGAAAGAACACAAGATCAGTTAGATGAATCCTCTGAGGTTCCTCTCCTTACCAGTCTTCCTGTTTTTCCTCCCTCCCTCCCTCCCTCCCTGGGAGACATCTTCTTGTGTTCATATATGTGACTGTGGAATAGCAATGGGGGGGGGTGGATTTAAGGAAGGAGAAGAGCTCCCAGCAAAGGGAACTTGTGCCCATGCTGTGTATCACTAATATATAAACAGCATGTTCAGCTATATGAAATAATGAGTGAGCCTCACTAAGGAGGAAGGCACAGTTGATTTGGAGCTATTGAACATTTTTTAAAATTACCAAAATACACTACAAATAAGATTGATGCAGAACAGTGGCCAGCAGGATGAAGCATACTCCTGAAAATCTGTAGTCTCAAATTAGAAATTATAGGGCAGGGTTAGACCTTCCTGTACTCCACTGCTATTTCTCATCCCTACTTATTTCTCAAGATTACTGAACTACTATAGGTGCTGTAAGAACTCCTGCAGTGTCAGGAAATGAGACAGCTCTAGGATTCAGATGGAGGAACAAAGTGATACAAGGCACTAGCAGGCAAAGCGAGTCCAACAATCCTGAATGAGGCATTAGAGGACACAGGGAAGCATACGGGGAGAGAGGCTAACTCCACCACTCTTCCGTCCTACTTCCGATTCAATTTTCGTTCAACCTCTGAGGGTCACGCAACATTTGTGAGAACCCAGCAAATGACAATGAAGAACTGCAAATAATTTATTAAGTGTATAAGCCAAACTGGGCTGATGTGAACTAGCTGTTGAGTGAAGCAAGAGACTGACTGGTGGATAAAATGATTGACCATAACATGGTCCGGGGGATGAGTCTCCTTTAGAAGCAGCAATTGACAGGTTGTTGAATGCTGTGGCTGTGAAAAAAGTGTTTCCGCTCAAGAGAGACCGGACAAAGGTCTCAAACTGTAAGCAAAACAAGGGCATCACCACCGGATTACTTCGAAAGGCTTATGGATGTATTTGAAAGCTGCTCAGGTATTGGCCATAGACTCTGAATAGGAAGCTGTTAGGGCAGCCCTTGTACAGGGATTGCCACCTAAGGGCTTACCTGAACTGATCACAGTGGCCACACAATGTGTAGCCATTCAGGAAAGAAAGAATCACATTTATTAAAGTCTTTACAAATGCAGCAGATGATTAAAGAGGGGAAGGGAAGGAGGGCAAGGAACTCAGAGGAGGCCAACGTAAATGGCAAACAGGCCAACCACATGGAATAAGCAAACTCTTTCACCAGGATCATGCTTAAATTGTGGTCAGTTGGGACACTGAAAGAATTACTACCCTATCTGGAATTTACAAAAGTTGTTCAAAACCAAAATCCTCATTACCAGGATTACTAACTGTCCCGTCAACACTCTTATCCCGGCAATCAAAATGTGCCCTATGTTAAATGTTTGATCAATGGTAAACCGTCTACACGTCTGATTGATACCAGCGTCAGCTAACCTGACCTCAAGAGTTCAGAGTTTCCTCTGTTACTTCTCCCAGTCTTATCAATAAATGCAGTCTGCATCTCAAACCAAAAAGATCTTCATAAGGTTAATGATCCAATTAGTTTTTCCCTACTACTGATAAACAAGCTTTTCAGTTGAGTTCTACTTCATCTGCAAACATGTTTGGTACAGACCTTTTGTGCAAGCTCAACAGTGGCAATGGAGTCTTCTTGAATGTTCCACAAGTCAACTATATAAACAGTACTATGTGAGTCAAACGATCAAAGTGTAGTGTATGAGTCTGAAGATTTTATTTTAGCAAAAGTCCACTATTTTGTGGTCTACCTAAACTAATGATGTTGGTTGTATTTCCTCTATACACTCGTTTAAGATTAAAGTGAATCCAAATGTTGCCTCGCATTCCACAATATCAATTACATCCAGAAGCTACTAAATGAACACAATCTATTACTGCCAATTTGAAGAAACAACAGGTTTATTTGTCTACTGTTACGCATCTGTAATAAACCTATTGTTTCCATAAAATAGGTGGGGAAAACAATGTGTACCTTTTTGTGCAAGGTTTTTGCACAATAGCATAGTAATCCTAAACCTCTCTGTGGTGCTCAACTCTGCTGCCATCCTTTCTTGTATTCCAGCAACTGGCCGATGGATTACAGTAGAGGTCCTATGCTTTACCTTGAATTCTATCTCAATATATGAAGCAAGTCAGTACCGTTCTACCTTCAATTCTGATAGAGGCCATTTAATTGGGTGTAAGCCACGATAAGAGTTTATGGAGTTCTCCCGCCTTTTTTCCCAAGCCCTGAAACAGGATATGGACACCTTGGTCTTCTTCGAAAAGCTAGATTGGTTCAGCATGATAGCGACCTTTTGCTAGCCTTTCTCTGCCACTTTAGAATAATACAAACTGGATTCCTTATAACGGTTTACTGAATTAGCTAATAGGGGAAATAATGATCCAGTGAGAAATTACACAACTTTTCAATCGTCTGTATGATTTTTCAGAGACGCTATATATCGGATGATGATATTGAATCTATCCATAAGTTGTCTTGTCCTGTGACTGTTTTTCAGGTATGCACTTTTTTGAGGCAAGAAGGATACTGAAGGCAGTGGAACTTAGGGTTTGTTACCATGATTCTTTCATTCCAGATTACCCCTGAACCCTGAAAATGTGATGCAGTCTTTTGTGTAGGTGAAGCACACATTCACACCTGTACCTGCACTGAGGCTTACCAACTATGACAAACACTTTAAGCTGTACTGTAATGAATGCAACATTTTTCCTTTTGGAGTACGTGTGTAGTACCATGAACAACGGCAGAAGCCCATTGTCCTTCTTCTCTTGACCCTGTAGCCATTTGTCTCCCTCCTGGCCTGTGTTCTTCTGCAGCGGCTGCCCACCTCATAGAAACCTCAGAAACCCTTGTGCGTGGGTCCACCCTGATTATTGCCATCCCTAATTCTATTTCTATCTTTTGCTCATCACTAAGGCACAGCATCACTCCAACTGCATTACTGTCCCATTATGAAATCCTATTATTGTACACATCTCATATTACTTCAGCCCAATGTCTCCCCCCCACTTTGAAGAAGATGATCATCCCTAGGACTACCTTAGTGTTACAGAGCATCTAACTAAATCTCCGATTGACCTATCCGAAGTACCAATACCCAAGAACAATCTAATTTAATTTGAGGGTGTCACATGCATCAGAAACAAATGTGGAACACCTATAACCAGTTACACTGTATGTACCTTACACAAAATTGAAGAAAGCAGATATTTGCCTCAAGTGCATTCTGCACAGGTGACCAAAAGTGTTGCTCTCATTCAAGCATGCATTTTAGCAGCTAAACAGATTGTAACAGTATTCACAGTTTCCAAGAATGCGTTTGGATGTGCCCATGATTTCGGCTTCTGTGGATTCAGAGGATATTCCTCACCTCAAGACACGTATTCAGATCGGGATGTGTGTGCAGAACTTACTGAATGTTCTCATGCTCTTTCTGAAGATAATGAATGTAAAGTGTGTTGCGATCAATCTACCTCAAATGAAGTATCCCAGACAAACAAGTTGGGGTAGCAGACTTTTAAAAAAGCTACATTGCCTCCTGGCAGCAAATCTGCTATGTATACATTAAAAAAGCTAATATGTTTCCTGTACCTACTCTCAAAGATTTGTCTACATTCCAGGAACATGCATCTAATGTGGAGCAACAAGCATGAATCAAACAGAACTCTAAAAAGGACCCCCGTGGAGTGTAGCAGGACAGCACTAGGAGAGTTGTAACCCCAAACTACTTGCTCTCAGACCATATCATTGCATGACCCAAGTTGGAAAGGGCGGCATAATTTGTGCTGCATTGATCCATTGGAGCGCTCCCTTTTTTCCATTGCCCAGAATTGTTGCCACTCCTGTGTCATCAGCCAATCTCATGACCTTGGGAAAGGGATTAAGACCACACCCACTGCCCACCCACCTCCTTGTAGTTACTTTAGTCATGTGAATAAAGTACATGTCAGGATCTGGCTTCCTTAGACCCCGACCCCATGGAGGAAGACAAGACTCTGCATCACTGACCCACACATCCTCTTGCTGAACCCATAGCCAGATTGTCCCCAGTCGGAATACGTCAACTCACTAGAACACCCTTCTCAGCTGCTTGTCGGTTCTATGGGTTCAATCTCCTCACCGAATGTCAGTCCGATACAGGATGACTTTCAAACTGAGAGGCTCCCTCAAGCCCTACTATCTTCCCCTGCAACAGATGATCTCTCCTTCCCCATCCCTTTAACTTTGCCACATACGAGATTAGAGTCTGGGCATCGATCCCCCTCACAGGTTCCAACATGCTTACTCTAAGGCCCCCCATCGCAGCTTGCTTTCCCCCACTTCTTCCTCTCCTCGCCCAACACTCAGACTTGGCTGCACACCTTGATGATATATCTCCACAGTTACACCTTCTCTCCTCCGAGCAACATGCACTGAAATCTCTCTCAAATGATCTTTTCCCCATGATCAGCTCTCTCCTCACCTCTACGAATTGGCCTAGAGCGTCCACTAGGGATATTGATCACATGGATCAGCCTTTAGCTCCCTCCACCCTGAAATCCATTCCAGTACCCAACGCCCCCGCCAGCCACAGAGGATTTGAGTCCCAACCTGCGACCATTGACGCACATGACTCTCACAACTCTAGCTCTACCTTGTCCAAATCTAACATCTACCCCCGAGACAAATACTTTGCATCCTTTCTAATCCGAACAGAGAACCTCCTCGGAATCTTAGATGCAATTCTGACAACCTCACCCGTGTGAACGTTACCCAGACTCCTCCTCCCCCAATCCACCTCAACTTAAATGTGTACTACTACTTAATTGCAGATCAGCCAGTAAACATGCCTCTGATATCTTCGACCTCATCCAACACAATGATTTAGATATTATCATCCTCACTGAATCTTGGCTAAATCCGGCTTCCACTCCTATCTTAGACCTCCTAGTACCCCCCACTCATGATATAATTAGGCTAGACCGAGCTCTGAAGTTGGGCGGTGGCATAGCCTGTATCCACACGAACACACTGTCGATTTCTCACTCACTTGACGCCCTCCTCTTGTGAATACCTGTCTCAGCAAATCAAGTATGAACCTATCAGTTTGTAAACTTCACATATTTTACAATCCCCCGGGAGGCAATCTCCCTTTCACTGAGCAGATAATGGAAATAATCTCTAGCAACGTTGACTCAGCGGTGTCTAACCCAAACGACCCCGCTGTATCTTGCATTAAATCTTTCTTAAATGATCAAGAACTGACTCAGCACTGTGACCAAACAACTCATATTAAAGGTGAAACCTTAGACCTCATCATCTCTAAAGGGCAGACCATCACCATAGATTCCATTACCCTGTGCGACTGGTCCGTCCACCACAGCATCCTCTTTTATATTAACAGGGAAGTGTTGATGAGCAAGGCACAACCATTGAAATCAAAGATATGGAAAAGGGACCTAAGAGCTATAAACTCTGACGAACTAGCTGCCCATTGTAAATCTGCCCTCTCCTCCCAGGGTTGAGATGGTTGAGGTGCAATCACTTACCGACGTCTACAATTCAACTATCTCCAACATCATGGATAATATTGCTCTTCTCCAACAAAAAAATGCTTCAACAAAAATATCTAAACAATGGTATAACGAAAACTTAAACTTGGAACGCAACCTTAGGGCAGTTGAAAGTTCCTGGCGAGCCCACCCCTCCTCAAATCAACTAAAACTCCTTAGAGATACCAGGAGCCTCTACAACAAACAAATCAAGAATGCTAAGGCGGCCTACTTCAGACACCAACTGGATCAAACAGCAAACCGCCCTAAGAAACTTTTCGAATTGGTCTAACAACAATCAGTCGTTGGTCCTAACCACTCGGATCCTGGTGGCAACCTACTCTCTTGTGATGAACTTGCAGCTTTCTTCACAGAGAAAGCAAGTCTCATCTCCATTGACCTCGCCGCTAAGACGCTACTACATTCTTCCAGTCCTGCCCCACCCATTGTCTCCTCTGAGAAGCATAAATCGACCTCCACGAACTCCAAGAACAATGCATCATGGGGCACCTTTACCCCATTTAGTGAAAATGACATCACCAAGATTCTTCAGAATAGCAACCCTTCCAACCACTTCAGCGACCCGTTACACCTCCATCTTCGAAGAAATCAAGAATGCACTCATCCCCACCTGGACAAGGATTGTACATGCTTCTCTATCTCAAGGCATGATCCCAGACTGCCTAAAAGCAGCTCAGGTAACACCTATACTAAAAAATCCTAATGCTGACAAATCTGATCTCAATAACTTCCACCCCACTTCTAACATCCCTACCTTAGCGAAACTCCTAGAAAAATGTGTGAAATCCCAACTTTGTGCTCACTTAGAGAATTACGAACTCTTAGACCAGCATTGATCCGGCTTTAGGAAGTGGCACAGCACCGAATCAGCTCTCACTCACATTATGGATGACATTTTAAAAATGCTTGACCAAAACGAATTATGCCTCCTGATCCTCCTTGACCTTTTCTCCGCATTTGACACAGTTAATCATGACAACCTCCTATCCATCCTGCAAAACAGAATGGGGTTTTCTGATCAATCAATCAAGACATTTGTATAGCGCGCTACTCACCCGGAAGGGTCTCAAGGCGCTGGGGGGAGAGGGGTCCGTTACTGCTCGAAATGCCAGGTCTTGAGCTGCTTCCCGAAGGAGAGATGGTCCTGGGTTTGCCGGAGGTGGATGGGGAGGGAGTTCCATGTCTTGGCTGCCAGGTAGGAGAAGGATCTTCCACCGGCGGTGGCTCTGCGGATGCGTGGGACGGAGGCGAGGGCGAGGCTTGTCAACCGTAGCTGGCGGGTGGGCGTGTAGAAGGTCAGGCGGTTGTTGAGGTACTTGGGGCCCAGGTCGTGGAGAGCCTTGTGTGCGTGGGTGAGGAGCCTGAACGTGATCCTCTTGCTGACGGGGAGCCAGTGTAGGTCTCTCAGGTGGCCGGAGATGTGGCTGTGTCGGGGGATGTCCAGGATGCTGGTGCTCGGTTTGGCGGGTGCGGTGCAGGTCCGGATGCAGGTGAACTTGCAGGCTTGGCAGGTGAAGGGTCCGTGGGTGCGTTTCGGGGTGGCTCGGTAGCAGGCGGGGGGTCGTCGGCGTTGAGGGTGGTGGCGTCGTAGGTCCATCGTGAGGTCTGGTGCCGTCGGGAGCCAGGGGTCCTGGCGCTGGGCGCGGTCCAGGCGTGGACGGTCGCAGACGGGCTTGCCTTTGGCGCGCCTTCGGGGTACAATCGGCGCGCCCGCTGCGCGTACGCGCGGTCTCCATTTAAGGCTAAGTGGGAGGGAGGAGCAGCTGGGAGGCGGGAGCGGGGAGGACACAGAAGAAAAGGGGGCGGGTCCGCGATGTAACTGCGGCGGGAAGCGGGGAGCGGTTGGGGGGTCACACCAGGGGCACAAGTGGCAGAACGCTACCCTACAGAAAGTAAAAACAGAGTTACAGGCAAAGCGCTAACCTACAGAAAGTAAAAACAGAGTTACAGGCAAAACGCTAACCTACAGAAAATACAAAGACAGTTACAGTGCAATATAAAAACGAACCAAAACAGAGGCACAGGAGGGAAAAAACGGAGGAAGAACGAGCCGCAGCGAGGGGGCACCCAGGTCAAGGGCGGACCTGAGGTGCTGGGCACAGACTCGCCTACAGCTGGGGGGCCGTGCGACATGGGGGTGTCCTGAGGACAGGATCAGGTGTTACAATGGTTTTCATCCTTCCTTCATCACAGAAAACAAAGAGTCAAGGCAAACCAATCTCTCTCCCAGCCCTCTCCTGTACTCATGGGGGTCCCCCAAGGGTCCACTTTATCTCCTATCCTCTTCAACCTTTTCCTGGAACCTCTTGCAAACTCTCTAAATTCCATGGACATTCTCAGAAGTGTGGCTCAATGGTTAGAGCGGCAGACCCTGATGCAGTAGTCTGGTCGGGACCAGGGTTCAATTCCCGCCTCGGCGGGTCTCGGACTCAATTTCCTCGGACCTGATCATTCTCGCCTCGGTGCCTATTCTAATCTTGAGTCCCACTCTGCACCTCTGGGCAATAGCTTGCTTAATCTCTACAACGGCCCCAACAACGCTGTGGATGCCTGACTTCACCTTGTGGGTGCCCAGGAGTGGGCTCCTCACAGGGAAAGGCCAGGAAGGGTTTCTCGGCGGTATTCGTACAAGTGCCGAGATGCCTACGGGTAGTCGTGCGCTATACAAGTGCGTAATCATTTCATTTCCTCATTTCATTTCATCATTCTCTTCCACATGTATGCAGACGACAAGCAACTATATCTGATAGTCTCATCCCCGGATAACATCATCTCACTCAATACTACCTTAATTTTTACCCAAAACTGGTTAACGGAGAACCATCTCCTGCTCAACACTTCCAAAACGGAATTCCTGCTCCTCTCCCCTCTGAACCACATCCCTAATCTAGCCCTCTCGCTGAGTCACCTCAATGCTTTCAACTGCACTTCTCTCATCGTAGATTCAGCCTAATCATTCGGTATCACCATGGACAAGCACCTGAACATGAAAAATCATATCATCAATGTATGCAAGGGACCAAACCACTTGATGAGGTCACTCAGAAATATCAAACCTTTCCTTACTCTAAATGATTTCAAGCTGGTGGTCCACGCGCTTGTCTTGCTGATGCTAGACTATGGCAGCGCTACCCTCTGTGGCCTTCCCAAATACGCCCTGGCTCCGCTAAGGGCCTCACTGAACGCTGCGGCTAGACTGGTTACAGACACCAACGAAAAAAGCATATATCCCCAGTCCTAAAATCCATCAATTGACTGCCCTATGAAGCGTGAATTCACGTAAAACTACAATTGCTGTTCTTACACACAAAGCTCATCAATTGAACACTCCTACTTACCTTGTGCAAAAACTTAAACTATCCTGTGATGTAAAGGCCTCAAGAAGCGCCTCTACCTTCCTCCTGAAACCACTCATCCTTAACAAAAAGAGAAGTTGTCACCGAGCCTTCTCCAGCGCTGTCCCTAAGATATGGAACTCTCTTCCACCGGAAGTACGTAGAATTTCCTCATCTACGACGTTTAAAGTGGAAGCCAAAAGATTCCTAATGAACAAATTCTTACCCTAGTAGGGATTGACTCAAAAGCCTGTTGACATTGCTCCTACTACTATTGTACTTCCACGTGATTCGCCCACCCCTACGCATACTGTGACTCCTCCTTGCTGCTCGCCTACACCTGTCTATTACATTACCGTCCTGGGGCAGTTGTACTGTAAAATGGGACCTATCCTGTTTTTTTTCCTCCATCCTACGTGATATGAATATTGCTTTTGTACTTCCTCTCATTATACTGTTAAGCACTCGGATATCCCTCAGGATCTTGTATAAAACGTTATAAATAAATAAATAAGTACTCAGCAATCTTTGTCACGTGATTCCTGCACCAGCTCTCAGTACATTTGAACAAGGACAAATGCTGATATGCCTAGATTTTTCAAATTGTGTGTATGTTCTCGGGTTGGAGCAAGGCCTGTCTTTGCATGCAAGCCAACACTGTCTATGTTCAGAAAAAGAGGATGAGCGATTTCATTCCCCCCTTTAGGGATGACCCTCCACTTTTTCAGCGATCATAGTACCCACTTTGCTTATTCTGTAGTTCAGGAAATATGCAAGGCTTTAGGGATCCATCAACACTTTAACTGTGCTTATTACCAGCCAGGAGCAGCAGGAAAGTTCACATTTAAGGATAAGCTAGCCAACATTTGCTCAGAAACTCAACTGAAATGACCTGAAACTGTCCTAAGAACTGTAGTTCATCAGAGTCATTCCTGCCAAGAAAACAAAACTGAGTCCCTTTGAAATAATGATTTGCAGACCCAAGATGCTCCCTTCAAATTCACCAATGTCACCTGCCTCTTTGAGTCTGCTATGGCCTACAATAATGCAAACAATTGATTCACGGCCTCTACAGTTTCCGTTCTTAGGCCCAAGAAGCCCTGCCCGAATGTCCAAACAACGTCTGTCACAACCTGAAGCCTAGGAGTTAGGGGTATATCTTCAAACTCTTGGAAGGAACCCTACCAGAACCTACTGATCACTAACACTGAAGTGAAGAGTCAAGGGGTCCCTGTCTGGATCCACACCAGTCACTGCGAGCGAGCACCAGCACGTCATTACAAGTGAAAAATGTGAAGCCTGCAACTCGGTGACCAAAAGATGCAGTCACCCTTTTTATTGCTACCGCCTCTTTCCAAGGTGAATTTAACTGGCAACATACTTATGACTATCCATCTTTGCAGCAAGTATTCTTTAGGTCTTGGTATGTGACCTTAAAGTTGAGATTGGCATCGGTGTGGGTGAAAACTGCACAGTCCCTGCTGCCCACAACAGAATCCGCTGTTTCAAACACCAGGAGAACACCTGTTTACACCTGCTGCAAGATTATGCACAGGGTTTTACTTTATTCTGCTGGCTGGATTTGGACGCACTTGTCCTCTTTTTCTTTCCTTGTGAAGTGAAGATGTGTGAACCAAACCATTTATAAGCAGACAGACAAAGCAATTGTTGGCGTATGCCACTGTATATACAGCATATTTCTTTATCTGCACTTATTGTCAGACTGTCTTGCTACAATTCCAAAGCCAGAACAGAAATTCCACTGCAGTGTCCCAATCATGATTTCTGTGATTTTTCCTTGATTCTTCTACGTGTCCAAGTATAAGCTGTCACAACAACGCCTGCAGTAATGTGATGAAGTGCAAGGGAGGAATTCTGGCTTCGTACCCTGGTTCTCACAAGCCTTAGCTTATTTGTCTGAAGACAGTTGCTGAAGGAAGAGCCTGACCTTTCCCCTTTCCAAGGGCCATAGTGATCACCGTGCAGGAAAACGTCCCCTCATTATGAGTGATTGATTCTCGTTGGCTGTTTTATGCTCCGCATTCATGTGACTTTAGCCACACATCAATGGACTGATCTGTAAGGAAATCCTCCACATTAACCAGAGAGTGACCAAGAGCAGAAGCTTTCTTTAAAAGAGTGGGTCTAATGACGTTGTCTTTTTGATAAGTGAACAGAAATTTTTCGTAAGATGTAACAGTTCCTGTTTAGAATTAGAAACTTTAGAATCAAAACTTGTAACTGACCTTTGTTTTTAGATGGGCAAGGAAGTGTTGGTTCTTGCACACTGAGCAGAATGCTAAGATCGACAGAAGGTTGTGACTCAGGAGAAAATGAAACTAGATTTAACGTAAAGGAATTTGAGGCCAGATGTACTAATCTTCTCTCAAAAATTGTGCACTGACTTTTTGCAACCAGTATTTTATTTTGTGAACTGACCTACGTACTAATAGGTCACTTCTTAAATAACAAGAATTGCAGGAGGTCGCAGAATGATCTAAATATTATTAATTAGGCAGATCACAAATTGCAACCCCTTTGGACTGGCTACAATCATAGGGATGACGGCCTGCAGGGAACAGCAGACCACAATGCTCCGTGATAGAATTCCAATACGGAGATTTTTTTATTATTAAAGCAAAACGAATTCCTTAAAGAAAGCAGTGCAGCCTTTAAAAAGAAAAATGTTTTCTGATTTGGACTTCAGGTGAGAGCCGGCCGTGGTTGCCTGGAATCCTTTGAGGCTCCTTCAGTGATTCACAAAGGGGGAGGACTACTTCCAGTTTACAAATCTGTTACCACCTAAACTTTGTAGGTAACAAATGGGCTGATACGGCAGCATTCAGTGTGATCTTAGACGTAAAGACCACTGGTCTAGACACTGGAACGGATGACAGAAAGACAGGTGGAAAATGGTGAAGGATGAGGGTCTTATTCTGGAGTAGAAAGTTCCAACTGAAGATTCTAAAGTGTATGGAAAGAAATACACGAGTAAAATTACCAAATTACCTCTGAGAAATACTCAAAAACCGGTCCAAATGTTTATTAATTTATCTAAAATGTGGGGCACAGTCTGCATGAGTGACTCACAGAAGTAACTGGATCATTTCTGGGTATTGATGATGCTGGATCCTGTTATATACTGATTGCACTATTTTGGCATTCAAGCTGAACTGTACTGGACTGTAAAGTTGAGACCTCATAACTGAATAGAGCTACAGCACACTAATAAATTTTACACAAGAGAAGCAAAGGTCTATAGTTTGCTCTCCTGGTTAAAAAAATGTATAACTTTAAGGCACACGCTACAAAATCCACATGATAGTACAACATGGAGTCACAAAACAAAATTGTCTTTCTCTTATTTAATTATTTATTTTCGGCCACTTTGCCTCTTCTTCTCAAACTTCATTCATCCTTTAGCCAACATGTGTTTCGTCGTCTTAGGGTATTCCCTACGACTTCATTAGGGCTAAAACAACACAAAAACTACAATTGTAGTACTACATACAAACAAAATTCATTGGTGTTACATTTAAAAATCGGTATAGTAAATAGCATCCATACATATAAACCCACATTTTCCCACACACAGGAGGTGTTTACCAAATCTGGTAAAATCCTCACTCTGTGTTAAAGGCATTTACTGGGTATGGTAAGTAACTCAAGCTTCATGGAGGCTCTTGTAATCGAGGCCTAAGTGCTGTACGTATTTCAAACACAGAGTTATCTCCAATTCGCTACCTGCTTTTTTAAGGCTGTTACCGATTCGGTGTGTTGTTTCTTCAGTGATTCCGACTGTTGTTCTAGAGAATCCTGGAGAATTAAAAAAAAAAAAAAAACATTCAAACAATCCTGTCTAGGAAGCTAAATATGTTTTACTTAGTATTTCATTAATTACACATTCAATTGCAAGTCTTTTTTTCTGAAAGTACTAGATATGACACACTCTCTCGAACAGGACTCTACAAAAATTCAATTGTGAATACTATTATTGGCAGGATGGGACAATCTTCAGGTGTTTAGGGTGCTGGAACAATTTTTCAGTGCTAGCCTTTTGGAACACCACACAAACATAGGAGTAACAATATCTGTGCTGATGAGCAAGAGAGAAAAAAGAGGTACCAGAGATTTCCTATAGGACTTGGATGACAAGAACAGGTCCGAACTTTGAGGCCTTTACTTGGGGTACCCAAATTAGTCATGTGTTACTGGGCACCTACTGTAATAGCTGTGGTCTCTCCCCACTGTTGTCCCAGGGCCACACTATCTCTGCATTGCAAATACTCCCTTTTAGCCCTTGACTTTCTTTGGGTTGAGTGGTAGAGAGTTAGATGTAAGGTGACCTGATACTAAACAGTAAATAACTGAATGCCCAGTGCTCTTTATTTTTTACAATATTTTTGTTTTATCAAAGGGAAGCAATTCTTATAGTCTTTTTACAATGTTCACGATTTTTACAATTTTTCAGAGTACACAAAGTAAAGAAACAGATAAGTATTTCCCTCAGATACCAAGTAGCACATAGTAAGAATCAATACATATTTTATAAGAAAGTAGAAGGGGGCTAGTGGTAGAAAGAGAAAAGAGAGAGAGAGCGGGAAGAGCCATCCAGGTCATAACCAGTCAAGTAGTTCACACAAATCTACTCCATGTGATCACATTTCTGTAGTGAGCGTGCTCCTCTAATTCTACCCAATGCCCTTTCCCTCTCACAAATCTCTTTCATGATTGCCCACCATTCTGCTACTACAGGGGGTTTAGGTGAGATCCATGCCCTTGTTATACAAAGTCAAGGAGCCACTAAGATAACTGAAAAGAAAGACTTCAGGCCAGTGTTAGTTTCCACCTTGTAACCTAACATAATCTCTTTTCCTGTGGGCGAGAAATCCAACCCTAGGCGATTGTTAACAATTTGCATGACATCACTCGAGAATATTTCAAGCTCAGGACAGGTTCTAAACATATTTAAGATATTTCCTGCCCCCACTCCACATTTTGGGCAGAGATGCCTATCTCCCCATCTCCTCGTCCAATTTGGGCCCATTTCACGATGTTATCGGAGGTATAGTATAACATAAAAATAGTGCGGAATTGCTGCAGTTATAAACTAATAGAGTGTACTGCCCCATCCAGTGTCTAATGCAGAAGTTAACTCTATAGCAGCAACATCTACATTTAAAGTTTGACTTTATTTAGTGGCGAGCCGCTGGCCAGCATCTGTCCGGTATTGACAAAGCTGCGAATACATTGTACTAATTTGTGATTTCGTAGACGTGTAGTATAAGCATGTAAATAAGACAGGGCTCGCCATTATTTTACTCTTTTGCTGTCCTAAAAGAGTCTCTAATCTGTAAATATTTCTAAAATAGTTGTTGCAGAAGTTCATACGAGGTTTGTAGATTAGCAAATGTTCGAAATCCATTGAGATCATGCATCTGACCAAGCTGCTCAACTCCATAGTCTGCCTAGCGTCGGCCGGCTACTTCGCGAAATACTTCCAGGAGCATTGGGTTACCCCACAAAGGGAGGTTGAAGTTAAAGTGGTTAGGAGACAGAGCAGTAGCATAAGATTTTGCGCCATATATGCATTATATCCCTGATCGTCTTAAATTGAACTTTATTGAAATAGTTGGGTTATTGGTTTCATATAGAAACATATTACTATCTGATCCAAGGGCAAGATGGAAGCAAAAGTGTTGGTTCTTAGTTAGCAAAAGACTTCGTAGGCCTCCTGAAAACGCCTCCTGAAAACGCCGCCCAATAGTATAGTTTGAAATAGGGAATTTGCAGCCCTCCTTGATTATAGGGGAATTTAAGAGATCATATAGCACAATGTGCTTGCTTATATCCCCAAATGAAGCTACCTATTGCCCCTTCTAGTTTTTTTTTTTTTTTTTTAATGGAAACGCTCACAGGGATAGCCCGGAACAGGTATAAAAACGTGGGTAGCACTGTCATTTTGATAGTGTTACGTCTTCCAATTATACTAATTGGGAGTTTATGCCATTTCTTTAAGTTTTGGATTACAGATTGCAACAATGGCTCATAGTTTAGCCTCTATATTTGCTCAGCATTGTGGGAGATACATTCCCATTGGTAGGTAGTTGTCGAGCAAGTACCTAATATTGGTCCCCCGGGACGAAAATCGAGAAGGGCTTGAGTCTTAAAAAATGCCCTTCTCTTTAATAAGCTGTGCCAGATGGAGTAGGTGAAAATTAAACAATAGAGCTGAGCCTTGAGGAAAATCACATTCCAAAGGCACATGCTGGGAATAGAAGTTGTCCAGTTTAATGCTGTGAAAAATCCAGGAACTTCTTGTCTATTCTAGGACTACCTTCGACTGGTTCAGGTAGAGGATGTGAATTGGCATGTCTGGATCATCAGTGCAATGGTAGATGGTATAACACAAAACAGAAATGGGAGCAACATAGTTCACATTTTAGTTGTAGCAGGAGAAAGCTGGGAATAACAAGAAGGCAGAGGAAATCTGGCCTACAACAAAGAGAAGGAAACCATTACTTCTTGGTAAACTTCTTTACCCTGATTAAGATCCTCCTTGGCCCAGTAACACTAGTCGTGTTAGCCCCGCCCTCAGAGAGGCACATTGAGTAATGTCGTAACTATCTCATGGGAGTTAGGTGGTTATTCTTCCAGAGGGGCATACAATAAAGCTGTATTGGGAGTTAGGTTTGCAAGATCTAAAATATTAGAGTTGTCAAAGTTTCTAAAAGTTTGATCACTGTCTTGGAAATTAAAAGCTAGCGTGTCACAGAACAATTGACTGTGAGTACCTGAGTTATTACTGTTAGCGGAGTACTCCAAATCAATGCGAAGCAGACACTGTACAGCAGAGCTTTCCAAAGTGTGTGTCCCGACACAGTACTGTGTCGCCTGCAAATGGTGGGTGTGACGCGGGATGACACCAGTATCAAGGGCACTTAGCACATAACTACTGCTAATTTAAAGGCATTCCTTTGAAAGAGTGTCTCAGAGTCCGCCGCAGCAGTCTCCCAGAGGGAGGGAGGGAGACAAAGGGAGGGAGACGGAGGGAGGGAGACAGACAGAGGGAGGGGGACAGACAGAGGGAGGGAGACAGAGGGAGGGAAGGAGACAGAGGGAGGGAGGAAGACAAAGGGAGGGAGGAAAACAGAGGGAGGGAGGGAGACAGAGGGAAGGAGACAGAGGGAGGGTGACAGACAGAGGGTAACAGGCAGAGAGAAGGAGACATAGGGAGATAGAGGGAGGAAGACAGAGAGAGAGGAAGACAGAGATAGGGAGACAGAGAGGGAGACAGAGAGCGAGACAGAAGGAGACAGAGGGAGGTAGGGAAACAGATAGAGGGAGACAGAGAGAGGGAGACAGAGGGAGACAGAAAGAGAGAGAGACAGACAGAGGGAGACAGAAAGAGAGAGAGACAGAGGGAGGGAGACACAGAGAGAGAGAAACCGTGGGAGACAGAGAGAGAGAGAGGGAGATAGAGGGAGACAGGGGGAGGGAGTCCGGGATAGACAGTGGGAGGGAGAGGGAGACAGAGAGAGGGAGACAGATAGAGGGAGACAGATAGAGGGAGCCAGACAGACAGAGGGAGGGAGACAGACAGAGAGAGGGGGAGACAGAGGGACGTAGACAGAGGGAGGGAGACAGAGGGAGGGATACAGAGGGAGGGAGACAGAGGGAGGCAAACAGAGGGAGGGAAACAGAGGGAGGGAGACAGAGGGCGGGAGACAGAGGGAGGGAGGAAGACAGAGAGACAGACAGAGGGAGGGAGATAAACAGAGGGAGGGTGGGAGACAGAGGGAGGGAGACAGACAGAGGGAGGGAGACAGACAGAGGGAGGGAGGGAGACAGAGAGAGGGAGACAGAGAGAGGGAGACAGAGAGAGGGAGACAGAGAGAGGGAGACAGAGAGAATGAGGGACGGAGACAGAGGGACGGAGACAGAGGGAGGGAGGGAGACAGATAGAGGGACAAAGAGGGAGGGAGACAGACAGAGGGAGACAGACAGAGGGAGGGAGACAGAGAGAGAGGGAAACCGTGGGAGACAGAGAGAGAAAGAGGGAGATGGAGGGAGACAGGGGGAGGGATACCGGGATAGACAGTGGGTGGAAGAGGGAGACAGAGAGAGGGAGACAGATAGAGGGAGACAGAGGGAGACAGACAGTCAGAGGGAGGAAGACAGACAGAGAGAGAGGGAGACAGATTGAGGGAGACAGAGAGACGGAGGCAGAGGGCCAGAGACAGAGGGAGGGAGACAGAGGCAAGGAAAAAGAAGGAGACAGACTGAGGAAGAGAGACAGACAGAGGGAGGGAGACAGACAGAGGGAGGGAGGGAGAAAGACAGAGGGAGGGAGAAAGACAGAGGGAGGGAGACAGACCGAGGGAGGGAGACAGACAGAGGGAGGGGGACAGACAGAGGGAGGGAGACAGAGGGAGGGAAGGAGACAGAGGGAGGGAAGGAGACAGAGGGAGGGAGGAAGACAGAGGGAGGGAGGGAGACAGAGGGAGGGAGGGAGACAGAGGGAGGGAGACAGAGGGAGGGAGACAGAGGGAGGGAAACAGACATGAGGGAGACAGACAAGAGAGAGAGAGGGAGAGAGAGAGACAGAGGGAGAGAGAGGGAGAGGGGGAGGGAGAGAGAGAGAGGTAGACAGAGAGAGAGAGGGAGACCGACAGAGTGAGTGAGACAGAGGGAGACCGAGGGAGACAGCGAGAGAGAGAGAGAGTGGGAGAGAGATAGAGAGAGGGAGGGAGGGAGACAGAGAGGGGGGAGGGAGACAGAGGGAGAGCAAGGGAGACATAGAGCGAGACAGAGACAGACAGACAAATAGAGGCAGAGACAGGGATAGGGGTAGACGGACAGAGGCGGAGAAAGACAGAGAGGGAGACAGACAGAGAGGGAGACAGAGGGAGGGAGACTCAGACAGACCAGGACAGACAGACAGATAGAGGCAGAGACAGGGACAGACAGAGGCAGAGACAGAGACAGACAGAGGCAGAGAGGGAGACAGAGAGGGAGAGGGAGACAGAGGGAGAGAGGGTGGGAGACAGAGGGAGGGACACAGAGGGAGAGACCGAGGGAGGGAGACAGAGGGACAGAAACAGAGGGAGACAGAGGGAGGGAGACAGAGGAAGGAGGGCGACAGAGGGAGGGAGACAGAGGGAGCGAGACAGACAAAGAGAGACAGAGGGAGGTAGACAGACTGAGGGAGACAGACAGAGGGAGACAGACAGAGAGAGAGAGAGAGAGAGGGAGACCGACAGAGTGAGTGAGACAGAGGGAGACCGAGGGAGACAGCGAGAGAGAGAGAGAGTGGGAGAGAGATAGAGAGAGGGAGGGAGGGAGACAGAGAGGGGGGAGGGAGACAGAGGGAGAGCAAGGGAGACATAGAGCGAGACAAAGACAGACAGACAAATAGAGGCAGAGACAGGGATAGGGGTAGACGGACAGAGGCAGAGAAAGACAGAGAGGGAGACAGACAGAGAGGGAGACAGAGGGAGGGAGACTCAGACAGACCAGGACAGACAGACAGATAGAGGCAGAGACAGGGACAGACAGAGGCAGAGACAGAGGCAGAGAGGGAGACAGAGAGGGAGAGGGAGACAGAGGGAGAGAGGGTGGGAGACAGAGGGAGGGACACAGAGGGAGAGACCGAGGGAGGGAGACAGAGGGACAGAAACAGAGGGAGACAGAGGGAGGGAGACAGAGGAAGGAGGCCGACAGAGGGAGGGAGACAGAGGGAGCGAGACAGACAAAGAGAGACAGAGGGAGGTAGACAGACTGAGGGAGACAGACAGAGGGAGACAGACAGAGAGAGGGAGACAGAGAGAGGGAGACAGAGAGAGGGAGACAGAAAGAGAGAGAGAGAGAGGGTGGGAGACAGAGACAGACAGAGACAAATAGAGGCAGAGACAGGGACAGGGGCAGACAGACAGAGACAGACTGCGACGGAGAGGGTGATAGGGAGAGGGAGACAGGGACAGACAGGGACAGACAGACAGATAGAGGCAGAGACAGGGACAGGGACAGACAGAGGCAGAGTCAGACAGAGACAGAGAGGGAGACGGAGACGGAGAAGGAGACAGAGTGAGAAAGAGAGAGAGAGAGGGAGACAGAGGGAGGGAGACAGAGAGAGAGGGAGACAGAGGGAGGGAGGCTGAGGGAGACAGTCAGGGGGAGACAGAGGGAAGGAGAGGGAGACAGAGGGAGACAAAGAGAGAGGGAGACAGAGGGAGGGAGACAGAGGAACGGAGACAGAGGGAGGGAGACAGAGGGACAGAAACAGAGGGAGACAGAGAGCGGGAGACAGAGTGGGAGACATAGGGCGACAGACAGAAGGCGACAGAGGGAGGGAGACAGGGGGAGGAGGGCGACAGAGGGAGGGAGACAGAGGGAGCGAGACAGAGAGAGACAGAGGGAGGTAGACAGACAGAGGGAGACAGACAGAGGGAGAGAGAGGGAGAGTGACAGAGGGAGAGAGAGGGAGGGAGACAGAGGGAGAGAGAGGGAGGGAGACAGAGAGAGGGAGACAGAGAAAGAGAGGGAGAAAGACAGAGTGAGTGAGAACCCCCCCGAACCCCATTTGGGTGGTTAGGGCTCGCTCGCTACGATCGCTCACTACACTGCCTTACTGTGTCCCAAAATGATGCAACTCCAAAAAGTGTGTCACCAACATGAAAAGATTGGAAAGCTGCGCTGTACAGGGATAGCAGAAGACACCACTACCCTTTTGAGGCCAGTAACCCCTCCCCAATCTAAGGACACCAATGCCATTGGATGCACCTTAGCTTGATTGTCACACATTTGTCTCCTTAGAGACATTTCCTTGAGGATCATGCGATGAGAACTATAAGCACCTCACTCACACCATGATCACAATATTCCAGGAAAAGCAACAGTGAGTGTGTAGGCAGCCACACCTATGTGACTGCTGATATATGGACTAAGCCCAGTACACAGGCCTGACAAACTGAAACATTAGGATCTAAAGAGTACGTATGTCATTGTTATTCTACAGATGTGCAGCACTCTAATCCAGTAGTGTCCTTAACAGTGTTAGATACAAGTCAATGTCATACGCTCGTCCGCGATCAGGACGCGACAAACGCGGACCACTCTGCTCAGACCCTCACGAGGCCTAGGGTCCCCCCCCCCCAGCTTTATACTCGTGAGACCTTGCTCAATCTGAGAGAGTATGCGCACGAAGGTCATCTTACTTTTACTGACACTGCCTTTCCACTGCATGATTTCGCTAGTAGGGGTCTGCTCCTGGGAGGTCTTCTTAATGTCAGATCTTTGCCAAAACACGCTAATGAAATTCAATTACTTATTGACACCCATCATTTAGACGTTCTTTTCCTAACCGAGACGTGGACCCACGCCGACTGTGACATCGAATTAGACTGGGCCTGTCCTCAGGACTTCAAAATTTTGCATCTTCCTAGGCCCAAAGGCCGCGGTGGTGGAGTCGGTATTATCCACAGAGCCTCGTGGCTCATCAACATCTTAGACATGGATCCGGTCGCTGGGACCGAGCTCCTCGGCCTCTCCATAAATTGTCACACTGGAGCCACGTTCACGGCAATTATCTGTTATCACCCTCCGGGGACCTTTAACTCCCAACAACAACAATCGCTACTCACCACCTTCACAAACATGGCGACCTCCCACAACAAGCTAATCATCTTAGGTGATTTCAATCTCTGGCCGAACGGTAGTCTGGATACTGGACTGCACAATCTCCTGCTCTCTTGTGAAAGCGTGGGACTCCATCAATTGGTCAAAGAACCCACTCACAAAGCAGGTCACCGACTCGACCTTATCTTCTCTACCCCTCAGTTAGTACACCTGAACGACATCCTGCCTATGGGCTGGACTGATCATGCTCTTCTCAAATTCTATATTACCAGTAAAGGGGCTAGAATGCCGGCACACAGCACCTCTTCAGAATTTTTGTACAGAGACTGGAAAGCTCTGGAAAAGCTGAGTTCTACCGGGGCCGTGTTCCACGTGAAAGATAGTTTTTCTCCCGCTAATCCGGTAGAGGACAATTACGAGGCCTTTTGTACGAGGATATCCTTTACTACTGACTCCCATGTTCCCTTAAAAAGATGTAAACCCAAGTGCAGACCATCAGCCCCTTGGTTTGACGACTCTCTGAAAGCCCTCAAATTAGCCTGTAAACAGGCCGAGAGGAAATGGAGGCAAGGTTACTCCGACACAAATAAGTTACTTTGGAAAAATAAACTCCGGGAATACAAATCTGAAATTGTTAAAAGTAAATCTACCTACTTTTGCTCCACTATAGTTAATGCCGCCAATAGCTCTAAAAGCATTTTCCAGATTCTTAACAACCTCATCCACCCTGACTGTGCCAAAAAAACAATCCCTCCTACACAAGCACTCTGCGATAATCTCGCACTGTTCTTCAAGGACAAAATTGAGACCATTATAAATAACCTAAATACTTCCCCCTCACTGGATAGTCTCAACGGCCCCGGGGCTGTCTCCACTGACTCTGATCCGGTGAACTCAGGGAACGTACCCATGGTATGTTTGCGGGAATTTCCCCCCATTTTGGAAGCGGATTTCGATAGACTGGCGCATGGGATCACTTTGGGCTCCCCTCTCGACCCTTTGCCCCCTAAAACATGGAAAGCTTTTGGAACAGAACTCTTCTGCACCCTTTGCAGGATCTGTAACCAATCCCTGCGTTGCGGATTTGTTCCGACTCCTTGGAAGCAGGCTCTTATCACCCCGCTGCTGAAGAAACCCTCCTTGAACCCCGAGTGTTTACTGAACTATCGGCCTATTTCTCTCTTACCATTCCCGGCGAAAGTTGCCGAGCGCTGGGTGAGCTCTTGTCTCTCTAAACATCTGGAGCAGAACCACATCCTGGACGACATTCAATTTGGCTTTCGTCCAGCCCACGGCACCAAAACAGCTGTCCTCACGGCCGTGGAGGATCTTCGTATGCGTGCAGACAGGGGCCAAGCAGTAGCTTTGATCTTACTGGACCTGTCTGCCGCATTCGATACGGTCAATCATGTGATTCTGCTGAAAAGACTAAGGGAGGCTGGGGTTGATGGCACCGCCCTGCTCTGGTTCCAGTCCTACCTGCGGGATAGGAAGCAGGCTGTGTCCCTTCCTCCATTTCAATCTGCCTTCTCCTCAGTGCCCCATGGGGTGCCCCAGGGCTCGTCCATCAGCCCCATTCTTTTTAACGTTTACCTTAAACCTTTGGTCACGTTAATAAAATCCCATAGGCTAAAAGCCATAAACTACGCGGATGACACCCAGCTCATCCTCTCTTGGGAGGGGGAAGAATCGATCACTCTAGAATCGTTTCATGACTGCCTGAGAGACACAGCTGGTTGGCTGCACAAAAACTCCCTGCAATTTAACTCCGCCAAAACCGAGGTTCTGTTTTGCGCTGGAAGCCGGATTCCTCGCCTGTTCCCAACCGAATTTTGGTCCCCGGAAGCCCCGGAAAAACCACAGCCGGTCACCACTGTCCGCAACCTGGGTGTCATGATGGACAACAAGCTTAGCATGGAGACTCAGGTTGCGAAAACAGTGTCCACCTGCTCGGCCTTACTGCGCTCTTTACGCAAGATCATGCCACTCCTCCCCGTACAGGCCCGAGCGTTAATAGTCAGGTGTACTATTCTCAGTCGCCTTGACTATTGCAACGCTTTGCTGCTCGAGTCCCCAGCTGTACTGTTAGACCGACTCCAAAGGGTTCAGACGGTCGCCGCCAAATTAGCCCTTGGCTGGACCAGGAGATCCTCGGCCACAGCGGCCTTAGCCGAGCTGCACTGGCTCCCTCTGAAGCAGCGAGTGGCTTTCAAAGCACTCTGTCTTGCTTTTAAAGCACTGCACGGAGTCGGGCCCAGATCCTTGCAAGCTATGTTCACCTGGTACATCCCTACCAGATCTCTTCGCTCAGCCTCAGCCTACCTTGTCACAGTACCAAGATTCAACAAGGTCAGGACTGGGGGAAGATCCTTCAGAGTTGCAGCTGCAAAACTATTGACAGACGCCAAACATCGCAACTCCTTCCTTTCAGAAAGCGTATCAAAACCTGGCTTTTCCCTTAACTATTTACTCTGGCTACCCGCTCTCAGTTCCCCCTACTTTCCACCTGAGGAGTAATTTTCTTCTAGCGCCAGGATACCTGCAAGGTGACAGCCGCGCTATATAAATGTTTTAAATAAAAATAAATAAATAAATAAATAAGAACTAAACTGAACATGCCCATTTCTGCACATAGGTGGATCTGATTACCAATCCACACCTTGTCAAACTTGCATTGTTCATTCAAAACATAGATGATCATCATGGATAAAGGAGGCCAATCTATCATCATAAACAGCTTCATAGGTCCAGTCTCTTACGTAATGGGTACAATTTGATGTGCACTGGACATTCACATAAATGACTGTGTCATTTCTGTACCCACAGGTCGAGCTGGAAACATTGCCTTTCCAAATGATGACAGCCAGGCCCAGACTCGAGCTGACAATGAGCATACTGTCGTGGAGCAACCTGACCCATCAGGTTTGGAATGGCAGAAATCACCAGCAGATTCAGAAGGATCCACTGTGACAACTCCCACCTCCGCTACTGACACCCAGCTCACCCCTAACCTGACAGACAGCAGCCACAGCCAATGACAACAGCACAGCAACACAGAGCACTCTGGAGTTGACCGACACCACCACCACCACAGTCAATGAGGAAGGAGGCTCAGGGTTGACTGTGCCACAACCAACTATGCATGCTCGTTGGGGTATGGGTGGTGAGAGGGGTCGCGTGGATCAACGCCACAGAGCAGCTGGTGGTGCTGATGACCATCCAAATCTCTCCTGGATAATCAATGCCTATGAGGGAAACCAGGGAAAAATTGGCCAGGTTATCCAAATCTTCTGAAACATTGAACAGCTGCAGGCTGAACAAAACCAACATATGGGCCAGTACAACGACCAAATGCATGAACTTACTGGGGTGCTGCCAGTCAGTCAGTCAATTAGGCTTTATTTCGATATGGTACATATCTTAAGAAGCAATACAAATAGATAAGAATAGTTAAAAAAGCCAATGCGTAAATAAAAGACATACAATTCATATTACAAATGGCGCGAATAAATTACATAAGAACAGTCTAAAAATACATATTAAACAAGGTGTAAAAGCCTAATGGATCTAATACGCCATGCCCAACCTAAGAATTTCGCCATTCCACATGCTAACAGGGGCCGCGGGTCCGTTTTCAAAATTTGTAGGGCCTCCTTGTGGGATCTAGTCCCAAGCTCTCTGTAGAGTGGTTTCAACCATCTGCGGCGAGGAGCTGCATAGGCCGGGCATTCAAACAACAGGTGGGGAACTGACTCTATCCTGGTCTCAAAGAAGGGGCAGAAGGGAATTGTCTGTGCCGGGACCTTCCACCTGGCAGTCAGATTCCCAACTGGGAGTAGGCCTACCCTAAATTTAAAATATAGCGCCCTGTCCCAGGGTTTTAGAATGATATCCAGATATGGCTCGCAGAAATGCACCTCCTTGACCAAGAGGAAATCCATAGTAGACCTACACAAATTAGCGTTACTATTTCTGCCATCAAACACCCAACTCCAGTATAACTTCTTCAAAGCTGGCTTGGACGGTGCAGTTCTGGTAGTCCAAGCATCTTCGAGGCCCAGGTCTGCAAGAAGGAGCTTGACTTCCCTTAACCAGCGGATCTTAGACCAGCCAGGCATTGAAAGAACTTCTTTCAGACCTTCCGCATAGCTGGACATTTCCGGGACTCTCCAAATACGTGCCCACAAGAGAAGAGGGCGCAACCTCGCCTGGTCACTAATAGGCCGAGTACCCATATCTAGGAGGAGTGGTAGAGTTGGCGTACTATAGGGAAGTCCCATTAAGTCCTTGTGGAATTTATTTTCTGACCGAGACAACAGGTCCACATTCTTCACACCTCAGAGTTCCGCCCCATAAAGAGCTGCACTGACACCTCTTGCCCTATAGATGTCAAGTACCGGTGCAATGGGTTTGAGGGTTGAGGCACGCTGTTCGTTAAGGAGGGCCCCCACCACCCTCTTGTGGGTCAGCAGCATCTTTTGGTGATGACATTTCCAACTCATGGAGTCGCAGAGACGAATACCAAGGTAATCGAACTCCTTAACCCTCTCGAGTGGGACTGAGTCAAGGGTAGGTGGTTTGACGGTCTTCTTCGGGGGGTTCAGGACTAGGTACTTGGTCTTCCCTGTGTTGATAACTAGTCCTCTAGAATCACAAAAGGACTTAAAGCTAGTTAGGAGATTCTGCAGGCCTGCTGGGGTTTTGGAGATCAGGAGGGTATCATCTGCAAATAAGAGGGTGGGTATTCTCCTGCCAGCCAGGGATGGTGCGTCCGCAGTGTGTTGTAGCAGGTGCTTCACCACTCCGTTGACGTACAAAGAAAAGAGAGTGGGGGCTAGCACACATCCCTGGCAGACCCCTCTATTTACAGGAATACGTGATGTTTTTGGGCCCTGGTTACCCCACCTGATCTGTGCAAAGTTGTCAGCGTGCAGCTTTATCAGCATGCTTATTAGGTATGGGGGAATTCCCAGTGCATCAAGCACACTCCAGAGTTGGCTACGTGGGACCAGGTCAAAGGCAGTCCGTATATCTATAAATGCTAGGTACAGACTGCCTTTGCCCAGTAGAACCACTTTCCAATAAAGCATCATATGCCGAAATGATTGCTCTATTGTCCCCATACCTGGTCTAAAGCCCGCCTGATAGTCAGAAAGGATATGCTTCTCCTCTACCCACTGCAAAACCCTTCCTAAAATCACTTTGCCTGCTACCTTCTGTGTGTAGTCCAGGAGGCTTATGGGACGATAATTAGCTGGCTCCTCCCGGCTCCCTTTCTTGAAAATTGGGATGACCACTGCGCCCTTCCATGAATCCGGGAGAGCTGCACCAGCCAAGCCAGCATTCAGTAAGGAAGCAATTAGTCTCCCCCACTCATCTGGATTGATACGGAGCAGGTCCCCCGGTAGACCGTCAGGGCCCGCTGCCTTGTTGGGGACAAGAAGTTTAATCGCCTCCACCACTTCCTTGGATGTGAACAGGAGCTCCTCATTAAGCTCAATGCAATGTGTGGGGGAATATTCAGTCGGGGTTACCTCAGTGCCCAAAGCCATAGTGTAGAGCTGCGAGAAGTGATCAAACCATACGCCTTCCGTTATATTACATGTTATAAGCAAGTCCACAGGTTTGACCCTAGCTCTTATTAAGTCCCAGAAACCCTTCGAGTCCTTCTTTGAACTTGCCACCTTAAGGTCATACCAAAACTGATTCTCGTGTTCAGCCTTGGCCTTAGATATTGCCCTTCTGTAATTACTCCTTGCAATACTAATCAAACCTACATCCTTGGCTTTCACCGCCTTAATTAGATCACTTTTGGCAGTGCGACAGGCAGGGGAGAACCAGCCCGCAATACCCTTGGGTCCACCTCTTGCGTTGCCCCTAGTGCCTACAGGGTGAACTAAGAATAGTTCACTTAAGGCGTTGGTAGTTTGGGCAAACAAAGCGGGAACCTCATGCACACTAAAAGCGGGGGAGTCTAAGCGGGGCATGATGTTAGACATAATCGGTTTTATTTCCAGGATCTTCCCCTCATTGACAGCAATCTTGTTCCATTTCAGGCGCCTACCACAGTTAGAGGGACATACTTCGTGTGTTGTTCTCCAGACATGTGGGAGTGGAGCTGTAATCACTCCCGCCCATAGAGGGGACAGGGACAGAGATAGAGGATTGTGGTCGCTGTCAGTAGACGGTAAGACCACCATATCTAACAAGTGGGCCCAAAGTCTATAATTCAGGAGAATTAAGTCAATTCGTGAGGAATGACCTACTCTATTAAACGTATGCGCCCCATTAGGATCTGAGTTCGATCTGCCATTGGTTGCCCTAAGACCATGTTCCAGACAAAGGGCATTGAGATCAATGGCGCTTTGTGTCCAGCTTCTAATTGGATAATGTGAGGGGGGGAATACCTCGCCTTGCATCATCCTCCCGGGTACCCAATAAGTCCTCCATAGCAAGGGGTTCAAATGTGCAATTGAAGTCCCCAGCCAGTATAACAAAGGAGTCATCACCACTAGATCTAAGTTCCTCATCAATGCCCGTGAGGGACAGTGTGGATGTGCCACCCCTTGAGCCTCTGACATATATATTAAAAACTTCAAGCCCCCTCCCCCCACGAGGCCCTCTCACTGTTATTCTCTGCAAATCTGGCGACTTAGTGGCTATACATTTAATAGAGAATCCCAGGGAAATACTTGCCCAAAAATAGACCACCAGATGGGCGGCCCTTCCCACCAGGTGATTGTGTTGCGGAAACAAAGTAGGTAGTATAACCCACCTTGTGGCATGGTTCCAGGCACCAGGTTTCCTGAAACAAGCAAATCCCAAAAGATCAACAAATGAATTCCATTCAGGTATGCCTGTATTTCGTGTAAGACCCGCTATATTCCAGCTAACCACCTTTAGGGCTACGTCGCCACCTCCTCCCCGCCCTAGCGCTAATTCGCTCACAAGGGCGTCATGCGCAATGCTAGGGACCTCCACCGGGACCAAGGTTAAAACTTTTCCCCCAGGCACCTCTAGGGGAGGTCGTGCAAGCTCAAGGTCTACAGCACCCTCCACAGACAGATGATCCACAGACATAACAGGAGCAAAAGGAGTACAAATAAGAGGCCTCACCAGATCCCCACTAAAGGTTAGACTGTCGCTTAGTTTCTCCCCAATTGCCTCTGCATGCTTCTCCCGTAAGGGGTAGCTAGCGCGTCAATAGTTATGGGGTGCTGCAGGATATTGGTACCAGCCTCTGCCAGACAGCTACTCACCTAAGCACCCCTCCCTGAGTGCCTACTACATCTGCACAGGCCACAGGGAGGGCCGTTGAGTCAGGCGGAGAGTACCCCGTACCCCAGGAGCCTGCAGTTTTGGTTCCCCCACTCAAATGTGGGCGGGGAATCCGAGGAAAAATCTGTGAGAGTCGGATGGCAATACACCACTCCCAGGAAGTGAAAAAGGTGCCCTTGATATCATCCATTGTGTGCCAAGCGTTCACTTTGTTGACTGTCCAAATTAAGTGTCCCACATCTGATCTAGGGTCAAAGTTGGAATTTGGACTTCAAAAACTGTGGCTTGTCTTTGTTGGATTTCATCAGCAAACGCTTTCAACTCAAATCTGCACTTCATTTTTTGTTGCGAGCACACCACCATTGTGTGGCTTCAAAGTTACACTATGTTTTCCAAATAAACCACTTTACACAGCAAAACTAGCTCATATTGAGACTTTGACTTCAAAATTTACATATTGTAATTACCCTATAATCATATTGATGAAAGTGTCAACAACCTAGATAATCAATTACTTGTAGGTAGTAAACTAAGTGCCAGTGAGTAAATGAACTTCTGCACAGCATAATAGATATGCACAACCAGGTTTTCAGACATACTGTAGTACAAGGTACATATTAACTGGAAGTCAGTCAGTTGTCTACACAGCTATCACTATTTGGCAGCCCAGTCAACAATCAGTGTTAGCCACTAGTTCATCATGGTCAAACTTTGATTTGAACTTGTTTGGATGTATGATATCCGACAAGGTCGACTTTAATGTGGAACACATTTTTATTAGCCAGGTACAACATGGTGCAGAATCAAAAACTGATTATGACACACAGTACTGAAAGGATACTTTTGATATACTCCACAGAGCACGAACTGCCGTCACGATATACTAGTGCTGTATTTTAGGACCTTAGTATTGTATTTAGACGATTTGTAGGCTGCTTGTGATGATTTTAAAAATACCATGCGATTTTAAAAATTACCCTTTTTAAAATTACTAGCGTTAAGATGTAATTGTTGCACTGATCCTTGCTTATTTGCACACACACCACAGCACCTACCCGACCCGCCAGAGCGGAGGGAATAGGGCACTCGGAGCCGTCCACGAGCACCAGCCGCCATCTTGGGGCTGGGTCGGGACGCGTTCTAGCTCTTCTCCACTTCCGGGAGAGAGCTATTTAGAGCGAGCGAGCCCATCGCTCGGTGATACTTTTGATATACTCCACAGAGCACGAATTGCCGTCACGATATACTAGCGCTGTATTTTAGGACCTTAGTATTGTATTTAGACGATTTGTAGGCTGCTTGTGATGATTTTAAAAATACCATGCGATTTTAAAAATTACCCTTTTTAAAATTACTAGCGTTAAGATGTAATTGTTGCACTGATCCTTGCTTATTTGCACACACACCACAGCACCTACCCGACCCGCCAGAGCGGAGGGAATAGGGCACTCGGAGCCATCCACGAGCACCAGCCGCCATCTTGGGGCTGGGTCGGGACGCGTTCTAGCTCTTCTCCACTTCCGGGAGAGAGCTATTTAGAGCGAGTGAGCCCATCGCTCGGTGATACTTTTGATATACTCCACAGAGCACGAACTGCCGTCACGATATACTAGCGCTGTATTTTAGGACCTTAGTATTGTATTTAGACGATTTGTAGGCTGCTTGTGATGATTTTAAAAATACCATGCGATTTTAAAAATTACCCTTTTTAAAATTACTAGCGTTAAGATGTAATTGTTGCACTGATCCTTGCTTATTTGCACACACACCACAGCACCTACCCGACCCGCCAGAGCGGAGGGAATAGGGCACTCGGAGGCGTCCACGAACACCAGCCGCCATCTTGGGGCTGGGTCGGGACGCGTTCTAGCTCTTCTCCACTTCCGGGAGAGAGCTATTTAGTCCTCGCTCGCCTAGGATGCGCAGCGGACGAGCGCAGCGGGCGCGCGCCGAAGACGCGCCTAAGACAAGCCCGTCTGCGCCCGTCCGAGCCAGATCCGGGCCCAGGGCTACCACCCCTGGTCCTGCTGCCATCCAAGATACTTCATCAACCCTATTTTATACTTCCGCACAGCTGAGAGAGCTGAACCCAGGTTTGGGTAGGTCCTGCCAAGTATTACCGCCCCTTAAATACCTGACATCTACACCCACATCATGTGTAGGCTGCGCTTTTACCCTTCCACCTCCTCTGCCCGCGATGAACACCACATCGTATTCACCTGTAATCACCAGCGCCCCGCTCTCAGTTGAACAGTATTTTAGGGCAGCACTGATTAATTCACGTTCTCTCCCCCAAGATAGTTTGGATATCAGGGAGTGTATTCTTAACCAGGAACTGGACATTCTTTTTATTACGGAATCCTGGGGAGATGAGGCATCTGGCCCTGATTTTGTTCTGGCCACCCCTGAAGGCTACTGTGTGGCCAGACAAGACAGAATCTCTGGGCGAGGTGGAGGCTTAGCCATTATTCACAAGGACATCTATCGCGCAAAATTCGAGCCCATTCAAAGCACTATTTGCGAAGCTTTTGCGTTTGCTATTAATCTCACGCAGAAGCAAGCCTTCAAAGGGACACTTGTGTACAGGCCACCGGGTCCTCGAACTAAATTTTTAGCTGCACTCACAGAAATCACTGAATTAGTAATAGGATCCTCGGATTATACGATTCTTGGGGATTTTAATTTCCCTCTTGAAAACCTTGAAAATAAAGACACAGCCCAACTCATCACTGATATGCAGGCAATGGGACTGCAGCAGCTGGTGAGGGGCCCTACGCATGAGGCCGGGCACACACTGGACGGCTTATTCACCAATAATCCTGGCATTGATTTGTCAGCAGTGTTACCTTTGGTATGGTCTGACCACCAAGCTATTATTTTCAAGATTCAATCATTACCCTCCAAACCCTCTCAGACCAAAGTCCGGTCGTCAGTGGGGACGCGGATGTGGAAAAACACAGACATTCCACACCTCACTAATCTCCTAATGTCATCAGTCCCCAAAAGTTCATGCGACCCTGAAACTATGTCCACTAATTTTCAGGATTGGATCCTGAAGGCTGCTAATCAAGTTGCACCTGAAAAATTCTATCGCCCAAATAGAGCTACTCCATCTGCCCAGTGGTATACAGAGGAGTTGCGACTCCAACGTCAGTATTGTAGAAACTTAGAAAGGCGTTGGAGAAAGCACTATAGCCCCTCCGCTAAGCAAGTCTATAAAAATGCGTTAGCGATATACAAGAAAGCTGTCATTGCGCAAAAGAATCTCTTTTTTACTGGTCAAATTGAGCAAGCACAGAACTCAGCCAGGAGGCTGTTTCAAGTGGTGAGTTCTCTCTCTAATCCTCCGGCTGGACCCGTAATTGAGAATTCGCAGGAACTTTGTAGTTCACTGGCTACATTCTTCACCACTAAGGTGATGGATATCTATTCCACTTTTTCTAAAGAACCGGTGGGAAGAACCATTGATCCATTCACTCATCTAGTGCCTACTCACCCTTTCCTCGCTCAGTTTCAGTCAGTCACTGAAGATAAGGTCAACACGCTTGTTGCTAAGATCAAATCCGGCTCTCCGCTTGATCCATGTCCTCCTACCATAATGAATCAATTACATAATACCATCACTCAGCCGCTCACCGATATTTGTAATTCCATCTTCAAAACCGGTGTCTACCCTGAGACCTGGAAGAAGGCCATTGTCAAACCTTTGCTTAAGAAGCCTTCTCTAGACCCCACCATTACGGCCAACTACAGACCTATTGCTTGCCTTCCCTTCCCGGCTAAAATCGTAGAGGCCATTATGAACCAACAGCTATCAGAGTTTATTGAGCAAAACAAACTCTTGGATGAAACTCAGTTCGGGTTCCGGAGGGTACACGGAACTGAGACAGCACTGATAAAGGCCTCCGATGAAATCAGAGACATCATGGATTCGGGAGGAGCGGCAGTGCTTATTCTGTTGGACCTGTCGGCGGCCTTGGACACGGTCGACCACGTCATCTTGGTCGACCGTGTCGCAGCCCTTGGGATTAACCATCTGGCCAAAGATCTTATAGCTTCTTTTTTAGCTAACCGTAAGCAGGCAGTCAAACTGGGTAACCATTACTCATCGACTTCTGAACTGCCTTGTGGGGTCCCTCAAGGATCCTCGTTAAGTCCTACGCTCTTCAACATTTATGTTGCAGACTTGGCGAGGGTCATCAAATCTCATGGGATGCGTTTAACCACCTACACAGATGACACCCAGCTTGTGTTGGCGGTGCATAAGAACGGCCCAGTGGTAGCAGTTAAGCTTCAGGAGGGGTTACTGGATGTACAATCATGGATGCATAGTAACTGCTTAAAACTTAATGCGGAGAAAACTGAGGTCATGACCTTCGGTAATATTTCCCCAGAGTGGTCCCCGATATGGTGGCCCAGTCAGATGGGACCTCCCCCGGTCCCAGCTACCAAGGTCAGGAATCTTTTGGATATCATGTTAACAAGGTGGTTTCTGCTGCATTCTTCATGCTGAAAAAGATAAAAAAACTCCTGCCGTATTTACCAGCATCAGCAGGAAAAACACTGATTACCACCTTAGTGTTTTCCAAGCTTGACTATGGAAATGCTCTCTTTTTCAACACGCATAAATGCATCCTGAATAAGCTTCAATCTGTCCAAAATATGGCAGCACGGATCCTGCTCAACATTCCCAGGCGCCACTCCACTTCGGCAGCCATACGCCATCTCCACTGGCTAAGAGTGGAGAGCAGGATCAAATTCAAAGCCCTTTGTATCGCCTATAAGGCTATCCATCAGACTGGACCGAAGTTCTTAAAGGAGGCATTTCAGATGTATATTCCTAAAAAGAATTTAAGATCAGCAGCAAGCTGTCTACTGTCTGTACCCCGTACAAGAACGGCTACATGGGGCGACAGACGATTTTTGGTAGCAACTCCCATATTGTGGAACTCACTCCCCTTAGACATTAAAACTGCGCCAACCCTCATTGGCTTCCGCAAGGCTTTGAAGACCTGGCTCTTCAATCACCAAGATCGTGTCCTGACTATTGTATTTTAGAGTATCTCACTGCGCCTAGACACCTCAGGGTAGTAGCTGCGCATTAAAAATCCCATAAATAAATAAATAAATAAATAACAAAATCATCAGACTATCAGGTCTGAAGGAAGTGCGTGCCAGGGAGTTAATCAAAATTTAAATGTCGGTGTGTGTCACAACATCATATGTCTAATGAGGTCACAACTCTGCAATTCCACTCTGTAGATGACATGCCAATGTACCCTGGTAGAAAAAAAAGTATTAAGAACAGAGTTTAGCAATCAGAAATGATGTATCACAAGTCTGAGAAGTATGATATCTCAAGCATCACAATGTCATTTTTAACACTAGCTAGGCTTCACTGAAACACTGAAAAACCAAAGGAAATGATGGACGGAGCGTTGACAATACAAGCACTCACCCCCAGTCAACTGATCTGGGTTTAATCCATCACCGTTCTTTAGCCCACTCTGCCACCCCAGTTCAGACATGGCCATATGCAAATCAGTCTGACCCTGTGCCTCATGGGAACAGTCCAGCCCGAACTGCCAAGCCATGCCTTCCCTGGACCGGAAACAAGCTACCGAGGACCGGTTTCTGGCATTCCAGCCTTCATCAGCCCAGCTTGCTTGAATCCAGTGGCAAAGTGAGCAAGGGACTCACGTCTGAGCATACCCTGCCAACTTATGGCGAACAAAGGAAATGATGGACGGAGCGTTGACAATACAAGCACTCACCCCCAGTCAACTGATCTGGGTTTAATCCATTACCGTTCTTTAGCCCACTCTGCCACCCCAGTTCAGACATGGCCATATGCAAATCAGTCTGACCCTGTGCCTCATGGGAACAGTCCAGCCCGAACTGCCAAGCCATGCCTTCCCTGGACCGGAAACAAGCTACCGAGGACCGGTTTCTGGCATTCCAGCCTTCTTCAGCCCGGCTTGCTTGAATCCAGTGGCAAAGTGAGCAAGGGACTCACGTCTGAGCATACCCTACCAACTTATGGCGAACACTGAAAAACCAAAGGAAATGATGGACGGAGCGTTGACAATACAAGCACTCACCCCCAGTCAACTGATCTGGGTTTAATCCATCACCGTTCTTTAGCCCACTCTGCCACCCCAGTTCAGACATGGCCATATGCAAATCAGTCTGACCCTGTGCCTCATGGGAACAGTCCAGCCCAAACTGCCAAGCCATGCCTTCCCTGGACCGGAAACAAGCTACCGAGGACCGGTTTCTGGCATTCCAGCCTTCTTCAGCCCGGCTTGCTTGAATCCAGTGGCAAAGTGAGCAAGGGACTCACGTCTGAGCATACCCTGCCAACTTATGGCGAACACTGAAAAACCAAAGGAAATGATGGACGGAGCGTTGACAATACAAGCACTCACCCCCAGTCAACTGATCTGGGTTTAATCCATCACCGTTCTTTAGCCCACTCTGCCACCCCAGTTCAGACATGGCCATATGCAAATCAGTCTGACCCTGTGCCTCATGGGAACAGTCCAGCCCGAACTGCCAAGCCATGCCTTCCCTGGACCGGAAACAAGCTACCGAGGACCGGTTTCTGGCATTCCAGCCTTCTTCAGCCCGGCTTGCTTGAATCCAGTGGCAAAGTGAGCAAGGGACTCACGTCTGAGCATACCCTGCCAACTTATGGCGAACAAAGAAAAACCAAAGGAAATGATGGACGGAGCGTTGACAATACAAGCACTCACCCCCAGTCAACTGATCTGGGTTTAATCCATCACCGTTCTTTAGCCCACTCTGCCACCCCAGTTCAGACATGGCCATATGCAAATCAGTCTGACCCTGTGCCTCATGGGAACAGTCCAGCCCGAACTGCCAAGCCATGCCTTCCCTGGACCGGAAACAAGCTACCGAGGACCGGTTTCTGGCATTCCAGCCTTCTTCAGCCCGGCTTGCTTGAATCCAGTGGCAAAGTGAGCAAGGGACTCACGTCTGAGCATACCCTGCCAACTTATGGCGAACAAATGCAAAAAAAATGATAGATTTAGGCCCAGATCCTTGTACTGGGGTGAATGTATGACATTGTTCTACATTCTGTCCATCAACTGTGTTTTTTGCAATTTTCACTGAAACACTGTCAATGTATATCTAAACTTTTCTCAAGCCAGTCTTCAAAAAAAATTTCAGGACACTTATACACTCTGAAGCATACATACACATTGTCCACCAGCTACAAAACAACAAGCAATGGTGGTTAGTCACCTCCTCTCATTGCATACTTAGTCACGTGAAAATGTTGTGGATAAGCAGATTTTTCAAATCCATTCCATCATCATCACCACTGTCATCATGGCCCAGTCTTGGATCCTCCCTCTGTGGTGCCTGTTGGTCTCCTTTGTCCACTATTAGAACAATGTATTTACGTATTGCTACGCTGTGTAGCAAACAGCAAGCCACAGTTGTCTGGCACACCTTTACTGGGGCATACTGGAGGGATCCTCCCGTCTTATGCAAACAGCGGAATCTTGACTTTAGGAGGACAAAAGTCTGCTCCACTATCCGCCTGGTCCACCATGGTCTTTATTAAAGCGCATTTCTGCTGGGGTGACTGTGATGCGTAGTGGTGTCAGTAACCATGGTTGGTTGGGGTAACCAGAGTCTCCTACATTGAACACACAAAAAAGTTCAGTTGTCCAACAACATATCACTATCTAACATACAACCAAAACACACTACAACATTCATATAGAGCATAACCTAGCTACAAGCCAGGCCCAGACAGGTCAGGTTGCAGTTGGTTTGTCAAATGCGGGATGATGCTGTTACACAGGATATATGAGTCATGTGCAGACACAGGGGAAATGGACACAGACATGTGAGGTGCACATCAGCCAAACACTCCACCTGGACATTGATGAAATGGAAATGTTTCCCTTTTGGAATACACTTGTTCATTGGCCTGTGGTGGTATCAACACAACATGAGTGCCATCAATTTTTTGGGGTATCCGTCCTAAAGCAGGCAAATCACCCTTGATGTCAGACAATTCTCCAGGTTTAGGAAATATGATGTACTGGTCCAAGTAACGGGTCAATGCCTGCAACACATTTCAAAGAACATTACTGTACATGGGCCGGGACATTCCACTCGAAGTTACCACTGTGTACTGGAATGTTCCGTGGCAAAGAAATGCAGTGCTGCCATCACCTTCACCTTGGGGGTCAGTGCTGTTAGATAAGTGCGCTGGGGCCTCAAATGAGGTGACAACTTCTGGCACAACTCATCAATTGTTGCCCTTGTGAGATGGTATTTCTTGATGAAGTCTTGCTCTTCAAATGTTTGTAGGTCTGGAAAGGGCCTGTACACAGGAGGCTGTCTGCCAACTCCTCCGTGATACTTATGTGTAAAGTGTATACACAGTTGGTGTTAGTTCACAATGTACCAAGCAATATGCACTTAGACCAATAGCAAAGACAAAATTACCACAAATAATACTCCTTGTCAAAAAAAAAGACACGTTTCAATGAGCAATGTCAACCTTAGATACATATCACAGCATACAGGTCATTGCTAAACATGTTTGAAAGGTTTGGTGACACAGCAATTAGAGTGCAGTAGTGTAATCTTCACTAATGTATGTGATTGTTCATGTAATGCAAGCAGGACATACTCCAAAACTCACAAGCCAAGATTTATGTTTGTGGGAACAATTATATGGTTCACTTGTACACAAAATAGGATCATGTAATGCATGACATGTGGGCACTGAGGACCGATTTTCCAAAGGTCGCGGTAGGTGCATCATAACCAAATCGGTCACTGCCATAGGCTGTTGGTTGTTTGATGACAGTCTCGGATCTCGTATTGTGTCAACATTGCGTGTAAACCGAAACAGTAAACTCCCATTGGTAAAGTCGCTCACTGTCTGATTATATTTTTTTAACCACACAATAGGCGTGCCGTCTGTAAGCAATGGAATGCATTGGACAGTTTCAGAAAATGCGACCGACGCGGACCAATCTATTTGGCCGCATGGACTGAAGAACAACTATTCGGTTTAGATACAAGTCTGGTGGTCCCTAGAGAGTTCACTTGCCTGCAATAACTGCATGATTCCAGGACCTCACCCACTCTCCGCTGTCGTCCACATCTTCTGGGAGCTTCTATGTCTCGCTGTATAGGGCGCAAGGGCCCTGCCTTCGCAGCTGAGGAGAACAATATGCTGCTGGACACACTCCTGCCCCTGTACAGGCAGCTCTATGGTACACCAGAGGACCAAAGATCAAAGAATTATTGGATTTAATTTAGACCTCGCCTGAGGTCAACAAATACATGGTTAAAAGGTGATAAAACAGTTATATTATTCAAACTCTAAACCAATTCAAAAAAAGTTTTAAAAAATGTATACAGACCATAGCAAGCAAGTTCATCAAGTGGTGATTTACAAACCTCAATTAGACTTTTTTGTAGAGCAAAGATTATGTCTAAAACATATAGGCTTTATATGCCGGCGCCTGGCCTCTACCAAAGTTGGATTTGGGCAGACTAGTAACACATGTAAGAAGTCTTTCACTCCTCCATTGCATAAATCAAAAATTTCTGTGGAACCTACCGATTTATCCTATTTAATAGTCTGTGTCTTCAAAGGAAGAATTCCCAGCCTCATTAAAATGATGGTGTGCTGGACCCTATGCTCTAAAGAAAAACGTATATATCGTTGCAGTATTTTATATTCTAGACTATCTAAAAAATTTGCAAAATGTTTTAGCTGTGAACAATGTCTACATCCAAAAAATAGCTTATTCTCGGGGTCAGGTTCTTTAAATAAAACTTCAGTTGTTTCAAAAGTGCTGTCGTGCAACCAGACTGAGTTAGTAAACTACGTAAATTCTTATTAAAAGTATGATGAGATGATTCCTCTCTAAAAGTCTACAGTTTTAAAATGTACCTTATAGACCCTATGTCAGCATGTAGGAGATTATAAGCCCAACGGAGTATATTTATGATGGCTTTCGAGTACGCACTGACTATGGATAACTCCAGGCGGATTGCTAGGACAGGAACTGACTAATTGACTCTTAGCAGTTTACGTAATAAAATCCCTTCTTTTACATTTAGTGGGTGCCACGCCTTGATCGGGATATATTCTAAGGCGTATATTGAAATTTGTGGTATTTTCGAACGACAGACCTCAAGCATGGGTGCAAGTGTCTATTTCCTGAAGAAGAATAAAATCTCAATAATGCGCTGACGTGAGAATCAGTCTTTAGGACTATGTGCCCAAGATGGGAAAAATGTTGTAAGGTCTGTGCAAAAATTCTCCCCAAGTAAACATATTCCTTAACAATCTCTAGGGGCTTACCATCTAATGTCCAGTTGTAGTGAAGCGATACCAAAGGGGATGATGGACAGAGCGCTTGAGCAAATCAAACACTCACCCCCAGTCAACTGATCTGGGTTTAATCCATCATCATTCTTTAGCTCACTCCACCACCCCAGTTCAGACATGACCATATGCAATCAGTCTGACCCTGTGCCTCATGGGAACAGTCCAGCCCGAACTGCCAAGCCCTGTCTTCCCTGGACCAGAAACAAGCATCCTGGGACCGGTTTCGGGTTCATAACCCTCATCAGCCAGGCTATCTTGAATCCAGTAGCAAAGTGAGCAAGGGACCCACGACGGGGCATCCCCTGCCAACTTATGGCGAACAAAGCGATACCATAGGGGATGATGGACGGAGCACTTGAGCAAATCAAACACTCACCCCCTGTCAAGTGATCTGGGTTTAATCCATCATTATTCTTTAGTTCAATCCACCACCCCAGTTCAGACATGGCCATATGCAAATAAGTCTGACCCTGTGCCTCATGGGAACAGTCCAGCTCGAACTGCCAAGCTGTCTATAGAGGTAGAAACTGCATATTCTGTAGTCAAGAATGGAGGAACTAAGTGTCCCCTTTCTGGTATAAGTCGCAGCAATATCCCTTTCTAGTCTTCCATTTAATATGAGCCAAATAGATACCATTGCAGAGGCGACAAGCATTTTCTCCTTTTTATCAGCTTTAGCCTTTGTGGGGGATAGCGGTGCTGTCATTGACAGCATTTCCTCGTATGTGAGTGCCCCATTCTGTCAGTAAAGTGTTAAGAGATTTTTCTGTTACATCCCCCATTATCATTATCAATGGAAATCTTGTGGATTCTATAACCAAGTCAATTTTTGCAAATGCTTTGATCATTAAATGATAATTCGAAGGTCCTGAGGGGATGTAAACATTAAAGATGAGGAGATCGTGAATGGAGTCCGGATTCGCTTTCCTGTACTTGATCTATAAACCTTGGGTATTAAGCAAATAAATAATAATGACTTCCTGATGCCAGAATATATGTTCCTTCAATAGATTGCAAGACCTCCTTTTGCATGACCCCTTCTCACAGTCTCTACCGGGGAGATCGTATACTATATAATCTTTTTGATCGAAGAATGCTAATGCTCATGTTTCTTGTAAGGTCACTATCGACGGGGAGTTTTCCAGATTCACAGCTAATTTTCCAGGATCGTTCCCAGCCATGTTCCAGGACGCAATTCTTAAAGTTTGCTAAAAGGGTAGCTTGTCTACCTTGCCTGCTTGTTGCTGTTCAAGTTATTGGATTTCCAAGACCAAGAGAGATCGTGAGGCTGAAACATAGGATTATTTTGGATGAGATCCAGAAATTGTTGCTCTCTATTTTTTATGGAGATGATTAATGATTCTTCTGGAGCATTCGTTTGGACCCCAGGGCTATGGAAAATATGGTTAAGACAAGTGGTCTTAGTATCTACTGTTACCTTTTGATTTTTTGGCACTTTTCGTTTTCCTGAATTTCAACCAAATCCATTTTTTGGATGGTATCCTTCTCTTTTAGGATAATTGAAGGTATCACATTCAACCAGAATTCAACATTTGCCAATGTATACTGAGATTTATTTGGAAAGACCACTAGTTTTATTTCCGAAGGCATTAAAGAGTGGATTAGGTCTATTTTCGGAAACAGGTTTACTATTCTCCCACGGTTCTGGTAACTTTTCTGACATCTCCTGCTTGAAACCCAAAAAGTCAGAAGGATCATTAGGCCCCGCTTTCACGGTCTGTATTCATACTGAAAATCGAGATCAAGCAAGCTCTTGCCCTTCTGCTATGCAGACGGGTTCTTTTCTCCCTGGGCTCACCTTAGGACACTTCGTTATCGTATGACAGGTGTACCGCCCCAGTCAAACTCCCCACCTGCCACTGTCCCCAGAGCGGGCAAGCTCAATAGGGTATTCTTTTCCCGCTGATTCTGCATAGCCCGTTCCCTTGGCTGTGGTTTCGCTAGATAATAGGTAGGGAAAGTGGGAATCTAGTTCATCCATTCATGCGCGTCACTAATTAGATGACGAGGCATTTGGCTATTCTGTGCCACCCCGCGGTGGCTCTCTCTGGGTTATTATGCTGCCCATCAGCGTCAATTCGGTTTTGCTTCCAACAATACAACATTCTTTCGCTCGGGAGTACAGCCACACTGAACGCTGTCCTCACTGGAACTGGGATCACTTATAGGCCGGAGATAGTACACACTGCAGTACTATTCCAACAATTTAAAATTGTCTACGAACAGTCCTGAGAAATTAAAATATGATTAGCAAGACATCAATAATCAATGTGTGATAACTATGTGTATGAGATTATTTGAGACCTATTCCTCAATCAAGACATTTCAATAAGTATGATGTACACAACTATATCTAAATTGTTATAAGCACACATTAATCAAATATACACATCTACAAATTACACATCTAACTAGAAAATGCACATCTATAAAATTGTAAAAATTCACATCTATACTAAATCTTGTGTCAACTATAAACCTATATGTTAAAACATTGTGCTTCATAAGGGTGACATGTGTGCAGCAAGAAAGTGTGCATCTCAGTATAAGCTTGATACTCAATTGTCCATGAATACTTGCCACATTTTAAGAGTGTCCATTAAAGTAGTCAGGCAAACATTTTTCTTGAATGGGAATGACATTTGCAAACCTAAATCAGCCAAAACAACATCATTACATTAAGGCCAAATACCACGACATCCTACAATAAAGCCATGACATTTTACAGTGGTGCATTTTGTGAGATCTTTGATTTGCTGTGACAGATCCTGATAATATTTCACTTTACTCTCATACGCTAATTCAAGGGAATTCTGTGAGTTTTCATATCGAATTGAAACATCAATCACTACAGCTGTACCATTTTTGGTAAACACTACATCTGGTTTTCGTGGTTCACCTTGATTATTCTTAACATGAGGTTCCCTATATGCCATCCAACCACACATTTTTGCTCTATCAATGAGCAGTTCCAGAATTTTGTTGTGTCTTTTTATCCTAATGTCCTTGGTTTTAGGACATGTGCCTGAAATACGAGAAATTGTTTCGCAAACATCATTACAATATCTACAAGTAGCAAATGTACGATTTCTTCCTCTAGTGATGGTTTCCCTAGTAGATAAAACATTTGCTCTTAACATCAGCGCAGCTATGTATTGGTTTTCTTTCATTTTGTTATGCTTGCTGATTCAGAAGTTTGAGGTTGGATTACTTGCTAAATATTTTATACCATCACCTTGTACAGGGAGATTTGCCCATTTCTCAAATTCGTCTTTTCTCCAATCATATGTTGCTAACAAATTCAAATCATAACTCAGAAACCCACTGTCTAAAATGTTAAGTTTGTGCGATTTGATGATGTTTTCAATTTTTTCATTTATTACTTCTTCTCCATACATGAATGAATGTGGTATGTACAGATCTGGAGCTGCCCTGAGATACAATAAACTATTGACCTTATTGAGACCAATTTGTGTACATACTTTTGGTATACTGAGGCCCCCAAATGATCTTTTCGAGTATAGGAGACCATCACATGTGTATGCAGGAAGGTGTAGAAAGTGTTTGACATACTTTTTTATTGTTTGATCCAGAGCATTTAAAGTTTTTGCTTCTGTTCCTGTCATTTCCAACTTGAATGATAGTTTAGGTACCAAGTATTGACACAAAATTTCTATTTTCTGTGTGGGCTTAAGCGGTAGATTATCAAATTTTTTAGCCCAATTGACAAGAACCTCATTAATTTAGTTGTTGCTTGTATAACCAGTGTGTGGATCAAAGTTCAATCCAAGGTATCTCTCACTTTCTCCTGGATGAATATTTTCAATATTTTCTTTTTCAAATTGCCATGGTTTTGCAGTTGTTAACCAGGATTTTATCTTTATGGTGACTGATATAACATCGATGTGTCTTTTTCACATTAAGTTTTAATCCTGTATTTTTACTGAACTTTTCAATGATTTTCAGATTTGTACTCATTCCTTCCCAGGTACTGCTGAGTACTGCGATGTCATCGGCAAAGGTGAGAGAGGTGATTTGCTCAATAAGACCATCTGATCCAATTGTGAAGCCCTTGCAGTTTTTCTGAAGATCACAGATCAGAGGATCCATGGCAACGTTAAATAGTAGTGGGGATAAAGAGTCACCTTGTTTGACCCCAGATTTCATTGTTATTTCATGAGTTGCTTCATTGTTCTTTCCCTTGAAAGATGTTGATGATTCAGTGTACAAGTCTTTTATTATGTCTCTGATGTATGATGGAACTCTTTGCCTTGCAAGACTCTGTATAATGTGACCATGACTGACAGAGTCGAAGGCTTTCGATATATCTATGAATACAACTGCTAATAAATTACTGTTTTTTCGTGCCCCTTTTATGATATTTTGCAGGAGAGTCAAATTCTTGAGACAACCTCTCACCTTCATGAAGCCTTTTTGTCTCGTATTCAATTCATGAGAGTCTTTTAGTTAATATTTTTGTGAATAACTTCATGAATGCAGTACCGATGGTAATTGGACGCCAGTTACTGATTTTTTTAAGTTCACTAATCGGTACATTCTTGGGTATCAAAATTGATCGTTTCTTTTTGATAATTTCTGGTACTCTTCTCATCATCAACCAAGACGATAGAATTCTGGGCAGCAGTCTTGGTTGTTTGCTGTGTACTTTATACAAGTCATTCAGACCAATCTTATCAGGCCCCACTGCTTTCTTTAAATTGGAGTTCTCAAAGGCATGAGTTATTTCGAGCAGTGTTATTTCTTTACATAGATTTCTAATTTCATAATCCTCTGGTATCCGATCAATCTGCATGAAATTAGGATTTTTCTTGTTTTCTTTCTCAATTATGTTTTTGTAATATTGAAAGATTTCATCAGCACTGATTTGGCAAGTGGCATCTTCTGCCCCATCAGTGATAATCCTGGCAATTTTCTTTTTGTCTTTTTGAAACATTGCCTGGTATTCTTTATAGCTGCCCTTTGCTTTGGCATAATTTTTCTTGTGCGTCCGATTAAGCCTTCCGTTTTTCTTGTCTTTTTTTGTTATCTTGTTCCCTGCTGATGCATTCTGGTGATCATCTTGAGCAGAGTTCATAGGCTCATTATTGAGTTCTCTTGCCAGTTCATTTGTTGGTACACTTGCTAGTGTAGGACTTATATCAGTGGTGTTTTCTGCGATATAAGTCACTACTTCATCCATCAGATCCATCGCAGCATCGTGTTGCTCTATGTTTTTGGTGTACTTCTCGATTTCTGTGATTCTGTCTTCCAGCTCATCAAAGTTCTTGATTTTTTGCACACGTTTGCGATTGATAAAGTCTCTGAGCTTTTCTGTTGTAACTTCCATTGTAACCTCTGGTTCATCGCAAGAGTCATTTTGAGAAACATTTGATGCTTGCAGTACATATTTTGCAGATTGCTTGCTTTTATCTCTTCTATCTCTTCTTTTTCTGCAATTTGTTTTCTGTTTTTATTGTCAAAATGTGGAACCATCAGCGCATTAATATTCCTCTTATTTTCATATACTTTTTCCAATTCTGCTAGTAGCAGTATTTCTTCCTGTGACCATAATTTTTACGGTTTGCTGCTTCCTAGAGCTGCTAGTCTAGCCTCATTTTGCGCTCTTGGATGCGCATGCCGAGCATGTTGAGAAACACCAATTTTTGTTCCAAATCTGAGGTCACAAAAGCTGAACAGGAATGGCAGCTCTTCTTTTTGAGGTCTTCCTTTACATTTGGCATAATGGCATGCAATATTGTGGTATTCGGCTTCTTTGTCACATTTTGAACAGTACGTTTTAAGATAGAAGCCTTTGTGCTTGTTGGAGACAAGTTTTCTCAGTTCTTTAAAAGTTCCCATTATGTCTCCACACAAGTCACATTTATATTTTTCATTTGGGTACTTCCAATAAGTGACTTTTTTTGTGTAGTCACTTTTCTTTGTTACTGCATCTTTGCTGACCTCGTACACATCGGGTAGATTTTCAAAGTTTGCTGTACCAATGTCATTCTTGGCTGAGGAGGCCACAAACTCGATGGATTTGCTAAGGTCTATTGTTGTGTCTTCTGCTACGGAGGGTGAACTAGGGCCTATATCGTGATCTGAATCGTTATTGCTTGTTGCATTGTTTGAACGGGTGCTGGTTTGTCGAATTCGGTGAGGAGGTTAATGATTTCTGGGAAAGACAGCAACTTCTTACGCCATCTTAACGGGGTTTTTATTCTCCAGGAACTACCTCATCTGGAATTGGGTTTGTTTGCTTCGCCATTTCTCACTATCACGCTCGCTGCCATGATAGAACCTTGTTTGGCCTGTCTCTATATGCTTCTCTACGCAGAGTCTAGCACTACAGAGACAGTTACCCGCGGGACCACTGGGAGGTAAAGGCCACTACAACCGAGAATAGGTTAAGAGAGTCATAGTTACTCCTGCCGTTTACCCGCGCATTGAATTTCTTCACTTTGACATTCAAAGCACTGGGCAGAAATCACATCTCGTCAACACCCGCCTCGGACCTTCGTGATGCTTTGCTTTAATTAAACAGTCAGATTCCCCTGGTCCGCACCAGTTCTAAGTCAGCTGCTGGGTGCCGGCTGAGGCAGAACTCCGGTCTACGCCTCCAGGTAGGGGGCACAAGGAGAGGCAACCACCGCAGCTGGGGCAAACCACAGGAAGGGCCCGGCTCTCGTCCAGAGTCACCGCCGCCCCGAAGGGAGGTGCCTCGTCCAGCCGCGGCACGCGGCCAGCTTTGTTTTGCGCCCCAGCCCGACCGACCCAGTCCTTAGAGCCAATCCTTATCGCGAAGTTACGAAACTGACTTTCCAACTTCCGTTACCTACTTTGTTCCAACATGCCAGAGGCCGTTCACCTTGGAGACCTGCTCCGGATATGGGTACGGCCCGGCGCGAGATTTACACCGTCTCCCCCGGATTTTCAAGGACCAGCGAGAGCTTACCGGACGTCGTTGGAACCGCAATGCTTTCCAAGGTTCGGGCCCCTCTCTTGGGGCAAACCCATTCCATGACGCCCTGCCCTTCACAAAGAAAAGAGAACTCTACCCAGAGCTCCCGCCGGCTTCTCCGGGACCGCTTGCGTTACCGTACTGGACGCCACGAGGGCGCCCTTCTCCGGCCACTCCGGGTTCAGGGATCTGAACCAGACTCCCTTTCGATTGGCCGAGGGCAACGGAGGCCATCGCCCCTCCCTTCCGAACGGTGCCCGCCCATCTCTTAGGACGGACTGACCCATGTTCAACTGCTCATCACATGGAACCCTTCTCCACTTCGGCCTTCAAAGTTCTTGTTTGAATATTTGCTACTACCACCAAGATCTGCACCTGGGGCGGCTCCACCCGGGCCCTCACCCCGGGCATCCGAGCGCACCGCAGCGGCCCTCCTACTCATCGCAGCTTAGCCCCTGCGGCTCTCAGCTCTGACCGGGTATGGGCCCCACGCTCCAGCGCCATCCACTTTCAGGGCTAGTTGATTCAGCAGGTGAGTTGTTACACCTTCCTTAGAGGATTCCGACTTCCATGGCCACCGTCCTGCTGTCTATATCAGCCAACACCTTTTCTGGGGTCTGATGAGCATCAGCATCAGGTGCCTTAACCCAGTGTTTGGTTCATCCCGTAGCACCAGTTCTGCTTACCAAAAGTGGCCAACTAGGCACTCTACGCCAGCGAGCCGGGCTGCTTACCAATTTAAAGTTTGAGAATAGGTTGAGATCGTTTCGGCCCCAAGACCTCTAATCATTCGCTTGACCAGATAAAACTGGGGGCTCCGAGTGCCAGCTATCCTGAGGGAAACTTCGGAGGGAACCAGCTACTAGATGGTTTGATTAGTCTTTTGCCCGTATACTCAGGTTGGATGCCCGATTTTCACGTCAGGACCGCTATGGACCTCCACCAGAGTTTCCCCTGGCTTCGCCCTGCCCAGGCATAGTTCACCATCTTTGGGATCCTATCATGCACGCTCATGCTCCACCTCCCCGACGGAGCAGGCGAGACGGGCCGGTGGTGCGCCCGCCGCAGGAAGAGCGGCGGGATCCCATCTTAGGCGGCGCATGCCGGCCCTCATCTTTTTCGTGCCAGAGGGTTTCGCTCGGCCCTCCGACTCGCGCACGTGTTAGACTCCTTGGCCCGTGTTTCAAGACGGGTCGGGTGGGTAACCGACATCGCCGCAGACCCCTGGTGCCCGGAGTGGGCCTCTCCGCCGAGCGGCACAATTTAGTCGGCGCACTGAGAACAGTCCACCCCAGTCGACAGTCGCGCCGGGAGCAGGGGGCCATGTCCCCCTTTAAACCGCCCTGGCTCGCCCAAAGGGGCGGCCGGGAACAGGTGCCCG